>NW_006159519.1:1458403-1486505 GCF_000334495.1 Tupaia belangeri chinensis
AAAAGGCTTTAAAAAGGCTGAGTCTGATCACATCAACATTCCTCACTGGTGAAGACCCTCAGTGGCCCTGCATCATTTGCAAGGGGGCCACAGTCTTTAATATGACCCTCCCAACTCTCATCCTGGTCTTCCTCCCTGGCCCACCTCTCACCCTGGGAAGTGCCTGGGGGGAACAACGCCACTATCTGTAGAGCCCAGGGAAGCCCTACTGCCCTCTCAGACGGTCTGCTTGTGTGAGTGACACCAGGTGACACTGTTCTCCTTCCTTCATGGCACTTGCCACCACCCTGAAGTCACGCGTGTCTGTGTTTATTCTATGAGTGTCTGTTTCCTTCCCTGGACTGCACCAGGACCAGCCCCACGTCTGCTCACCCTGTAGCCCTAGGGACTGGCATGAAGGACATTCTCGGGACCTATCTGCTGAATATTCTTGTTTGCCCCATGGGTAGCCTCGCATGGAAAGCAAGATTTCATCAAGAATTCTTTTATGTCTTGAGATAAATAATACTGACCCCAAGGTATTTTTTTATTTTGATTTTTCATTTGTAGAGTCAATGTGCCCATCATGTTGATAAACAGGTTGCCTACCTGCTCATCCTCCTGGGGATCTGAATGTCTAGAAGTGCGTAGACCAGACGTCTTAGACAATGATGGGGCCTCCCAGTGTACATTTTCTGTTTGACTGTTGCCTATAGCATTGCATCTGTAGGTGGTGCTCAGCATGTGTTTGCTGATTTGTTCATTTTATATTACGTTCATTTAAGCATGTAACCAGGCCAGCCCCACAGCGCAGTGGTTAAACGCTATGCAGAGGTACCCAGGGCCCACATGGCTTGCAACGGTTCAAATCCTGGCCCCAGTGGGTTGAAAAACATGCCAGGCACATCTATGGTCAGGATCCTGGCCAGATAGAGAAACGGAGGGAGAAAGGATTGTGGCATAGGCAGGTCCCTTTGGCGGAATAGTATGTACACGCTCACTGCTGTGCACATGCGCCCTCTGGCCAGAAAAAAAAAGTGTGTCAGCCCAGTATAGAGTTTGAAAAAAACAGGGAAAAAATGACAACACTACCACTCAAACTCAACCTTTGTTATCATTTTAGTATGATACCTTCGGGTCTTTTTATATCCATTTTTAACAGTGCCTTAGTCACAGTGCACATAAAATTTTGTGTCTTGCTTTCTTTTCCTCCTAGGTAACCTTACTGCTGATTAATTCAGTTATTGTATATGACATGAACCATGAGCCTAATTTATTCAACTCAGTATTCAAGACTGCATTTGTGGAGTTCAATATTCAATAAACATTCATGAATAAAACAGACGGTGCGCGTTATCATTCTATATACCAAATACCATTCAAAGAAAATACACAGATTCGGTGCACTGACCATACTGCAATAGAATACCATAGTTACAGAGCAATTAGGAACTTCTTTTTACTTCAGTGATATATTTTGTGGCATCTCCTTCCTCTCCATCCCAGAAGGGATAAGCAACATTTCTCTCCATTTGTTTGGTAGCTTCTTTGTTCATTTTTTCAGCAAATTTATTAGGGCTTACCACGTGCCAGGCACTCCTGCGTACCAGAGATATGACAGTCAGTGAAAGTCCCTGCATTGTAGTGGGAGGAGCCAGACAAGAGCAAACAGATTGGTTAGTGGATGAATGAATGAGTCAGGTGATACGTAGAAAAAAAATAAAAAGTAGGGTGAGGGCCGGGCCAGGAAGTGGCATGGTAGTTAAGGCACTGGATTCCCACGTGGCCTACCGCAGTTCATGTTCTGAAACTTGTGGCCTGAAAATCACGCCAGGCACACGTGCATGCCCAAAATCCCGAGGGGAGACTGCAGGAGAAGGTATTGGGCATGACCACCCCTGGGATGGTTTCTCCCTTTCCCTCTCTCTCTTTCTCTCCTGGGAGCCCATGCCCTCTAGAAAAAACATTAAAAAAAAGAGTAGAGTGAGGGGTTGGGTGATAGTGTGGGCGGAGGAGCTGCTCTTCCGCCAAGTCAGGGAAGGCCTCTCAACGGTGACACTTGGCGGAGGACGAAATGGAGCGGGGGATGTTCTGTGCAGCTGTCTGGGGGAAGACTTCCCAGCAAAGGGGTCATAGGTGCAAACGCCCTCGGGTTAGACTGCGCTTGGCATTTTCAGGGAATTAGCTAGCCAGTGAGAGGGCAGTGAGGGGAGGTGATGGAACAGCTGAAGCCCGTGAGCTGGAGGGACAGGGTGAGAGATACTGGAGGCTCTCACTGGCATGGTGAGGTCTCTGGCCTTTCGTCTGAGTGAGATGGAATATGCAGGCTGAGTATCCCTCGGACTCTGGATTTCTTTAGACTCGGGAATATTTGCACTTACCCAACAACGTATCTTGGGGGTGGGACCCAGGTTTAAACATGAAATTCATTCCTCTTTAAATACCTTATTCGCATAGCCCGAAGGTGATTTTATAGTCTTTTTTGGATTGCAGATTTTTTTCTTAATAAAGAGTTATTTAATTTTTATTTATTTATTTATTTTTGCATCATTGTTATTTATTTAATTTGACCAGAGAGAAAGAAAGGGAAAGTGAGAAAGCAAGCCCCCAGGTCCAGGACTCAAACTTCAGTCAGCCGGGTGGAAGCCCAGCACCTTAACCACCACACTACCTGCTGGCCTCTATATTGCAGAATTTTGACTGTGACCTGTCACATGAGGTCAGGTGTGGAATTCCCCACTGTGGCAGCATATTGGTGCTCAAAAGTTTTTAGAGCGTCTCGGTTTGGGATTTTCAGATTGGGTTGCTCAGCCCGTAGTGGAATAGCGACGTGATCTGACTCACTGACAGGACCCCTTCACTCTCAGCCTTCCTTTTCCTGCCCTGCACCTCCACCCTGGCCAGCCTCTGAGTGAGCGACTTTGCACCCGAGTCCGTAGATTTTCTTCTAGACACTTGCATGTTGTGCTCGTAATGTGAAGTGCTCGTTCCTCACGTGGGCGTGGACGGGGTGATGACAGCCACACTGCTGCTGTCACAGAATCAGAGCTGGTTACCGCCCCGAGAAACTAGGCACATGCCACGTATTTGAAACACGGTGACCTCAATTTCCCATTTATCTTTTGATTATTTGAGGCGATTTTTCCACTGAAAATGGCTATCAAATTCATTTTTCAAATTGCATAAAAAATTAACCTAGTAAGTCTTACTATAATTATTGTGTGTTCTTCAACCCCTGACATTCTAGAAGCTAGCTTTTTTTTTTTTTTTTGGTAAGTGGGGGGGGGTGGTGGGAGGTGAAGGGGTAACCTAATTATAATCTTCCTTGAATTGTTTTATGTTTAGATCCGTCACATGCCAAAGTTAGATCCCATTAGCAGGCTTAAACGTTTATTTCTCAAAGAACAAACTGTTGCGGGTTGCTTAGGGTAATTGATTTCTTTTGTTTTCTTTCTGTTACAGGAGGAGACATCACAGCTTTCCCAGGTTGGGAGGAAAAATATGGAATGTGTTTTCCCGCTGACTGAACACAGCCAAATGAACTGTACTGACAGTAGTTTGAAAACCAGCAGTTAGCAGTTTGTTCAGGCTCTAGCACTGTCCAGCACTTTCCAGAGCAAACGCACTGTTTACAAGAACTCCCAGCCTTACGAAGTGTAGAACCTCAAGCGTGATTTATTTAAAATATTTCTGCAAGAGAGAAGTACCTGGAACCCACTTTCCAAAATGGCCATGGATGAATATTTGTGGATGGTCATTTTGGGTTTTATCATAGCTTTCATCTTGGCATTTTCTGTTGGTGCAAATGACGTTGCCAATTCATTTGGTACTGCTGTGGGCTCTGGCGTGGTGACCCTGAGGCAGGCGTGCATTTTGGCTTCAATATTTGAAACCACTGGCTCCGTGTTGTTGGGAGCCAAAGTGGGAGAGACCATTCGAAAAGGTATCATTGATGTGAACCTGTACAACGAGACAGTAGAAACGCTTATGGCTGGGGAAGTTAGCGCGATGGTTGGTAAGTACGTGGCTTTGCTCGCCACCCCGGGAGGGTGTCCCCCTCCCTGCTGCCCTAAGAGCTTCTGCCTTATCCATAAATGAGATTGTTGATTTCAGCTTTCAAAACTGCTTTGAATTTCACATTCACTATCTTACTTTTGCTTCCTGCATTTTCATTTTGATAATGATTTTTCTAAGTTTTTAAATATCAAGCAAACTTATTTTTCTCAAACATTTAACAAACTCGGTTGTTAAAATAGATTTGGGCTATATGAATATTTTTCAGGAAAGTATTCTTTTCATACAGAAAAAGATATTTGTAGACAAGCTCTTAGAACTTTTTAGTTGTTTCAGAGTTGACGTTATTAAATAGCATGTCTAAGTGAACTTGTTTAAAGGTTTACTGATAAAATTTCCTTAAGGTTGATTTATATTTTTTTATATTTATAATTTTTAAAGATTTTTTTCATTAATTAGGATGTAATTGAAATTGCAACTGCCTTAAAAACATGGATGTCAAAAAACAATATTGATTAGTTTAACTTTTATATTCTTAATCTGAGTTTTAGAGTAGTTACCCAGTGATTCCTTTTTTTAAAAAAGGTATTGCTTTATTTTGTTTGTGTTTTTGGTTTTGTTTGTTTGCCTTAAGATGTGTGCACTTGCTAGAGAGAGAAAGAGACAGTGAGAGGGAAAGGGAGAAGTCATCTACCAGGGGGTGTGGCCATGCCTCAGTCCCTCCTCCTCCATTCTCCTCCTGGGATCTTGGACATGCACACACATGTGCCCAGTGTGATTTTCAGGCCACCAGGTCCAGGACTTGAACTGCGGTCAGTCATGTGGGAGTCCAGCGATATAACTGCTAAGCCATCGGGTTGGCCCCATTTTTTTTTTAAAGCTTTTTGCTATAGGCCACATGCACTTGTCAGAGAGGATAGAGACAGTGAGAGGGAAAGTGAGAAATCATCCCCCAGAGGGGATGACTGTGCCTCAATCCCTTCTCTTCCATTCTCCTCCTGGAATTTTGGGCACATACTCACATGTGCCTGGCATGATTTTCAGTCACTGGATCCAGGACTTGAACCACAGTTGGCCATATGGGAATCCAGCACCTTAACAACCATGCCACCTGCTGGTCCCCCAAAGGATAATTTGCATGGCCCTTGTTTGTAGACGACCTTCTGTTGGTAGTTTTAAGTTGTGTAAATGAAGAGAAGCAATGGGGTGAGTGAACCACACTCACAAGCAGATTGTCGTGGTTCCTCCACAGCCCAAGGTGACCGTAGACGGGACACACTGTGGGCGCTTCCTTCACTGCCTTCGCTGCTCAGAAAAGAAAGCTCAGGCAGCTGGCAGGACTCCTTCTCCGCTTGACTCTAGGCAGAGACATCCGCAGACAGCTGAGCTATATGGGTAACCGGGGGAGGGAGGAGAGGGCTAGAGAGGAGCCCCCACCTTCCGCTCTCAGCAGGGCGTAGCCTTGGTAGGAAGAGTCCTGCAGGGGAGGTAAGATACTCATGGACGAAGAGTACAGGTCCCTAGCATTTCACTGTCACAGCCTTTCTTAAGCACCCAGAATGTGGGGACTGTTCGCCAAGCTGAAGATGTCCCACTGTCCCAGACAGTTGGCTTGCCATGGTGTTGAGGCATCTGGTCTGAAGAGACCAACGTGCCGGGGTGTTTTCTACGGCTGAGCACAGGAGGCTGCGGTCCGGGCAAAGGGAGGAGCTCGTTTCACAGCTTGGCGTTTTGTGTTGTGGAAGGTTCAGGCTCGCTTCAATTCCGACAGTGATCGCAGTAATTGAATTTTACTTAGCATCACTGAACATGGACATGAGTCTTCAGAAAGTTCACAATGTGTGTTATGAAAAACTATGCATTTATTTGTACCAAAAACAAATCACATGCAAATTCCATTTTCCACGAACTTTTTGAAGTCCCCGCGTAGTTCTCAGTGCAGTCAGATATAATTGAAGTATCCCTTAGAAAAAGATTATTTGTAAAATTCACCCTTAGCAGTCATGCCTAGTTTTCTAAGATTTAACCTTTTTAAAATTATTTCTTTATTTAGTTGTATTTGTTGTTATTTCATTTTTTACTTTGACCAAAGAGACAGAGAGAGTGAGAGAAGGGGAAAGTGAGAAAGTAAGTGACCAGGTCTGGGACTTGAACCACAGTCAGCCACATGGGAGTCCAGCACCTTAACCACCATGCCACCTCTAGTCCCTCTAAGATTTAATCTTATCAAGCTGAAATTAAGATGTTTTTCCAGTTGGGGTGATGTGGGCAAGATGTTGAAAATATGAGAGAAATAAAGAAAAACACTGACAAAATTTAATCTTAGCCAAAGTGATTTTTTCCTTTTGTTGGATGAAATATTTCAGGAATGGTGATGCTCATTAAGGAGGTGTGTCTGGGGGCTGGCAGGTGGCCTGATGGTTAAGGCCCTAGACTCCCACACGGCTGACTGCGGGTCAGGTCCCAGACCTGGTGGCTTGCTTTCTTACTTTCTATTTCTCTCTCTGTCTCTCTCTGGTTAAATTTTTTAAAAATAATAACACATTTTTTAAATGGATGAATCTTAAAAATTTAAAAAAAAAAAAAAAGGCACGTCCGCGGCAATGCCGAGGAGTCAGACGGCAGTGGTGTGCACCGAGCCGCAGGGCACTGTGAGGTTTTTGTATGGACAGTGACTTGCCCAGTGTTTGGTTTTCCCACCCCTGGCCCTTGGCTCTTAAATAAAAGAATGAAGCATGCTTAACCTCAACTGGAATTTGGGTTTACCAAAGCAATTTGGGGTTTGCTTGAATAACTTGATTTTGTTTGGTTTGGTTTCTTTTTTCTTTGTTTTATCTTTTTGGTGTGTGGTTAGATGAATCTCAAAGTCTTATTTTGCTGGGAATTTGTATGTTACCTAGATTTTTAAAAACTGGTTCCTAGCAAACAGGACCTGTGTGTACTTAGGGTGGTGGTGTCATTAGTTATTGACTGAAACCAAAGCTAATTGTGTTCAGAAGATTGAAGTCTCCCAGTCATTTTTCTTCTAAATTCAACATCCATTTTTCCTTCTCCCTTCTGTTCTGGCTTTCTCTTTTTTCTTTGGTAACTTTCTCCTCAAGCCCACAGGCTTCTGTCTTCCCATAGCCTTATGACAGAGTTAGGCGGCTGGGAGAGCTGTCGGCCTCAGCTGACCCTCCTGAGCTGGTGTCTTCTGCTCAGCCCTCGAACAATCTAGTCAGCTCACTTGGTGTGAAATCACCAGTGCTGCCGAACATCTACTGAAAGCTCCGAACTCGATATCTTCCCACAGAAGTGCCCCCATGAGCACTGGGAGACCTTTCCTTGAGCCTCCTTGAGACATGCACAGTCCCCTCCAGCTCCTTCTGTTCCTGGGAGTCCTCCCAGCCTCTTTTCTGCGCCATAACCCTGAGCCCTCCCAGAACACGTTGCCTCAGTGGTGCCAACTCCCCGCTTTCCCTGGGTCCAACCTTGCCCCTCATCCTTCGCTGAGCCCTTTCCCCCTGTAGCTTCTGTTATCTATGTTAATATCCCGTTCTCCCCGCTGTCTTCTCCACATCCACGTGACCCCGTTTCCCTTTCCCTCCAGGCATCCCCAAGTGCAGTAGGCCCCCCACTAACAGCTGCCTCCATCGCCCCGCCCCCGTCAGCCGCTCCTCCCACGCCCCCATCCTGGCTTTCCCTATAAACTCACTGCTCCCGAACTTTTATCATGAAGTCAGCCAGAGAAAGGGTAGCAGGGTTTAGGAAGGAGCACCTGTGGCTCTGGATTCAGTTGGGTGAGTTTCCATCCTACTTCTCTTACACCACTAGGTTATTTGAATTTTTGTTAGAATAGAAGCCCTGAAGGTTTTTTGTTGTTGTTTTGTTTTGTTTTTAAAGAGAGCTCTTTTTTACTATAGGTAGGTGTGATTGCTGGAAAGACAGACAGGGAGAAAGTGAGAAATCACCCCAGAGGGAGAATGGCCGCACCACAGTCCCTTCTCTTCCATTCTCTTCTTGGGATTTTGGGCATGCACTCACCCAAAAGAGAGAGAGAGCGAAAGTGAGAAAGAAGCCACCAGGTCTGGGACTCAAACTGCAGTCAGCCATGTGGGAAGTTCAATACCTCAACTACCACACCACCTACTTCCCACACCTTTAGCTCCTTTAACAAGCCTTTCTTTGAAATTCTTTCTTCCTTTGGCTTTCTTGATATACCAGCTTTTCTTTTCTTTTTTTCTTTTTTATTTTTTTAATTTGCCATAAGGTACATGCACGCACGCACACGCACGTGACATGAGTTTAACTCACTGGGCCTGGGACTCGAACCGCAGTCGACTACATGGGAGTCCAGCAACATAGCCATCACGCCAACTGCTGGTCCAAGTGTATTTTTTAAGTTACGGTTCTGGGCCACGAAACCTGCTGCAGACTCTTGCTCTGTTTTCATGACGAGGCCATGAGGAGCCCAGGGCTCAGGTGTGAAGCTTGGGGAGCTGTCAACGGGGAAGCCTGCTGCTGCCATGAGGCAGTGCCAGCTTGGCAGTACAGGCCGACCCCTCCTCCCAGCTCCACTCAGGGATAGACCAGGGTCACGGGCGCGGCTCAAAGGTCAGCATACCAGCACTCCGGAGCAGCTGCCTGTGCTGCTTCAGGACCCGCGCACACTCCTCTAGCCCGGTGTGTGTGGAGGAAGTGCCAGGGGGCCGCTGCGAGGAGCTGCTGCTGCCCAGCAACCAGGTTTCCAGAATTAACCTTCGGGATTAGTGAGCCGGCTTTAGCAGCATGGCCCTTTGTTCCCTTCCAGTCCTGCAGAGCTGTCCAACTGTTTCTGAAAGGGATCTCTCCCAGCTGATGCTTTTAATACACACTGCAAAATTTGATCTGCTTATGGAAATATCTGCAGTGAACCATAGCCTAGAAAACAGTAAGCCCAGGGAGGGGTGGTGGAGTCGAGGTAAAGGACGCAGAGGGAGCCTCTGAGCACTGAGACCTAGGAGTCCTCGCGGAGTGTGCAGATAAAAGGCCTGACATTCTGGGCAGGGCCTGAGCGCACATGCCCAGCCCTGGGTTACCTGTGATGGGTACTTCTCAGGTGAGGAGCGGGAACCTAAAGCAGCATGATGTCACACTCACAGAGATGGCCGCGACCTCCTCGGTACATGACTACGCGACCTCCAGCCCTCCTCCTGTACAGGGCCTTCCTTACCTCCCTGCGTCCGCTAGGCTGGAACTTCCTGCTTGGTTTTGGCCAGACTTCACACATAACTAAGGCACCCTCAGCACCCTCGCCTCACCTGGAGGTGACAGGCTGGCAGTCGCTGGCATGAGGGGCTTATCCGAGTGAAAGAAGAGGCGGCCGCTCCTTTGACTAAGGTTAATGCCGTGATTTTTGTCAGAGCTTCGGCACGCTGCAGAGAAACAGCCCAGAGAGCATTAAGTGCAAGGATATGTCGTGGCGAGCATGTCGTCGTGTTGCCTTCCCTTGGTGGCTGGCTGTGACCCCACGCGTTTGCATCTTTCCCCCTGCAGGCTCCGCAGTGTGGCAGCTGATCGCATCCTTCCTGAGACTTCCCATCTCAGGGACTCACTGCATCGTCGGTTCCACCATAGGGTTCTCGCTCGTGGCGATCGGCACGAAAGGCGTGCAGTGGATGGAGCTCGTCAAGATCGGTAATTGCCACTCTTCTCTACCTGTAAGAAGGAAGGTGTGCACGTCCTAGAGCACGTGTTATCGAAGTTATTTGATGATACGTCCCCTCCCTCAGATGTCAAGGTTTAGAAGACCCATAAGGTGTGGCAAAGCGTTTCCCCTTACATGTTCTGCCAGCGGAGGTCTGAGCCGTCGGGTGTTAGACAGCCAACTCCGCTCTTTCAGACGTTACGTGGCCACCCAGCTGTGGACCTCGGCATGCAGCTGTCTGCACAGGCAGAAGGGGGAATGTATTTCATGGAAATCAGCCTTTCGGTCAGAGAAAGACTAGGCCCCGCTGGGGAAACTGCCTTGAACCAGGATTCAGAGTCCTACAGGGCATGGGGAAGCCTCAGAGTGCCTCACCTGCGTTCCAGAGGTCACCCGGGCTGCCCTGGGGACGCACCCTGGTGTTCCTTCCGAGCAGTGGCCTGCCCCCATTCCGAGTGGTCCAACCACTTACATCCTGGCTCTGCTTTTAACAGAAGTGAATCCGTTCTACCCCGTGTAGCAGCCCACTCACTGTAGGAAATGCCTCTCACCCATGTTCACACTCTGGGTTGCCCGTTCTTTTTATCGGAATCACAGCAGCCTTTGGGGCACAAGGTCAAACTGGATCCCTCACCTGCAGAGCAGGGACACAGACCCCCAGGAAAGTTGCTGTGTCCCAGGCTCCTAGGACAGCAGTTCTCAAGTCTGGCTGCACTTCAGAATTACCTGGCTGAGTGACTGAAAAACACCAACACCCAGACCCTGTTCCAGACCTTTTAAGTCAGAAGACCTTGGGGGTGGAGCCAGAGCTCAGCTAGCCTTTGAAAACTCCCCAGATGGTGCCAGTGTGTAGGCAGAGCTGGGACATACTGGGCTCGAGACTAGAAGTGTCAGAGTTTCAGTGTTCGATGTCAGGAACGAGAGTAGCAGGCTGGACTTGGAAAACGAGATGGAAAGTGGCCACCTTTTCAGCCCACTGCTGTTGGAACAAGAGCCCGTTCTCTGTGTGTATTAACAGGGGTGAGGGAGGGCAGGCCTGTGGGTCAGCGGTGGACTCTAGTCCTGTGACAGTCGCATGCCATCATGCTCCTGTCTGAGCGGAGCTGTGAGCGTGTGCACGTCAGCTCTGCTGGGTCAGGAGCACGTGTTAGCGTCTCAGTCCGGGTGAATCATCCGGGAGTATGAACGCTCACAGATGTGATGATTTCGTCCATCACTGTGCTGTATGACTATGAGCATAATTATGTATGAATTTAACATTCATTGGATTTTTTTTTAATTATTCAGTTGCTTCTTGGTTTATATCTCCACTGTTGTCTGGTTTCATGTCTGGCGTGCTGTTTGTACTGATCAGAATTTTCATCTTAAATAAGGTAAGTCAGGTGATTGTTTTTCATTAAATTTTAGAACTAATTTACTACATGGGAGTCCAGCAATGAAACCATTACGCCTTCTGCTGGTCCTTGTCATTTGAGTTTTAAGAATAGATTATTTGAGGCCCAACTCTGGTGGCACAAGCAGGAGGGCACTACCATGTGAGGCTTGAGCTACGTGTTAGGCCCAGGTTCGGTTCCCAGGCAAAACTGAACAGACCAAGCCCCATTACATGCACCTGTGGCCCTAGCAAACTGGGAGGCCAGGGCGGAGGATGCAGCAGCGAACCCCTCGCAGAAATCTTTCTCTCTCTCTCATTTAAAAAAAAGAAAAAAGAAAAAAAATTATTTGAGAAGATGTAAGGTGATTCCATTAAAAATACACTTTGGATTGCCCACATTCACAAGTGGTCATTTAACCTAAAGCACGTGTAGTGCCATGCTCATTGAGATACTAGGTTTCAGGAATGTTATAGCAGAGGCCTACAATTGTAAGTGTTTTATTAGACAAAACCCCACAGTATTTTTAACTCTTAATAGCTGAAGGTTAGGGACCAGCAGTTGGCATAATGGCTATGTTGCTGGACGCCCATGTAGTCGACCGCGGTTCGAGTCCCAGGCCCAGTGGCTTAAACTCACGCCGGGCATGTATGTGTGCGTGCCCAAGATCCCGAGGCAAGAATGGAGAGGAGAGGATTGTGGCGTGGCCATCCCTCCGGGGGGCGATTTCTCACTTTCTGTCTCTCTGTGTCTTTCTGACAAGCACACGTGCCCTATAGCAAAAACCTCTCAAAAAAAAAACAAAAACAAAACAAACAAAAAAAATGTTGAAGGTTAAATACTATACCTTGTGGAGAACTTTTGAAAATCATAGCACAGGAATGTATTTTCTTTATATTCTTTAACATCGCTAAGCTGTATTGTGTAATTAAAAGATGTAAGATCTAGTCGCAGTGCGATGTTTAAGCCATCAGGCCATCTTTGAGAGTCCTCAGAGTCTCACAGTGCTCGTCGAATACAGTCATTAGGGCACCACCTAGACCTAGCTAGAGTGGGGAGCTCCAGGGGACCTGAAGAAGGGGCAGAGCACTGGGCTTCGTCCCCAGGAACTGCCCTGTTTCTGGGTCTGACATCAGCTCAGCTCATGTGACCCGTGCCCTGACATGTCCATGCTACAACAGTGGGCCTTTGGAAGTGGCCTTTGAGCAGAAGAGACAGCCCCAGTTGGTGCCTTTCTGCAGACATGCAGAGGTCACAGGCAGCAACACACCAGCCTCTGCAGCTGCGTGTGTGTGGGAGGACCTTATCGTGACAGTGCTTTGTGTCCCTGTGCCTGTGCTGGCTCCATTTGCAGCTCGAGCCCTGACCTCCCTCTTCTCTCACTGTTACACAGGAGGACCCTGTTCCCAATGGCCTCCGAGCGCTACCCGTGTTCTATGCCGCCACCATAGCAATAAACGTGTTCTCCATCATGTACACGGGAGCCCCAGGTAAGAATGCCTTGGAAGCTTAACTCCAGCAGACCAGGTGCGTTGTGTGCTAACGGCACCGATCTGTTTGGTGTTGGCCATGCTGTTGGCTGACAGGAAGGAGCAGGACTCCTGGTTGATTGTAGGTGGCGAGAAAGGTAGTACCTGCATTTACTTATTTGAAATGCCCAAGAGGGTGCTTAGTCTTCATTCTGCCATTTACTCAGCGGGTCGCCATAGCAGCTTACTCAGCCTGAGTCCTGGAACAGGGTCTAATCCCACATAGCCACTGGGCTAAGGAAAGCGGCGCTTGGAGCAGTCATTTCCCTAAGTGCACGCAAGGAGTTGAAGCACTCCATACCTCAGGTATGCAGCAGGGGGCGCTCTGAAGAGGGCTGCAGCTGCTAGTGTAGAACTTCCTGGAAACTGCCAGAACAGGTGACCCAGCAGCTGGGAGCTGCACTTTGTATTTTTAGATACTGAAACCAATGATGATGATCTTTTTAGAATAATTCCTCCTTCCATTCTGATTGCTTCTGTTCTTTTCTATTATGGGGAGGACGGCCAGTTAAGAATTAACTTTCCTTGTACGCCCCGAGTAGGAAAAGAGAGAGACTTGCATGTAGTGTCTGCACTTGCACACATTCCACTGTTCAGAAACTGGGACGCTCTGTAACGTGTGTCTGTACGTGTTGTGGGAGACCAGATGTGTCCTGTTTCGGTGGTGAGGCGTACCTCCGTCAGCCGGTGCTGAGGAGTACATCCACTCTCGGGGGCGGCACCCGAGGTCAACGCTGCGTCAGTCTGTGTTGTTTTCGGCCATCAATGTCCTTGGTGGATTGAGATTCAGTGACTGCCCATGTCCTACAGGAAAACATCGCACTCTCTCTGTTCAAAAGATAAAATTTCAGCTAAAAAGCCATGTTGTATTACAGTTGAAAAATGTATCTTCCAAATTTAAAATCCTAATTAACTTCTCAGACTAGGTTGCCTCAATGTAATTTTCCTCAGATTTTATGAGACATGTCTAATTAGATTCTGTATACTACAGTACTGAAAATTAAAACTTAATTTTAAATGATCCCTAACTTTTACTTTGGTATCCTTGTGGTATTTGAATACTGATCCGAAAGGTGGGAGTACTCACTATAGGGGGGCGTCCAGTTACAGGAAAAACACAAAGCCGAAAGCCAGAGTGAGGGGAGCAGAGAGCAGTGGGGAGGGGACATTCTGGCCTCTGACAGCCACAGTTTGACCTCCCTTCAGGACTGTGAACTGTGTTTGTCACAGACGCCTCAGAGCGTCTCAGAGTACATTCCTTAAAAATCAGAAGCAGAGGAAGCAGAGGGGAGAAGCTCCCTAGCACAAAGTTCACTGCATGCCGGATGTGTTCATCCCCCAAAGCATGTGTTCTGGGTGTGTGCACCCCCAGAGCTTGTGTGCCAGGTGTTCATCCCCCAGAGGATGTGCACTGGGTATGTGCATCCCCCATAGCTCGTGTGCCGGGTGTGTGGATCCCCCATAGCTCGTGTGCCGGGTGTGTGGATCCCCCAGAGCTTGTGTGCTGGGTGTGTGCCTCCTCCAGAGCAGGTGCGCTGTGCGTGTACATCCCCGAAGCGTGCACGTGGATCTGCCCTGGAGGGCCACACTGGAGCAGGAGCATCCTTACCCCTGATCTTGCAGTCACGTGCTTGTTCTGAATTCCACATGGGCTCTTGGAGCAAATAAGCTGAACAAGAAGCAGAGCCCCACCCTCAATAGCCAGGCTGCTTCTGGGTTAGTGATTTCAGAGCTGAGCTGCTGAAGGCCTGGGATGCCTTTTATAGTGCCGAGCCCTAGAAATGAGGATAAATACAGATGATTGCTTTTTGTGTCTGCATTTTTTCCCACCCTCTGTTCTTCTTGCTTCTTGGTTCTTCTTCCAAATGCCAGATGAAAACAACTGTGTGATGACTTGTTTTTGTGAAAATGACTGTTTCTCTACTTGGCCTGTTTTCTCCATCTTTCCTTTTTTTTGTCCTTGTCTTTTCCTGCAGTTTTACTTGCTCATTTGCTAGAATAATCAGTTATTTTTTTTTTGAAGAGGTTTTTGCTATAGGGCATGTGTGCTTGCCAGAAGGACAGAGAGAGAGAGACAGAAAGTGAGAAATCACCCCCCAGGGAAGATGGCCACGCCACAATCCCTTCTCCTCCATTCTCCTCCCGGGATCTTGGGCACACACTCACATGCGCCCAGCGTGAGTTTAAGCCACCGGGTCTGGGACTTGAACCATGGTCAACTACATGGGAGTCCAGTGACAGAGCCATTATGCTAACTGCTGGTCCCTGAATAATCAGTTATTGAAAGATGGAATCCAAAGCCATGTGATGGATGCAACCCTAAGGATAATAGGAATACTCAGAGGGTTGTCGTTAGAAATAAATAATAAAAATATATACTGAACTGAGCTTCATCTGAATCAGTCCTTCTAGTCCTTCCAACTCCTCTAGGAGATTGGTGACATTACTCATCCCACTCCACAGGTGGGAAACTGAGGCATCACAGTGCTGAGTCCCCAAGGTCACAGAACACCTACTGTGCAGAACCAGAATTTCAACAAGACTGTGTGGTCCCAAGTGCCAGGGTCTTAGTTACAACTGTTCTAGACCATTCTGTAACTAATAGTGAAAATAACTGAGTCTGGGAAATTTGAAAAGAATGAAGGTTAAGGGGTCAGTAGGTGGTATGGAGGATAAGGCAGCTAGATCCTATATGGCCACTGCATAGTTTGAGTCCTGGACTCTGGGACTTGAAAAACAGATGGAGCATATGTACATGTGTGCCCAAAATCATAAGAGAAGAAGGGATTGCTGCATGGCCATCCCCCTGGGGGTGATTTGTCATTTTTCCTCTCTGTCTCTGTAGCATATGTGCATGTGTGCCCAAAATCATAAGAGAAGAATGGAGGAGAAGGGATTGCTGCATGGCCATCCCCCTGGGGGTGATTTGTCATTTTTCCTCTCTGTCTCTGTCTCAGGCAAACACTTATGCCCCTATAGCAAAAATTTTTTAAAATAAAGAATAGAGGTTTACTGAACTCACGGTTTGTAGGACCAGCAGCCAGGAGCTGCATTTAATGAGAATCTTCTAGCGAGTGGGTAACATGGAGGATAAAAGCAAGTGTTTCTGTGTCTGTGTGTCTGTCTCGTTCCCTGTCCTTATAACCGTCCCAGCGCCCAATCACAGGAATCTATTTGCTGGTCAGTCACTTCTCAAAGACCTCAGCTTTCAACACTGATCAGATGAAGTTTCTCTTAACTGAAGTCTTCACTACACCACTAAGTTCTAGCACTTGAACTTTTGGGTCCATATTCAAACCATGGCATGTACCACAGTGCTATGTGAGAGATACCATCCCTGTTATAGACAGGTATGTTATACACATGTCTTTCCTGTTAGTGACAGGAAAGACAGCATCAACACTAAAGCTTTTTCTCTTCTCTTAACTCTCTTTAAAAATGACTTCCACGGGAACCAGCAGTTAGCGTAATGGCTATGTCGCTGGACTCCCACGTAGTCAACCGCGGTTCCCATCCCGGACCCGGTGGCTTAAAACTCACGCCGGGTGCGTGTGCGTGCGTGCCCAAGATCCTGAGAGGAGAATGGAGGAGAAGGGATTGTGGCGTGGCCATTCCCTCTGGGGGGTGATTTCTCGCTTTCTGTCTCTATGTCTCTCTCTGTCTGTCTGGCGAGCGCACGCGCCCTATAGCAAAAACCTCTCATAAAAAAGAAAAAATGACTTCCAGAGTATTTGAATCCCTAGCTACATTTTAAAAATGTACTCAGTGTACCATCTGGTGTGAAGAAGTGGCCACCCCTTAATTAGAAATATCAAAAACTGGGGCCAGCTGGTGGCATAGAGGTTAGGGAGCTGGCCTTCCACATGGCCACCCGTTGTTCAAGTCCTGGACCCAGCAGCTTGAAAGTACACTGGGTGTGTGTGGACTGGGGGTGGGTGGGTACTTGCCCAAGATCCTGTGGGGAGAATGGAGAAGAGTGGATTGAGGCACAGCCAACCCCCCGGGAGGGGATTTCTCACTTTTTCTCTGTCTCTGTATCTCTAGCAAGTGAACATGCCCTATAGCAAAAATCTCTCTCTAAAAAAAAAAAAGAAGAAGAAGAAAGAAAGAAGAAAAAGAAATATCAAAAAATGCATAATACAGCATCTTGGAAATCATTACCCATCTGGAGTATGACATTCCCTGTTTGAAAGGTGGCTCTAGGCACTTGAGCTGGGCAGCTCCTCTGATGAGATGTGGCATCTCATCACCTCCTAGTTCTCCTCCTTAGTAAGTGAGGGCAGTAGTCGCATCTCCATTAAAGGCTTGCTGTGGTTCCTGAGGGGACTTCAGGGAACTCGGCACCCATTGTCAACTCTGCTGACATCAGAGGCTATCTCTTTACCCTTAGTCGTTTTTGGTTTTTTAGAGATTTTTGCTGTAGGGCACATGTGCTCATGAGAGCACTAGAAAGTGAGAAATCACCCCCCACAGGGGATGGCCACGCCACAATCCCCTCTCCTCTACTCTCTCCCTGAGATTCTGGGAACATGTGAGCGCACCAGGCATGAGTTTCAAGCTGCCAGGTCCTCCAGGACTCGAACCATTGTTGGCTACATAATTAGTCTTGTTCTTTGGCCTTAAGTCATTAGCAAATCCTGAGTCATCCTGTATTTCTGGTTTTTGGGGTTTTTTGTTTGTTTGTTTTTTGGTTTTTTTTGCTATAGGGCGCGTGCGCTCACCACAGAGAGAGACATAGAGACAGAAAGCGAGAAATCACCCCCCAGGGGGGATGGTCACACCACAATCCCTTCTCCTCCATTCTCCTCTTGGGATCTTGGGCACGCACACACACGTGCCCGGCGTGAGTTCTAAGCCACCGGGTCTGGGACGCAAACTGTGGTTGACTACGCTATCTCTTTACCCTTAGTCGTTTTTGGTTTTTTAGAGATTTTTGCTGTAGGGCACATGTGCTCATGAGAGCACTAGAAAGTGAGAAATCACCCCCCACAGGGGATGGCCACGCCACAATCCCCTCTCCTCTACTCTCTCCCTGAGATTCTGGGAACATGTGAGCGCACCAGGCATGAGTTTCAAGCTGCCAGGTCCTCCAGGACTCGAACCATTGTTGGCTACATAATTAGTCTTGTTCTTTGGCCTTAAGTCATTAGCAAATCCTGAGTCATCCTGTATTTCTGGTTTTTGGGGTTTTTTGTTTGTTTGTTTTTTGGTTTTTTTTGCTATAGGGCGCGTGCGCTCACCACAGAGAGAGACATAGAGACAGAAAGCGAGAAATCACCCCCCAGGGGGGATGGTCACACCACAATCCCTTCTCCTCCATTCTCCTCTTGGGATCTTGGGCACGCACACACACGTGCCCGGCGTGAGTTCTAAGCCACCGGGTCTGGGACGCAAACTGTGGTTGACTACGTGGGAATCCAGCGACAGCCATTACGCTAACTGCCAGTTCCCTATTTCTGGGGTTTTTCTGCTCCTATTTGTATGGGAAATCTTACTTGAGTTTTCCAGGGGGCTTGCCTGTAGAAGGAAGGAGGAGGTCGTCATGGCTCCGAAGGAACCACCATTTTGTTCCCCAAGTGAGTTAGAAAGGATTTTGCTAATATTTTGGTTCCGGGGACTGTTTCTAGAATGTCCAGGTGAGTCTAATCTTTTATTTAAGCACTGAAGATGCTCTTTTGCCTTTCAGACTAGAGGCTAATTACATATGATTTCCTCAGTGGGCTCCACTTGTCCTGCTGTAGCAGATACCCATGGTGGCACGTTTGGTGAAGCAGCTGGGCTGAGGTGGGAGTCACTTCACTGACGATCCCTTCCACCCTTAATGTTTTGCCATAGGGCGTGTGCACTTGCCAAGGTGGTGGGGGAGAGAGAGTGAGAAATCACTCCCCCACCCCCATGGGAGATGACCAGGCCACAATCACTTCTCCTCTGTTGTCCTCATGGGATTTGGACCCGGCTTGACTTTAAAGCCACCAGAGCTAAGATTTGAACTATGGTCAGCCATGTGGGAGTCAGTGCCTTAACTACTTTGCCACCTGCTGGCCCCACCCGTTCCTTTCAACTTGCATCCACCTTTCTGCCAGTCTAGAAGGTACTCCACCAAGTCTCCGTCCTCCCCCAAGCACGTGCATTCAACACGTCGGGGCCTCAGAGACGAAGGGGAAGAGTGAACTTCCCCGGCCAAAGCGAGGGACAGCATTAATCTCACCAGGTTCAATTTTGCGAGGTTTTTCGATAGATGGCGTTTTTGCACGTGGAGGTGAGTTCAGGGCTGTTGCGATGCAGAGGTACAACGTTTTGCTCTGTTTTCCCCCCTCCTCCACTCGAAACTGTGGAGCTGTTTACGTCTCGGACTTGGTGTGATCTGTCTTACCTGCACTTGCCATGGCTTTCCTCAGATAAGTCGTTCTTACGCTTCAAGGCTGGAATGAGCACTTTCAAAAATCGTCTTACATCCTTGTCCTTAAAATTATTTGTAAGGATCAAAACTAACTTCAGGAAACCAAGTGCCTGCTGGGACTGGATGTAAGCCTTACGTCCATTTCTGGTGAGAAAGCCTGCAGTCGCGTGGGAAGTGGCTTTTGTCCGGGGTTAAGCAGTGAAGGCCGAGGTTTGTGGCATGTCTCTGGATAGACAAAGCCAGCATTGAGTGAGCCTCAGGAGGTCCCCTACAAGTGCTGCGTCAAAGCGTGGTGCCCGACTAACAGCAGCAGCTTCACTCAGCAGCTTGTGGGAGGGCAGATTCTCAGGCCCGCCCTGGCGCCCCTGCCGTGGAGATACTGCAGCCGGCGGTCTGTGCGGAGCAGGGGCCTTCGGTGATGCTGTGCGCGTTACAGTGATTCACTGGGAAGTGGGCTCAAGCGGAAGGAAATTTTGTATTTATACATCATATAATTGTGCTGACTTTTTTAAAGAATTATCTTATTTAACTTTATTTATGTATTTATTTATTTTCAATTTGACCAGAGAGGGACAGAGAGAGATTGCAAGAGAGAGAAAAAGAGAGGGAAAGTGAGAAAGCAAGCTACCAGGTTTGAGACTCGAACCATGGTCAGCCATGTGGGAGTACAGCACCCTTAACCATCACGCCACCTGCTGGCCCCAATTTTGCTGACTTGTTTTTTTGAAAGAGATTTTTACTATGGGGTGCGTGCGCTTGCTGGAGAGACAGAGAGATAGAAAGTGAGAAATCACCCCACAGAGGGGATGGCCACATCACAGTCCCTTTTCTTCCGTTCTCCTCTTGGGATCTTGGCCACACATGCACAGGTGCCCAGCATGAGTTTTAAGCCACCAGGTCTGGCACTTGAACTACGGTTGACTACATGGGAGTCCAGAGACACAGTCATGCATCTGCTGGTCCCTGCTGATATTTTTATAATAAGTCTGTCTGCGAGCGCACACGCCCTATAGCAAAAACCTCTCCAAAAAAAAAAAAGAAAGAAAGATACATATTGCGAGAAAGCATGCATGAATTTTATTATTTTTGCACCAAAATAAACTTGAACTTTAATTCTATTTTTCACAAACTTTCTAAAGTCCCTCCGTGGATGTAAAATGGTTAACAGTGCAATAAATCTTGCAGCATTAAAAAAAATTAGCTTAAGAGCAAAGTTTTAAATATTTCACTCCTTTTATGTTTAAAAGAAAATTGAGGGGACCAGCAGATAACGTAGCGGTTATGTCACAGGACTCCCACGAGGCCGACTGTGGTTAGAGTCCCGGACCAGCAACTTGAAACATGCCAGGCGTGTGTGCGTGCGGGCCCAAAATCCTGAGAGGTGAATGGAGGAGAAGGGATTGTGGCGTGGCCATCCCCCCTGGGGGATGATTTCTCGCTTTCTGTCTCTCTGTTTCTCTGGTGAGTGCCTGTGCCCTATAACAAAAATGTCTCTAAAAAATTTTTTCTTTGAGAGGTTTTTGCTATAGGGCACATGTGCTCACCAGAAAGACAGAGAGAGACAGAGAGACAGAAAGCAAGAAGTGCCCCCCAGGGGGGATGGCCACACCACAGTCCCTTCTCCTCCTCCATTCTCCTCGGGATCCTGAGTACGTATGTACACGTGCCCGGTGTGAGTTTAAGCCTCCGGGTCCGGGACTCAAATCACAATCATGTACATGGAAGTCCAGCGACATAGCCATTACACTAACTGCTGGTCCCTCTAAAAATATTTTTTTACATTTTTATTGTATATTACTTCAGTTAAAGTTTAAAAGTGCTAAGAGCCAAGAGCCCAACTGCAGTTTCCCATCTTCCCAGAGAAGTAACCCTTGCATCTTTCCGGGTCTTTTGCTACACGATCACGCATGTGGCCAAGGTGTGGAGTGGGGTTGGTTCCCTTCAGCACAAGTCAGGTCGTGCTGTCCTGCCTCATGCAGCCAGCCTCACCGCTTACTGGGTGGTGGCCTCTGCCTGTCAGTGCCTGGGGACCTCCCGTTTCTCCCCTCACTGTAACCTCTCACCTTTCCTCAAGTGCGTATATCCGTGTTCTGCAAACTCCCACTGTTAGGACCAGTGCCGCGGTGGGCTCTCTCGTACCCGGATCTCTGTGAGTTCACACATGAGCATGGGTGTTTAAGTCGTACACCTGCGAGCGTGTGTGAAATGCGGTCGCCAGTGACAGATGGACACGCTCCAGGGGATGCGCCCCGCGCCCTGATGGCGCACCCTGCCCTTCCCTGGCTAATGTAATTGCTGCCGGTGTGCTGCGCTGGATTACAGGGAAAAGCTTTTCCACCTTGTAATTCCATACGGTGATGCTTCAAAGAGAAGTTCAGCTCGAAGGCCAGTGTTCTGTGTAAACGTTATTTCCGGGCTGGTTTCGAGAAAGGTGTGGCTGCGGTCAGAGCACCAGTTCCATTGAACCTGGGCTGCCGTCGACTGAGGAGCCGGCCGTGCCCAGACTCCCGGGAGTGGGGTGGCTGCTGGGGCGGGGGGCCGCCCGTGAATGGTTAACAGTGCAATAAATCTTGCAGCATTAAAAAAAATTAGCTTAAGAGCAAAGTTTTAAATATTTCACTCCTTTTATGTTTAAAAGAAAATTGAGGGGACCAGCAGATAACGTAGCGGTTATGTCACAGGACTCCCACGAGGCCGACTGTGGTTAGAGTCCCGGACCAGCAACTTGAAACATGCCAGGCGTGTGTGCGTGCGGGCCCAAAATCCTGAGAGGTGAATGGAGGAGAAGGGATTGTGGCGTGGCCATCCCCCCTGGGGGATGATTTCTCGCTTTCTGTCTCTCTGTTTCTCTGGTGAGTGCCTGTGCCCTATAACAAAAATGTCTCTAAAAAATTTTTTCTTTGAGAGGTTTTTGCTATAGGGCACATGTGCTCACCAGAAAGACAGAGAGAGACAGAGAGACAGAAAGCAAGAAGTGCCCCCCAGGGGGGATGGCCACACCACAGTCCCTTCTCCTCCTCCATTCTCCTCGGGATCCTGAGTACGTATGTACACGTGCCCGGTGTGAGTTTAAGCCTCCGGGTCCGGGACTCAAATCACAATCATGTACATGGAAGTCCAGCGACATAGCCATTACACTAACTGCTGGTCCCTCTAAAAATATTTTTTTACATTTTTATTGTATATTACTTCAGTTAAAGTTTAAAAGTGCTAAGAGCCAAGAGCCCAACTGCAGTTTCCCATCTTCCCAGAGAAGTAACCCTTGCATCTTTCCGGGTCTTTTGCTACACGATCACGCATGTGGCCAAGGTGTGGAGTGGGGTTGGTTCCCTTCAGCACAAGTCAGGTCGTGCTGTCCTGCCTCATGCAGCCAGCCTCACCGCTTACTGGGTGGTGGCCTCTGCCTGTCAGTGCCTGGGGACCTCCCGTTTCTCCCCTCACTGTAACCTCTCACCTTTCCTCAAGTGCGTATATCCGTGTTCTGCAAACTCCCACTGTTAGGACCAGTGCCGCGGTGGGCTCTCTCGTACCCGGATCTCTGTGAGTTCACACATGAGCATGGGTGTTTAAGTCGTACACCTGCGAGCGTGTGTGAAATGCGGTCGCCAGTGACAGATGGACACGCTCCAGGGGATGCGCCCCGCGCCCTGATGGCGCACCCTGCCCTTCCCTGGCTAATGTAATTGCTGCCGGTGTGCTGCGCTGGATTACAGGGAAAAGCTTTTCCACCTTGTAATTCCATACGGTGATGCTTCAAAGAGAAGTTCAGCTCGAAGGCCAGTGTTCTGTGTAAACGTTATTTCCGGGCTGGTTTCGAGAAAGGTGTGGCTGCGGTCAGAGCACCAGTTCCATTGAACCTGGGCTGCCGTCGACTGAGGAGCCGGCCGTGCCCAGACTCCCGGGAGTGGGGTGGCTGCTGGGGCGGGAGACCGCCGTTGTGGCACTTGAGGTGCTGCGGTGACACGCGAATGCTTGTAGTCCTGACTCCACACACTGCTGTCGCCGCGTCTGCGCAGTTTGCATTACGTTACTCGCCAGTCTGAGCACGTATTCGTAGTGAGTCTGAGACCCGTAGGTTTCTACCCCAGAAGGGCAGCACGCTTTTTCGGTTGAGAGTGTTATTAAATACGAAGTGCAGGTGGTGATCTCGGGTCAGGGCACGGCAAACCTGTCACTGTGAGACCCGACCTGTGGGGACGGTCCATGACCACGCCTCTGTTCCTTCTCCCCAGTGCTCGGCCTGGTGCTCCCCATGTGGGCCATAGCGCTCCTTTCCTTCGGGGTCGCTCTGCTGTTCGCCTTTTTTGTGTGGCTCTTCGTGTGTCCATGGATGCGGAGGAAAATAGCAGGTAAGGGCCGTTTCTTCTTCTCTTTACACAAACATCCCTGATCCTGCGGGCTGTAAGGCAGTTCCCCTTCTCAGTGGGAGGAGCGGGAGTGTGGGCAGCTCTGGAACGTGCACTGCCGCGCAGGCCCCGGCCACTGTCTCTCTGCTCCCGACTGCCTTCTGGCCCAGACTTGTTCTCCAGAACCTTGTGACCTTGGTGAGTAGTAAGGCTCCCCAGCCCCTGCTTGGGGACAGCGACGGAGTAATGAGAGGATTGTGCCAGGGTAAGACCTCATCAAGGAACTACACTCTCCCTCCCTCTCAGTAAATGAATAAATAATACACTTAAAATCTTAAAAAAATTCACAGGGTGAGCCAAGGGCACTAGAATAGCCAAAACAGCTTTGAAAAAGAAGGGCCCAGCCGATGGCCTGGTGATTAAGGCAGCTGGATCACACATGGCTGACTGTACGGTTCAAGTCCCAGACACGGTGGCTTGAAAAACACACCAGGCACATGTGCGCATGCCCAGAATCCCATCAGGAGCAAGCAGTGGAGAAGGGATTGTGGTGTGACTGTCCCCCTCAGGAGGGGTGCTTTCTTGCTCTCTCTCTTCCCCTTCCTCTCTCTCTCTACCACCAGCAAGTACATGCACCCTTTGGCAAGCTTTTAAAAAAGAAGAAAGTTGGAGGCTTCCTGCTACTTGACTTTAAGACTTAGTGTAAGCAATAAGATGTTGTGTCGTTAGTGAAGAGGTGGGTGTACAGAGTAACAGAAAAGATCAGAGTCCAAAAGCAGACCCATGAAATATGACCATGCGATTTTCCACAAAGGTAGTTCAGTGGAGAAAGGATAGTCTTTTCAGCACACGGTACTGGAGCAGTTGCACATCCATATGCCGAAAAAAGAATCTGAAGCTAAACTTAACACCTTTTTAAAAAAAATTAACTCAAGGTACCAGCAATTAGTGTAATGGCTATGTCGCTGGACTCCCATATAGTCGACTGTGGTTCAAGTCCTGGACCTGGTGGCTTAAAACTCACGCCAGGCACGTGTGCATGCATGCCCAAGATCCTGAGAGGAGAACGGAGGAGAAGGGATTGCGGCGTGGCCATTCCCCCCAGGGGGTGATTTCTCACTTTCTGTCTCTCTGTCTCTCTCTGTCTGTCTGGCGAGCGCACACGCCCTACAGCAAAAACCTCTCCAAAAAAAATTTTAAAAAAATAATAAAAATTAACTCAAAATGTGTCATAGATCTAAATGTAAAATTTTTAAAAAGTAAGGTTTTTAGGGAAAAAATATAGAGGAAAACTGTAGTGACTTTGAGCTAAGCAAAGATGTGACACCAAAAGCATGCTGCCTACGAGAAGATTTGTACAGATTGTATTTCACCAAAATTAAAACCATGGCTCAGCGAGGAGCACTCAGGGGCCACAAGTTGCACGGTGGGGGTGTTAGCAGACCCCATATCTGACGAAGGACTCGTACCCAGAACCTGTAAGGGAATTTCAGAAAATGAACTATACCTATAAATCTTTATCTCTCTATATATAATTTGTATATATATACTATTTTAAATAATTTATAATATGTATGTATATATATACACACACACACACATATATATATATACATACACACACACACACACATATATATATACATACACACACACACACACACGCACGCACACACATATATATAAATTGCAGAGGGAGTGTGTATTTGCTAGAGAGAGGGAAGGAAGCCCCTGCCCCTAGGTGTCATCGCACCACAATCCCTTCTCGTGTATCCATTCTGTGGGGTGGGAGCATGCATGCACGTGTGCCCAGTGTGTTTTTCAAGCCACCAAGGCTGGGATTTGAACCACAGTCATATGGGATCTGGCTCCCCTAACCACAGGCTGTGGGGCTAGCCCAAATGAAATATTTGAACAGACACTTCACCAAAGAAGACATACGGTTGGCAGGTAAAGGTATGAAAAGACTCAGCATCACCAGCCATCAGGGAAATGCCAGCTGAAATCACAGCGAGATATCACTACACACCTATCTGAATGGCTTTAAAAAAGAAAGAGAACCTAACCGCACTAAGTGCTGACAAGGATGCAGGGTGGCTGGAACTCTCACAGCTTGCTGGTGGGGATGCAAAATGTGCAGAACGGTTTGGCGGTTTCTTACAAGGTCAGACATACACCTGTCAGAAGTAGACCTAGCTTCTCCCGGGGCTCTGCCTAGAGAATGAAGGCCTAGATTGCAGATCTGCGCAGGGGTGTGCAGAGCACCTGCGTTTGTGATCACCGGAGCTGGAAATGGCCAGATTTCCCACAGGAGGAACACGCCAGCTGTGGAGCATCTGTTCATGGGCATGCTGCCCACAATGAGAAGGAACAGACTAGGGACCAGCAGGAGGTGTAGTGGTTACGTTGGTGAACTCCCATGTGGCCAACCGCAGTTCAAGTCCTGGACCCGTGGCTTCAGACTCACTCCGGGCACACGTGCGCATGTGCCCAAAACCCCAAGAGAAGAATGGAGGAGAAAGGGTTGTGGCGTGGCCATCCTCCCAGGGGGTGAGGTGATTTCCTGCTTTCTGTCTCTCTGTCTCACGGGGGAGCCCACACACCCTTAGAGCAAAACTCTCTCCAAAAACAAAGAAAGAAAAAAAAAAGAACAGGCTGTTGATACACAGAATGTTGCTTGTGAGCAGCAAGATAATTATATTAGCAACACCACGTAGCAGATTCGATGAAAAAAAATACTGCCGAGTGTGAAAGCAGCTTTTAAAAAGTCCCCTGGTGGTGTTTTTTCCTTAGCTTTCTCTCATGAGAGAGAAGCATGCCCTCAACAGGTCTGTCTTACCACACCAGTCCCTCCGACAGCCTCCCCACCAGCCAGGACCCTGGACACACAGGCATGCCCTGCAAGTTCAGGTCAACCTGGGGCCGGACCTGGGCTGCCGCATGGCTCTGGCATTGAACAGTTGTGCCCTGCAGCTTCCACCACTGTGGCTGGGCCCCTTGTTTTGTTTTAAAGTAGAGGATTTTTAAAGTAAGTAGGATTGCCTGGGGCCAGCAGGTGGTGTGGTGGTTGAGTTGCTAGACTCCCACATGGCTAACCACGGTTTGAGGTCCCGTGGCTGGACCTGGTGGCTTGCTTTCTCACTTTTCCTCTCTCTGTCTCTTTCTAGTGAATCTTTAAAAATAATGGTAATAATAAATAATTCATAAGAAAAGAAAACAGTAAGAAGTCCCTTGTTCCTTTTGAGGAAAAAAAAATTGTTTTCTAAAATTTGGTACCCTGAGCTGGCCCTGTGGCACAGCACTAAAATCCTGTGTTTAGGAGCCAGATCCCACATGGCTGTCCAGGGTTTGAGTTGTGGTCCCTGGAGCTTGAAAACACGTGGGCTGGAGAATTGGAGGACGAGAGACGGTGGCACGACCAGGCCCATAAGGAGGGTGCTTTCTCTTTCTCTTTTTCTCATGCATGTGCTCTTGGACATTTAAAAAAAAAAGGTAATCTGAAGAAATCAGAGACGGGGACCAGCAGTTAGCGTAACGGCTATGTTGCTGAACTCCCATGTAGTCAACCGCGGTTCAAGTCCCAGACCCGGTGGCTTAAACTCATGCTGGATGCGTGTGCGTGCATGCCCAAGATCCTGAGAGGAGAATGGAGGAGAAGGGATTGTGGCATGGCCATCCCCCTGGGGATGATTTCTCACTTTCTGTCTCTCTCTCTGGCAAGCACAAGTGCCCTATAGCAAAATTCAATAAATAAAGTATAAAGATACATAATAATAATTCTTTTCTAAAATTTTCAGGCAAATTACAGAAAGAAGGTGCTTTATCACGAGTGTCAGATGAAAGCCTCAGTAAAGTTCAGGAGGTGGAGTCCCCAGTGTTTAAAGAGCTTCCAGGCGCCAAGGCTAGTGATGACAGCACTGTGCCTCTCACTGGGGCAGCCGGGGAGACGGCGGCCGTCCTGGAGAGCACCTCGGTCGGAAACCACCCCCGGGTCGCGTACGGTAAGCCTCTCCTGAGAGCCTGGGCTTCTGCGGGCCTGGGAGAGGGTCTCGGGACCCTGGCCAGCCTGGTGGGCAGTCTGCTTTCAGTGCACAAAGCCGCCCGCCAGTTTCATGCTTTCAGAAAGCCCGAGATAACCAGGCCCTGGAAGCCACTGCACTGTCAGTAGAGCAGGCCTTGCTGCACCCTGACTCTCCTCCCGGGGCACGTGGTAGTGTCCGGGCGCTGAGGCCGCCCGCTGTGTGTCTGTGCCACCCACCCAGCCACATGGCACAGCTCCCATTACTCAGCCGTTCAGGGATGCCCTCCTTGTGGGAGACTGGAGAGAAGCCATAGCTAGAACCAAGGAGAGGTCCCACTTTAGGTTCACAGAGACCTTAGGAAGCATCCAGACCTCCTGGGCACGTTTTTTAGCCTGGAATGTGTGCCCTTCCAGGGCGAGCACCGGCCTCTGCCCAAGCCCACCAGGTGGCGCCCAACCGCTCAGAGTGGGCCCAGCACCTGCTCTCCACAGATACGGTCTCAGGCTCGTCCCAAGGAGAGCGAGTGAGTCCTGCCCTGCTTCTGACAGACTCTGCCTCGGCGGTCAGAACTGCCCTGCTAAGATGCTCCTAGAACACCTCTCTCACATGAACTGAGCTTTGTCTCAGGTGAAATTTTTTGAAGCTAAGTTCCTTATAAGGGTTTATCCTTTATTGGTCACTGAAAACAGGGAAGAGTCCTGTAGTATTTTCTGGAAGATGCTTTTTAGTAAACCTAATAACATCATCTTTGAAATGCTCTAGTCTTAGATTACC
>NW_006159519.1:1487389-1504617 GCF_000334495.1 Tupaia belangeri chinensis
TCTTTAAAACTTAGCATGTCTACCCAGCCCTGCGTTACACCCCTCCAAGTTTTTTCAGACATATCCCACATTCTTTATAGTAGATTTAGAAACAAAGTCTATAGAAAGAAAATACCAAAGTCATTCAGTCTGACCTTCCAGTGGTGAATGCCCAAGCAGAGGGAGTGTAGCCTGGTTTGCATCAGGGGCTGGAACGTGAGACCTGTTTCGCCCCTCCAGGAAGGGCACTTTCCATGACGCACGGTTCTGTGAAGTCGCCTGTCTCCAACGGCACGTTTGGCTTTGATGGCCACATGAGGAGTGACGGTCACGTGTACCACACGGTGCACAAAGACTCGGGGCTCTACAGAGACCTGCTGCACAGGATCCACGGGGACCGGGGAACGGAGGAGCGGCCCGCGCAGGAGAACAGCTGCCGGCTGCTGCGGCGGAACAACAGCTACACCTGCTACACTGCGGCCATCTGCGGCATGCCGGTGCACACCACCTTCAAGGCGGCCGACGCGTCATCTGCGCCAGAGGACAGCGAGAAGCTGGTGGGCGACACCGTGTCCTATTCGAAGAAGCGACTGCGCTACGACAGCTACTCCAGCTACTGCAACGCGGTGGCAGAAGCGGAGATCGAGGCGGAAGAGGGCGGCGTGGAGATGAAGCTGGCCTCCGAGCTAGCCGGCCCTGACCAGCCCCGTGAGGACCCCGCCGAGGAGGAGAAGGAGGAGAAGGACACCGCCGAGGTCCACCTCCTGTTCCACTTCCTGCAGGTCCTCACCGCCTGCTTTGGGTCCTTCGCTCACGGTGGCAATGACGTGAGGTGAGGACACGCAGTCATTCAGCAAGTGTGTTGAATCAGATGAAGCAGGGGACAGCTGGGCCAGAAGGCCCTGGCTGGGGAAGGGTGCACAGGGTGCCAGGCAGGGACCAGTGCGACAGGAAGACTCGATTGGGTGGGGCTGGAGCACAGCAGGAGGCGGCACCCACAGGCTGCCGGGTCGGGGCAGCTGAGCAAGGGCGGAGGAAGATGAGAGGGGACAGCCACAGTGTCCCTGCAGGGAGGGTGGGGGTGTGCCTGGCATGTTCTAAGAAGAGTCAGGAGGCTGCAGAGGGCAGTGGGGACAGTGGGGTCAGCAGGTCACGGAGGCCAGAGGTGCAGGTCTGCATGGACAAAGGGACTTCTGCTCTGGGGAGGGGAGGGTCTGAGCAGAGGCCGTGCAGAGCATGTGACCAGGACCACACTGACTTCTCTGCACCAGAGGGACCAGGGCATAGTCAGCAGGCCAGTTAGGGCGGCAAAAAAGGACAGAAATCAGAGAACAAAGGAGAAAGTAATAATTTGTCATCATTGCCACTTCTTGTGATTTTTCAGCACATTTTAAAACATTAATAAGTCACACAGCCATTAGGATGGCTGCTGTCAAAGGAAAATGACAAGTGTTGGCAAGAAGGTGGAGAAATCGGAACCCTTACGCAGTCCTGGCCCTGGTGCCTTGAAAAACATGCCAGGTGTGTGCCTCGGATCCTGACGGGCTGGAGAAATGGAGGAAAGAAGGATTGCATTGTGACCACACCCCGCTGGGGGGTGCTTTCTCCCTCTCTTTCTCTCTCTCTTTCTCTCTCTCTGGTGAGCACACACGCCTCTGGTACTTAAAAAGCCAATCCTTTTTATCACCTCTAGATGATGTAGGCAAGCCGCACACACGGTAAGCTGGCTGTTCCCACCACTGAGGTCGCCGCGTCTTGTGTCCGGTGCCGTTTTATGCATGGTTCTTGTTCTTTTCCAGTAACGCCATTGGCCCCCTGGTGGCTCTGTGGCTGATTTACGAACAAGGCGGGGTAATGCAGGAAGCGGCGACGCCGGTCTGGCTGCTGTTTTATGGAGGAGTCGGCATTTGTACAGGCCTCTGGGTTTGGGGGAGAAGAGTGATCCAGACCATGGGGAAAGACCTCACGCCAATTACACCATCCAGGTAAGCCGGGTGTGGGCCCCAGTGGCAGGGCTTGGGATTCGAGACCTGCCACCAAGGCCGAGCTGCTGCATCTGCAGCCTCTCGTTCAGCCTTCTGCCCCAACCCCTCGGCTCAGCCACTCCGCGCTTGGTGGTCACAGTGCACAGAGGGCAGGAAGGATCCCCCTCATCGCCTGCCCTCACTGCCCCATCTGCAGTGGCACCAGGATGAGGGACAGGAAGGCAGAGAGGGAAAAGCCAAAGAGCTCCCACCCTGCAGCCCCCAGTCCGCTCCCTCTGTCAGTCCCACCCCGAGGTCCAGAGAGGAAGAGATGAGGGGAGCAGCTGCCCCAGCCAGCCCCGCTCTCACCTGCAGCTCCTGGTGACCCTGGACGTCCTCCCCCAGCTCAGCCAGGTGGGAGGTGTGGCGCTGTGTCCCTGGAAGAGAGCTGGGTTTCATGGCTGATCACATATAAGAGGGGTTAAACAAACTTTCAGGAGAACCTTTAGAACGCAGCTGGGATTTGAAACTACTCACTATGGAAACTTTTCCTCTCTCACTATTTTTTTTTCTCTCTCACTTTTTAAAACATTGGAGAGCCCCTTGTCCTTTATTAATTTAATTTTTTTTTTTTTGGAGAGGTTTTTTTCACTATAGGGCGCGTGCGCTCGCCAGACAGACAGAGAGAGACATAGAGATAGAAAGCGAGAAATCACCCCCCAGGGGGGATGATCACGCCGCAATCCCTTCTCCTCCATTCTCCTCTCGGGATGTTGGGCACGCACGCACACGCACCCAGTGTGAGTTTTAAGCCACCGGGTCCGGGACGTGAACCGCGGTCGACTACGTGGGAGTCCAGCGACATAGCCATTACGCTTTCTGCTGGTTCCCTATTAATTTAATTTTTGAGAGAGGTTTTTTGCTATGGGGCACATGTGCTCGCCAGAGAGAGAAAAGGCAAGAAATCACCCCCAGCAGGGGGTGACCACACCACAATTCCTCCTCCACCATTCTCTCATGATTTTGGACATGCACGCACACATTGTTTTAACCCTCTGAGGTCCAGGATTTGAACTGTGGTCAACCACATGGGAGTCCAGCGACATAACCATTATGCCATCTGCTGGTCCCTCAATTTTTAATTGTGTTCTCCTTGAAATTTGTTTGAATAAAAGAATTCTTTTAGGTTAATGTGAAGAAAAATTAGTAATCTGAGAAAAACTCACTTTTGTAAAGTAAGTACACATTCTTAAAACTGAAGCATAGATTTTTCCTATGCTACTTTAGAAATGACTAACTTGCCATTTTACTAGCCGGCAGGAATTTCTGACCCAGTCACCACAATGTGAGGTTTCTGGAAACAGATTAGAGAAGCAAGGCTATTCAGGGCTGTGAAGGGGTAGCAGAGCCTCAGTGTGAACGGGCGCCACAGTGTAGCAGTTTCTCGCCCTGTTCGTGTCAGTAGTGATGGCCGACTTGGAGAGCCATCTGGTGAGACCCTGGCATGCGTGGGTGTGGGAAGGGTGGATTCAGAGAGCAGCCGTGACGTCCCCCTGTGCCCCTGCAGCGGCTTCACTATCGAGCTGGCCTCAGCCTTCACGGTGGTGATCGCCTCCAACATCGGACTGCCCGTCAGCACCACGCACTGCAAGGTAGGCCTCCATGGTGCGGGCCTCGGGCCTGGGGAGCTCCGGGCCTGCTGTTGCTTCGTGTGTGCTCATTTGTGGACAGCGGCACCCCGCGCTGTGCAGGTCTGCTGGGACGGCTGGAAGTGGCGCTTGCTTTTTGCAGACTGCCCCTCGCGACCTGCTTTCCTGCGCAGCAGTGTGACCCCCATCTTGTCCAGACTTTGCTTTCTGGTGCAAGCAGGCAAGGCTGTCCCTCCTTGACATGTGTTCCCCAATTCCGTTTGTCCTGTTGCCCTCTCCCTGTCTCCGCAGCAGGCTTTGCATTAAAGGCATGAGTATGCTAACCACACTCATGGGCCCAAACTGGCACACACTCCCCCCCCCCACTGCAGGGGCAGAGTTGACACTGGAAATAAACAAGCCATCTCAATGGGGTTGTAAGGCATGGTGGTTTCAGTTTCCCTCCATGTGTGATGATCAGAATGACTGTATTGCCTTAGAGTGAATTCCAGATGGTTCCTAAAACCAACCACTGCCAGGCACCAGTGAGAGCTGTGCAGGGGAGTTCCTTGTCATGGCGTGAGATGTCGGGCTTAAGCACCTAGATTAACGAGGAGGCAGGCGCTGGGTTTCAGGGAGGTAGCCATATCCCTAGAGTGGACCCAGCTCTGCTTAGCATCTGGAGAAAATTCTAAACTGTCTCCCCTCCCATATATAAAATACCAACCTCAACAAGCAAAAGCCACTTGCAGATTCCTCCTAGGTGCATCCATTTGCATCATTCTGGAACTCATTCGTGCCGCCCGGTGCAAGGCACTGCTCTTGGCCGGCGTGAGACTCACGGCTCTCTGTGCTGCCCCACGGTTCCGAAGGCCGCTGATGCGCACGAGCAGATGCCAGCCAAATGCAGGCGGCTCAGTGCTTCGGCACTAAGGTCAGGGAGCCCTCGGGAGCGTTCGCAGAGGGCCGGCATGCTTAAGATGGAGCCGGGCTGTGCGCACAAGGGGCCACTGGAAAGAAGTCTTTTTCTGTTTGCTTTTTCCTACGATACATAGGAATACTTAATTTCTACAAATTTTTATTATAAAAATCATGCCAGGCACATGTGTGTGCTTGCCCAAAATCCCAAGTGGAGAATAGAGAAGAAATTGCACCATGGCCATCTCCCCTGGCAGGTGATTTCTCACTTTCTCTCTCTCTCTCCCTCTCCCTCCAGCGAGTACATGTACCATATAGCAAAAAAAAAAAAAAAAAAAAGAGGGCCAACAGGTGGCATGGTGGTTAAGGTGCTGGATACTCCCACATGGCTAACCACAGTTCAAGTCCTGGACCTGGTGGCTTGCTTTCTCACTTTCTGTCTCTCTCTGTCTGTCTCTGGTAAAATTAAAATGAATGAATGAATGAATAAAAATATTATTTAAAAAAGGAAGGAAAAAAGTGTGTGTAAAAGAAGAAAGTAGGTAGCTAAGAGATGGAACTATTACATGTTTTGAGGAAGAGAATATTTAACTAGTAACTGATATGGGATAGCTGGGTATCAGTCTAAAAACAGAATTGGACCCATGACTCTCAAAATGTATGAACATTCATCTGATATGGCTTAAAGGACATTATTAAAATATTCTTAAGTTAAACTAAGTTAGAATTGTATTTTAGAAAATTTAGAATAAAATAGAATATTCAGACTAAGGTAAACCACAGAATAAAACCTTACAACTATGGGAGTGAAATAAAGTAAAATACTAGGTTGGGAAAATACTTGTATTAGATATCACAAAGTTAATATTATTATTCGATAAAGACCACACATAAATAGAGGACATGTTTTTTTTTCTTTTTTTTTGATTAATTTCACCGTCCAGTGGGGCCCCGTCCCACCACCCTTCCCTCTCCTTCGCCCCCTCCTGTCGGGATCGTGGCGCACACACGCACGTGCCCAGCATGGTTTTCGAGCTGCTGGGCCGGGAAGTGAACTGCAGTCAGCCACGCGGGATCTGGCTCGGTTAGCCACCAGGTTAAGAGCTGGCCCAGCTTGGTAGAGCTTCAATTCCGATATGTAAGTGGTCAGAGCACACGAAGACACCATTTTTATATGTAACAACTAGAGGGGATGAACTTGAGTAACTCCACGGAAGAAAGTTGAGCCTTAGTCAAAGTGAAAGATACACAAACTGAAGTAATGTCCATGCTCCTGTTCATTGGCGAGTCGCAGGGAAGGACAGGTGACGTGGCTGTAAACGTGCCAGCCCACAGATCGTGGCTGCACTGTGTGTTCACACCTGTCGTAAACTGTGGCCGTGTGTCTGAGGTCCTGACACACGCAGAGAGGAAAGCGACCCTCCTCAAAGAGAGGAGCGTGGGACGAAGGGAGGGCCGGAGCCCACCCTTTTGCCGCCAGGCTGAGATCGCATTGCTGACCTTTAGCAGAAGAGGAGAGAGGTTTGATGAGAAGGGTATTAAATGGTATTAAGATGTCTGTCTGCCGAGTGTTCGGTGTTGGTGAATTGGGAGAAAGGGTTATGAGAAATCTTAAAGCTTTTCTCTAAGTGTAAATTATTTTAAAATATATTTATTTTAGAGGGAGAGAAAGGAGGTAGTTTTTCAGAGGGTCTTGCCATGCTGTGACCCTGGGCCCCAGCGCCCGCTCAGCCTGATTGCCGGCCTGTCTGTAGGTTGATGTGGAAAAAACATCTGGGCCTCCCCTGTGGCTCCAGTCCCCCCACCCCACCCCGTGCCACTGTGGCTGGGCCTTAAAGATACATACTTTTTTTTTTTTTTTTTTAATTTTTGCCAGGTAGCACGTGTGCTTGCTGGAGAGACAGAAAAAGAGAATGTGAGAGAGTACCCCCACACACAGTGGCAATGCACACCACAGTCCCTTCTCCGCCATTCCTCCCTCCTTTCAGCATTTTCAGCAAGCACGCGTGCACACACACCGGCGTGCTTCTCAAGCCGCTGGGTCGAGACTCAGACCACAGTCAGCTGTGTGGGATCCAGCCACTTAACTGCCACGCGTGGGCAGGCCCAAGATACATTTTAAACAGTCTTCTTCAATAATCTTATTTCAGAGGGTGTTATTTTTTAAGAGTCTAAATGTAAATTTCGTGGCTATATTGATCACGGAACCGCTTCTAGTAGAGGAGCGCTGGAAGCAGACTGGGAACGGCTGAGTGAGTGAAGGTGCATCTGTCTAAAGGGTGCATTACTGGGGGTCACAGGTGCGACATGAGATGCCTACAGAGTGAGGTGGCCTGTAGGAACGTGGCACCCCAGCTACTTATAGATAACAGTGTGCATGTAAACCAGGAGGCACCCCTGATTACCGTCCGAGGACGCAAAGTGAAGGCTGTTGGCGAGCCTTCTGCAGATGGTTAGATGTACCCTGGGGGTACGGGATTGCTGGTTAATCGTGGTCTGGGTTGATGAGATGCCGTTAAATTGCTGTTTGGTGTTCTGGTTTTCTTCCATAGAATATTTAAAATTGGATGTTAAATTTAAAATTGAATTTTATTTTCCTGTGGTTAGACTTTTGCTTCGAATCACCCTTTCTTCTGCAACCTCACTGGCCACACAACTAACCCCCAGGCACATTTACGGAGATCTTTGAAATCCAGCACGCATGGAACCGGGGCGCCCGGCTCCACTTCGAGCTTAACCAGTCCGCGTGTGAAGCACAAGATGTTTTCTGTGTATTTTCTTTTTATAGGATAAAGTTATGTTTGCTCTCTTTTTAAAAACTTCAACAAACCGTAAGAGAACCGCAAGGGCTTAGAAAAATACCTGAATCAGAGGCCCAGCAGGTGGCATGGTGGTTTAGGCCCTGGACTGTCACATGGCTGACTGCCTTCGCATCCCAGACCCCATGGCTTGAAAATCCTGCTGGGCTCCTGTGCATGCATGCCCAAAGTCCTGAGAGAAGAGTAGTAGAGAAGGGATTGTGGCATGGCCAACTCCCAGGGGGATGATTTCTCACTGCCACCCCAACCCCCCAGGAGTACACATGCCTATGGCAAAAACCTTAAAAACAAACAACAACAAAAAAAAAAACCTTGAATCAGTGTTAACATTCTGACTTTTGAGTATCCGTGACTATCATTTTAAGAGTGATGATTGGCAGGGACCAGCAGTTAGCGTAATGGCTATGTCGCTGGACTCCCACGTAGTCAACCGCGGTTTGAGTCCTGGACCCGGTAGCTTAAACTCACGCCGGGTGTGTGTGCGTGCCCAGGATCCCGAGAGGAGAATGGAGAAGGGATTGCGGCGTGGCCATCCCCCCTGGGGGGTGATTTCTTGCTCTCTGTCTCTCTGTCTCTCTCTGTCTGGCAAGTGCACACACCCTATAGCAAAAAAAAACATAAAAATAAATAAAAATTAAAAAATAAACTCTCCAAAAAAAAGAAAAAAGAAAAAAGTGATGATCTGTCTGTAAATTAGGACGACAGGCAGTTTAATAGTGGAGATAACCACTTTAAAATCAGGAAGCCTGAGCTCTAGTTTTCAATCTGCCTCTGATTTACATCTCTCCTTAAGGCCGTTAATGTGATCCTGTTTTATTCTTTGAAATGAACACATTGGATTAGTTCATGTCAAAGGTCTTCTCTGGTAAGAGAAGGGCTCAGTACTGCCCTCTACTGTAATCGAGGCAGGTCACACGTGACAGCAAGCCGAGCAGGGTACTGAAAATGAGGGTGTGCATAGATTTATGAGGTGCAGAGAGAAGGTATTTGATAGGCTTAGCTTCCACGCAGCCTAGCGTGGGAGTGAGAAGTGTATCAGAGCGCTGTAGCTCTCACCCTAAAACAGTGATACCGGGCGTCCCAACTATTCGGACAGCTTTAACAAGCTCAGGGGAAAGAATTCAACAGCTTATTTCTGAGAACCAGCCTGTGTGAACAGTCCTGCCTTTAAAGACCTGGGCCTGTTTTCACTGTGCAATGTCTGTGCTCCCCAGGTGGGCTCGGTGGTGGCTGTGGGCTGGATCCGCTCCCGGAAGGCCGTGGACTGGCGCCTCTTCCGGAACATCTTCGTGGCCTGGTTTGTGACTGTCCCTGTGGCCGGGTTATTCAGTGCTGCCATCATGGCTCTGCTCATGTACGGCATCCTTCCCTACGTGTGATCCGTCTTCTTCCAGCAAGTCCACACGGGGACAGCCTGGCGCAGGTGGGGGAGGCGCGGCTCGTAGCACGCACACGCATCCTGCCCAGGCCGGCGTCTCCCAGCCAGGCCTCCACGTCTCTTTCAGATGGTTCCATGCCATGCCGCTCACCCCGGCTGCAGAGATTCACCCTCCAGAGCTAACTTAACTGCTGTACATAGTAACGTGCATTAAACCGGTCTCATGGTGATAGGACGTGGTGCAGTTGCTTATGTAATAAGTATATATATTGTATACATAGACTAGGCAGCGTTACTTCCAACACACTCAGAATGGAAGAGGGATAATTGCCTAGGATTCGCTGTTTAATAAATCTTGTACATAGTGATCTCAGTGGCAAATGTAAGAACCTTTAAAAGGAAAGTGTAGGTTGGAAAATGGGTTCCAGACCACCTCTTTCCTGTTGAATATACTGTAAAATGAGTGAGACTCCGCTGGGAGGCACCAACGTGGGGCAGTGTGCGTGGTCGGTGTTCTGGGAGGGACACGGACAGAGTTCACAGGTGCTTTCGCTGAAGCAGCTGTTCATATACTGTGTACGGATTACTGTGTAATATATCATAATTGCTTTGTAAATACTTAGAACTGTCATTTTTTAATGGTGTGCTTCCCTATACTTTTTTGATCAGAGAATTTTGGAAAGTACCAAAGAGGCAGGGGAATAGTTTGCCAGTATTATATTTTCGTCTTGCTCGTCTCCCCCTCATTGGTCACTACCACCGGCCACGCTCCCACCTGCCTGGGCCCCAGTCACCATCGTGTTCGTGTCACATCCTTGGTCCCGCCCCACCAGCAGCAGCGTCGCCACCGTGTGCCAGGTACTGGTCACCCTGCAGTGGCCTGCGTTGCCATCAGCACAGAGAATGTATGGTGTGAGGATCGGGATTATTACGCACTACACATCCAGTCTGGTTTCCGCCTTCACCTTATCCCTGCAGTCTGAGGAATGGAATTCCCATCTCACACTGGAGCAGACAAGGCTTCGTGTGTGCCTGGATACTCTAGAAATTTGTGGGTGTGGGGCATTGGAAAACACGCTGGATTTGAGGATTCCTCCGAGGCCTTTACTGAGCTGAGCACCCCGACGCTCTGCTGTCACCCCGCTGGGTTCTCTTTTTGTGGTGGGTGGGAGGGAGGAGTAGGACGAAGGTCAGAGCCTGAACCTATGGAAATGCTGCTAAACTTTTTATATTGACAAACATTTTCTTGGTACTTCATTGTGATTTTTCATTAATCAACCATATTAAATTTATAATAAAACATGCCCTTAAAAGTTTGTCTTGTCTTTTTCTAGACATTTACATAATCCTTTCAGAGTTTCCACACTAATTAAGCTATGTTATTTGCCCCCCTCATTTTTACTATGACATGTCTGTGCAGGAAACGCACAAGATGAGAAAAGGAACTCGGGCATAGATACCAGCTACTGCGCGCCCTGGGAGAATCCTTAACTACCATGCCACCTGCTGGCCCGTCCTGGGAGAAGCCACACCGCAGCCTTCAGCCACCTACTGTTCACATACCCGGACCTCCACTGGGGAATTTTTTTATTGTTTAATTTTATTTATTTATTTATTTATTTATAATTTACCAGAGAGAGACAGAGTGAGAGAGAGAAGGAAATGAGAAACAAGCCTACAGGTCTGGGACTCGAACCCCAGTCGATCATATGGGAGTTCAACGCCCTTAACCACCATGTCACCTGCTGGCCCTATTTTTTTTTAATTTGCCTTAGGGCATGTGCGTGAGAGAGAGAGAACGAGAAGACAAGCCAGCAGATTCAGGACTGACCTCGGTCAGCCATGTGGGAGTCCAGCACCTTAACCACCACACCACCTGCTGGCTCCGCTTGTGAATTTCTAAGAGGGAGTGAGACTGTTGAAGGGAGTTTCTCGCTTTTGTTTGCTAAGCCTTTCATGCTTCCCCCAAGTCCCCCAGGCTCCAGAGGGTGGCTAGAGCAGCCCGTCTCGGTTCAGGGCTGAGGACCCTGCAAGTAAGGGCAGACCTGCCTTTCTCGGATCAAGCACCCAAAGAAACCTTGGGGCTTCTGCAGCTACAGTCACCAGCCCCACTTCTGTAGGAGCTTGGAGGTAACAGGGTGAAGAAAATGGCCAGGTGGGGAAAACGCATCTCTCCAAAGAACCTGGCCTCCTCTCTGGTTTTCAAAATGGCACCTTTAGTGTTTCATCCTCCCACTTTAAAAAAAATTTTGAGAGATATTTGCTATATGGCTGGAGACAGTGAGAAACCACCCCCCGGGGGGACAGCCACCCCACAACCCTTTCTTCTCCAGTCTCCTCTCGGGATTTCGGACACACATGCACACGCGCCCGGTGTGAGTTTCGAGCGCCTAGGCCTGGGACCCGGACCACAGTCGACCATGTGGGAGTCCAGCGACGTAACCGCTATGCCACCTGCTGGCCCCCATCTCTCCACTTTCAATAAAGGTTCAAAAGTTTGTTTTTATAAAGTCTGATAGAAGGTATGTGCAGTCACTCACCAGAGAGCGAAGTGAGAAATCTCCCAATCACCCTATAGAAGGATGATCCCACCGCAGTCCTCTCCAGTCCCCTCTGGGGATTTCGGGCACACGTGCACACGCCATCCATGTCCCTCGAGCTGCCAGGTTCTGGGACTGAAACCGCACAGTCAGCTGGGTTAGATCCAGCAGCCTTAAAAGTTGAAGTTTCTCCCAAGTGTTCATGAGAAAAATCGTGGAGCAAACACTGCAGGGCCACACCGCTGGCCTTAGGTGGCCCATCCTGGGGCGGGCTGTCCCCTGGGTCCTGGCAAGCCAGGCAGGCAGGGAGGGTAGGAGTCTCAGGGAGTGAACCGGGACATAGGTCACAGCCATGGAGCCTTCCAGTGACTAAGCACCCAGCACCTCACCCCTGCCACGCCCTCACCTGGCCAGGAGAGTGGCCGAGTCGCCACGTGGCCAACTGGCCCACAGCGGAAGGCGGGAGTCCTCTCCGCTGGGACTGACCAGGATTCATCCCAGCTCCCCCTGCTCGGCTGAGGGTGGCTGTCAGGCCAGGGGCTGGGAAGAACACCCCAGTAGCCAAGGGGCGGCGGTGGTCCCCAGGAGCACACAGAGCCGCTCCGCTCCTGCTGGGCTCCTGCCTTGGCAGAACCGGTAGAAATGGGCGAACTTGAGCTCCTGTTGCGTGGCTTGGCCTTGGGGGCGCTCTAGCCTCCTTGCTACAAAACGGGGACAGTGAGGCCAACCCGCGGGCGCCAGGAACTTGGTGAGAACCTGGGTGTGCGAGTGCCTGCCCAGAGCAGGGACTCCGAACCTGGGGACCCGCCTCCCGCCCTCACCTGTTTATGGGTGACCCCTCAGGACTGCTTCCACGGGCGTTAAACTGGGTGAGGAAGGAACAGAAAAACCACAGTTGTTCAGACTGCCCTGGAGAGCGGTAAGTCGGTGCCCGCGCCCGGCGGGGTGGGCGAGGCTGGTGGAGCAGGGTGGGCAATGGCAGCTCTGGCCCTGCCCCCTCTTAATACTCCTAAGGCCCATCATCCATTGTTACTGAGCAAACAATGAAACAACCCTGAGGCTGATAAAAAGTCACACCCACCGTCATCCTTGCGGAAAGGTCTCATTCCCCTTGGGTCATTGGGTCACTGAAATGCCTGGAACTGGCCGGGCACAGGGGAAGCCAGGGCACGGAACACGAACACGCACAGGCACCAAATGGCGCCCGGGCCGAGTGACCTCAGCGTCTTCCCACCCTGCGCTGCCAGCCTGCCCAGGACCCCATTTCCCTGGACTCTGGGAGGCGCCCCGAGGAGCATCACTGTGGGGATTGGGATTCGGAAGCTGGAAAGGAAGCCGGAGGAAAGGCGGGGCTGCTGTGCATTTCTGCACAGGGGACTTTGGGCTAATTTAAGTGGAGAGTGCAGGACTCCATGGGGACGGCCCGCTGGCCTCCATAGCTGGAAGATCTAAACAGCGAGTGGGATCTGGGCCAGAGCAGGATGGGGATTTCCTCGCCTTCACCAAGACTTGCCACGCTGAGGTTAGGCCAAGCCCTGGACTGGGAGATCCCAGACCCTGAGCGGGCGAGGAGGGCAAGGAGGTGGAAGCGCAGGAAGCCCTGAGAGCTGGGCCAGCCGTGGTGGTTGGCAGCAGCAACAGCGACACCCAGTGGGGCCAGATTTAACTGCATTAGCGCTGTCTACTGCAGCAGGGAGGTCACCTCCCAAGCAGCCTCAGCAGTGGAAACCCCAGGGAGGGCCCCCCACTCAGTGGCTTGAGGTCGGGGGGTCTCCGAGAAGAGGCGGAAACGTGGCTGAGCCTCTGAGTGCGAAGCAGACACTGAGGTGTGGGTTCGGTGCAGGAAATGCTGAGCCTGACGCCTGCAGCCTGGCCAAGCACAGGTACCTGACAGCTCGCAACAGATTTGGGGTTCAGAGGGGAGCGCTTGGACGGACAGAAACAAGCTCTGGAAACAGCTGTGGGATGCAGCTGTCAGGAAGTGGGGGGGGTGGCAATGTTCGAAGACAATGGAGTGGGCACATGAGGTTCCCACTCCACTCACCCCGACACCCCGAGACTCAGACACACTGCCCTGGACAAGCCAGATCCCGGGGGGATGCCCTGGCCTCGAGCCACACACAACACCGAGCCCGCCCGTCTCCTTCCTCCTCCCACGCTGCGCCTTCCGATGGTCTCCTTGGCCACTTCCACTCCCGACTGTTAACAGGACAGGACAGTATGTGACTGGCACCAGCAGGGTGTGCCGGAGTCGGTTCCGGGAGGCTGACCTCAAGGCACAAGAATCCCTGGCCATGCCACCCCACCGGGCAGAGGTGCCCCACCGGCGCCGCCCGCCGCTCTCCCTGCAGCCTGGTCAGGGTGCCGGGGTGCAGGCGCTGTTCGGGCTCTCTGCACTGACGCCACACCCCAGGTTGTAATGTGTTCAAACCTGGGTGAGGATGGCCCTGATCAGCAGCCCGGCCTCGCTCTGAGAAAGTCCGAGAAGTGTCAGAGCCTGCGAGGAAAAAGCCCCTCACCCGAGCTTCCGAAGGAGCAGGTGTGGCGCTGGGGCCGAAGACCATCAGGCCTGCCAACACGCACTGCACCCGGCCACTCGACGCACTGCAACCACTGAGAAAGGGGGTCAGACCACCCCGTCCCGCTGGGGTACTGTGCCAGAGACAGCCTGGCTCTCGGGCTCAGCAGGGATTTAAAATGAACAGCACGTGGAAAGCAAAGAGGGTCATGCTGCAACCATCTCCTGCCTCTCATTCAGGCCTCGAGGGCAACCATCCTCATCAGACACGAAACTCAGACACCACCTCGCCAGCCTTTCCCTGGCATCTCTGCCCGCCCTGACTGGCCACTTCGATCCCATCCCCTGCCCCACACAGACCGCGCTCTGCCCGGGCCCAGCCCCGACAGCACACAGCAGTGGGCTCCCTCCCCACACCTACGAAGTCCTGGCCGGCGGCCACCTCCGCAGCCCACCGCTCTGCTCCAGTGAGAGCCAGGCAGAGCCGGCCCACGGCTGTGTCCTCGCAGCCTCTCCTTCCCTGGTGTCCCTCTTCTATAAAGATGATGTGGCTCAGCCCGAAGGGAAGACTAGATAGAGAAAATAAAATATGATGTGGTTGATATCGAAGGTATTTTCTGACATAAATGATGCTTAGTTATCACCCCCTGGCCAAGATCGTTTTTGGCGGGGGAACACTGCACTGAATTTTTTTGAACACGAATGTGTCTAGTTTGTAGGACAAGCAGTCTGGACACTGAGCAAGGAATGTGAACAGGCAAATGGAAACGCGTCAGCAGACACAGACACAGACAGTTCCATCCGCTGGTGACTAGGGAAGTGCAAAGGGAAACTGTACCATTCTCACCGACAAAAGTGGTGAGCGCTTGAGTTTGGCAACACGCAGTGCTAGTGGGGGTGGGGAAACAGGCACCCCGAGACGCCAGGCAGAGGAAGAATCGTGCAAACATTCTGGAAGGCAAGCTGGCACCACGTATCAGACACCAGAATCCCATCCTTCAGAACTGCTGCCCAGCACGACAGCCCCGGACACGCCCGGCCATGTAAATGAAGACAAAGTAAGAACCCAGTGCTTCGGCTCCCCCAAAACAGCTCCGTGCCTGAAGCCGTGTGGGACCCGGGCTGACCACCTAAGAGCGCACGGCCGGGTCACTTTCACCGTCCTGGGCAGTGCTGCTGCGCAGCAGTCTCAGAAGGGACAGTGTCAGCAAGCGCTGCCCGAGGCAGAGGGGAGCAGAGCAAATGGGGGGCCGTGAAGGAGCGGTCACGCTCGTGCTAACGTGTGCCAATAATCGAGTGGAGGCACACGTGAACGGAGGACTGAGCAAGTATACTGCAAAACGAGCTGCGCATTTTGTGTAGACACTTCGTAGTTGCTGGACGCTGAGAACCATCCGCGAGGCTACACAGTGAACTGTCAGTGGCAGAACGAGGTGATTGCAGAAATGGGGATTTTTATTTAATTTACTTCTAAACTGAATTTACTACAACCAACATACATAACTTCTGTATTTAAAAAAAAAACTTTCAGGACAGCAGGTGGCATGGTGGTTAAGGTGACTGGATCCCACGTGGCTTAGTGATCTGAGTCTGGGACGGACCCAGTGTCTTGAAAAACACATCAGGCAGGCACGTGTGTGTGTGTGTGTGAGTGTGTGTGTGTGTGTGTCCAAAATCCAGAGGCAAGACTAGGGGAGAGCGATGGTGGTGGCCATCGTCCCGGGGGGCGATTTCTCACTTCCCCAGCCTCTCTCTGATAAGCAAACGTACCCCATAACAGAAAACTGAACAGATTTTCAGGAGCTCTACTTTAAGAAAGCTGATTCACCAACAAGCCTTTCATGAGAAGAGAGTCACTCCGTATCTCAGCTGGGATGTAGACTCTATTTACTTCTTTCCTAAACTGGCACTTCCATTCCGTGGTTATCATTTTTCTAGATCAAAATGTTTCTGAAGCCAGAAGCCACAGCCCCATCCCTCAGCCCTGGCCTCGCCTTCTCCCGACCTCCCCCCTCCCCACTTTCCACTTTTCTCCCCACCCCGTCTCCTCGCCCACTCACGCCTCAGCTCCGAGACCCCACCCAACTGCACAGCTCCGGGCTGACGGGCTTCTCTTGGAACTAAACTCGCTGCTTCGTCCCTCAGCCTGACCCCGGAGGATGACAAGAGCGAGGGAACCGAAGCAGAGGGGACAGACAGCATGGTCTGTCCGACACACCGGTGCAGACGCGAATCCCACTTAGGACAGTGGATGCCCCAGATGTAAGAAAACCACCACTAGTAAGTCGGTGCGCAATTATGTTCCAAATGTGATGGGTTTATTTTATTTTACTGTGATGCAAAACCAAAGATTCCACTACAGCACAGACCAGTATCCTAAAAGGTCATGAAAAGTGGCAGAGGACATGCAGGACATCGTGATGTGGAGGGCAGGGTCACTTCCCAACATGACACTACACTGGCGCTGAGGAACACATCGAAATTAACACTGCAGAACTGAACTGAGATGTGGCACAAACACGGCACCTTCCAGGCATGCCTTCACGCCTCCCTTAGATGGACTGCACTCTAGAGACGTCGGCGTGGGGAGGATTACAATTCTTTGGAAGAATAAAAAGTTCACACTTTTGAAATTTCACAGAAGAATTTTAAGGCCAAAACATAGTGGGTTCATTTCTCTTCACTTCCAGGGATAAATTTGACACTTTACTCAAAACCACATTAAGCTTCCAGTTCAAATCCCAACCCAACCTTATGACCACCTGCATTGAAATTCTTTCCGTCGATTAAAGCTGACAGGGTCAATTTGACTCCTAGGAGGAAGAAAACATCACATTACTTATACCAAGCATCACAGTGAGATCTGAGATTTCTAGAATGATGGCTGGAGCAGACGACACGGCCTCCGGCTGGATCTCTGAGCTGGAGCACACAGCCGTACTCCGCACAGGGTTACCTACACGTGTCTGATCTGCAGTGAGCGAAGCGTGAGCACGGCAAATTATACTTGGGTTCTGGGTTCAGGATAACGAGAGATTAACCAACTACAAAGGTCCGAGTGACCAAATTATACTTAGAAATAAGTATCTTCCAAGCAAAAGTACTTGTTTTTCTTTGTGTGTGAATAACCAAATGTTATAAAAAGGTCTGAAACAACCTACAGTGATTACAAGTAGGCCACTTTTATTCTTCTTCTATCACTTTGTACCCCTCCCCCGTTAATGATTCCTTTACTTACCTGGCCGGAGGGTCTGCGTATAACCCAGTCCAATCAGGCTGGCGTTATTTACCTTAGCCTAAGATTAAGAGATGGAACGGAAACAAAAGAACCATCAATTTCTTAGTAAAGTCCCATGTGATCAACACTTCATACAGTCCCCAAAGCTAAAAGCACCTTGGGTCAAAGTAGAATTACTTAAGATACCATTTTTTTAGTTAAAAAAAAAAGAGAGGGGGGTGTAAAAGGGGAGAGAGAGGGAAAGGG
>NW_006159519.1:1504676-1506855 GCF_000334495.1 Tupaia belangeri chinensis
GAAAGAGCCAGAGAGAGAGATTTTCCAGAGGGTCCTGTTGTGTTGTGGTCCTCCAGCCCCACCTCCCATTAGCGAGGTTCACAGACACACGACACCACTCCCAGCATGTTCAAGTGACCCAGGAACTGAACTGAGGCCTCCCAAGTGGCTCCCAGCCCCCTAAGCAGTGGCATTCTCTGTGCACCACTGCCACTCACAGCTCGGCCAACAAACGTAAGCGTAATAAATAAAAAGATGTGGCTTTTAAGAAGTCAATTGGCCTGGTAGGGCTGAGGAAGACTTTGAGAATGCACGCTTAAAGGCCTCGAGTATAATATTTAAAAACCCTATGCATATACCGTGTGCTGAGCTATTTGAGATGCCAGTTTATAACCACTGACAGCGATTACAGTGCAAACTCTGGTGACGGGAAAACACATTAAGGCTGAAATCTTGGCAATGCTCCCTACTGGCGATCTTGGGCAAGTGACCGGACCTTTCTAAGCCTCGTTTCCTCATCTGTAAACAGGGATGAGATAACACTACTCACCACACAGAGTAGCTGTGAGGGTTAAATGAGTAATACACGTAAAGCTCTTAGCACAGTACCTGAAATTTAAGAGCTCGATTAGTGTTGTTATTAACACAAATTTCTAATAACAATAGGAGTAGTAATCTAATCCCATGAGTTTACAGATAAGAAAACTCTGAGGCCAAAGAGAGAAAATGACTTGAGACGGTCAGATTGCAGCCAAAGGCAGAGCCAGGACTGGAACTCACACCTCCTCCCCTCAGCCACAGTCCTCTTCCCACTGCGCAGAGCGAGCTCGCTGAAGTGAGTGAAGAAATGCAAGCAGGGCCACTCTAGAGCATGCATTTCCGACTCCAATGAGCCAAGGCACAGGTCCCATCTGGCAGGACGTTCTTACCGATAGAGAAGTTCTGCAATCCAGCTTGTATTTAGCAGCGATGCCAAAACGGGTGTTGTTACTGCCAGCTGTCCAAGCAAGGTTTATTGATGTTTCAATCTTCTCATTAACCTTCTGGTAGATAGAACCTCCAAATTCGGTGCCATCGTTCCTGTTTTCACAGCGTAAGAAAAGGCCGTAAATGTCCCGTCAACACTGTTAAGGACACGGAGATAGATCCCGAGACTGTGGGAACAAGGCTCCCATTTTGCATTCAGCAAATTTCTAGCATCAACGACTACTGAACAAAACGGTGTGGACTCTAGTGCTGCTTGTGACTGCCTAATTAACCCAGTAACACTTCATTTCCTTGGCTCTTCCACATGTAAGTAACGTCAATTTCTCAGACATCATGATTCTGTTATGCACAAAGGTAGACATCTCAGGTGGTCTCTTTGGGATATTCCCAGAATGTAGAAACTTCAAAGACAAATTAAATAAAGATTATGCCAAAAAAAAAAAAAAGTACTGGCATGGGACCAGCAGTTGCATAATGACTGTGTCGCTGGACTCCCATGTCGTCAACCCGGACCCAGTGGCTTAAACTCACGCCAGGCACATGTACGTGCGTGCCCAAGATCCTGAGAGAATGGAGGAGAAGGGATTGCAGAGAAACCATCCCCATGGGGGGTGATCTCTCACTTTCTATCTCTGTGTCTCTGGCGATTGCAAGCACCCTATAGCAAAAACCTCTCCATAAAAAAAAGCAGTGACAGAAGCAAAGGCCTAACTTCAAATATAATCCTACCTGGGAGGCCCCTACCTGCAATATGTAGCATGCGCTGCTCTGGGAAGTACCTGAATCAGTGCAACAAAGCATCCCAGAAGTGAACCGTGGACTCTTCCTGGCTTTCCTGACATACTGTTCCATTGACTACAAGATCTGTCCACACTACTGCTCGCCCCGTTCTAGCCACCTAGTGCAGAGCGGCCTGCTACACCTGGCTCGCCCTGTGCTTTCCGCCTGGTGCAGCAGCAGTATCCAGCAGGCCAAGACATACAACTGAAAAGTCCAGATTCGTTCAGCCCCCAGGGTGCAGCCTACATAACTAAACTCCAGGACTACTACTCCCACTACTTCTGGGTGCAACAGGAATAGCTGGGTTCCGACCAGGCATTCCCGAAAATCTCCGGAGTTCATGGGAAGCTCCAGGATGCTCACATCCATCTGTGGTTGTTCTTCATGCCAAACAAACCTGCCTGTGGACACGGCCAAGATGAGGAGGGGACAG
>NW_006159519.1:1506990-1518084 GCF_000334495.1 Tupaia belangeri chinensis
TCCTGAAAATCTCCGGAGTTCATGGGAAGCTCCAGGATGCTCACATCCATCTGTGGTTGTTCTTCATGCCAAACAAACCTGCCTGTGGACACGGCCAAGATGAGGAGGGCACAGGAGGAGCAGGAACGTCGCCAAGGGATTCTTCCACCAGAAGGTAAACCATGCTCTGGGCCCCCTCCACCCTAGTGGTTCTTCCACAGATCCCAGAGCTTCCTAAACTGCGGGGCGAAGGCTGAGAGGCTGGTGACCAGGAGCACTGCAGCCCTCACCCAGTGCACTACCCCTGGCAAGGTCTTGTTGACTATGAGGCAGCACAGCGGCATGGGGTGTCCTCCAGGACACAGTAAACACAAGGACATCCTTCTCAGCAGGCTAACAGCTAACTCCTTTTTACACTAAGGAAGAGATGAATTATACATACTCACACGTGAGTGTGCAGCTGGAAGTCTGCAGCCTTGTAACCCAGGGCGAAATTATTCTGTGACAATTTGGACTTGGCTGTGTCAAAACTCATCTGATAGCCAGCAAGCCAACCTTCGAAGGCCAACACAGCCCAACCATAGATGGTTGGTCCAGAAAAATCTATGTCAACATTACTGCCAAGACTGAAACAATCCCGTTTGTAGGAGGCCTTCAATTTTCCACTCTTCTTTCTGTAAAAACAAACAAGATAATGACATGAGTTTTCCCTCCTGTCCAGGAATCACTCTCTACCCAGGGTAAGTAGGATTTGGTCAATGGCATACATACAGTGAGAAGGTTTAAATGGCTAAGCTCCACAAATACGACTCTGCTAGGACTAGGACGTACGTTCTGTCAGTGTCTAGCCCTCACATACACGCAAGTGGCGGGTACTTTATGGCTGATTTCAAAAAGGCACAAACGAAAACTTAAATTTTAGATATTTCAGTGCCAAATTAATAATGTGAAGATGTATACGAATATGGGAAATCAAACGTTCCGAATGTCAAATACCACAAAAAAGCAACACCTGACACACATTATCACAGTCTCAAAGACAGAAGTACCGTTTTGAAGGACAATAAAGAAAATCCAAAATGAATTCTTAATAGTCCTCGTCCTATTGCGATCAGGCTTCTTTTGAAAACGTCTGTCCTACAGTTAACTAAGGTACGTGATGGGAAGGACCCTCTGTCCAGCACCTCTGACCCTCAGATGGCACAGACCCACGCTGGGCAGGTAAAAAATGACACAGTCCTATTTTTAATGAGGAAACCGAGGCAAAGAAATTGGGGAATTTAGAGACTCCATGAGTCAGTAGCATGGCTACTCATCGCAGTGTTTTGGAGCCAGCAGATTACACTCTCAAGAAGTCAACGTCTAGGGGAGAGCAGGTAGCATAATGGTTAAGGCACTAGACTCCCACATAGCAGAGCCCAGATCAAGTCCAGGACCCAGCAGCTTGAAAATCACACTAGGTGCATGTGCATGCATGACCAAAATCCCAAGAGGAGAATGGAAGAGAAGGGACTGCAGCACAGCTGTACCCCCCCAGGGGATGATTTCTCACTTTCCCCTCTGTCTCTGTCTGTCTCTGTCTCTCTCTGGCAAGCACACACACCCTATAGAAAAAAAAGAAAAACAAATAAATGTCTCAGTAGGATACCACGTCTATGGTCTTTAGACTAGCTTAAAATGTATCTATGGTCTTAAAACTCTACTAACACCTAAACCTTCTCTACTGTGTGTCTCCCTGGAATACATTTAACATTTTTTGTCCATGTGTTTGTATGATTTTCTTTTCACTTTTTAAACTTTGCCAGAGGATACATACACTTGTCAGAGACAGACAGGGAGGGAGAAAGCATCTTCAATGGAGCATGGTCACATCACAACCCCTTCTCTTCCCTGCTGGGATTTGGGACAGACATGCACGAGTGCCTGGGGCTCTGTTCAAACTGCACATCAGCACATAGGTATCCAGCTCCCTAACCAGCAGGCCACAGGGCTGGCCCCATATGTTCAGCTTTCAAGCTGCTTCTCTACCCTCCCTCGAGGGGCTGTCCCTTCATCTCTCCTGTACACGCAGCCTCTCATGTTCCTAACAGCAACCACCTAAGACCTTCCTGCTTCTAGGCTTTCCATTGCACCTTCTTATTCTAAAGCTCTCTATCTGTTTAGGCTCCAAAAATATTTCAAAAAAGAGTCTGGATATTTACCCTGTGTTTGGTACAAATATGGTATCAAGAGTCAGTTTCAAACCTTCAGCCAACTGAAAAACAAAGATTTAAAATTAGTGGTTAATCATTTCTGATTCTTGAGTCTTCAATTCAAGAAACCAATTCTCACATTTCCTCTAACTTACTCCTTAAAGATAAAAACAAAGTCATTAAAGAGAGCCAAATATTAAATGATTAATAAAGCACCTCCCATCCCTCCTCCCCCCTTACCCCCACTACCGTCAGCCTTTACCACAGGCCTGCCACCAAAGATGCATTAAAACCTATAGGTCAAACCCTGCTACATAAAAAACATAAATTACAGAAAAACAACAGAATTCCAATACTATAAAATAGTCCTGATATTCTCTTGAGATTCCTGGAATGAGATAACCTGACACTAAAAACGTCAACTCAACTCTGCCTTCGTCAGCTGCCCATGCCCGTCATTTATGTAAGGCAATGTACATGCTAGCACTTGGCCACTCTGCTAACAGACGTTCTCCTCGACACATTACAGACGCTCCAGAACGCTTCCTGGTGGAGCCAATTTTACACCGATTACAAAACTAAATTACTACAAATAGTTTGCTCTACCCAGGAGAGCCTTAGCTGCAAAATAAAGTATTACTGGTCAAAACAAAGAGGTAGTATGAACAGTACTCATACACGAAGCCACACTTACTAGAAATAGGAGACATACCAAGCAGGCCACATGCAATGAAAAAATACAGCAACTTGCTAGACTGCGAGGTCTTGTTCACACTCTATTTGGGATCTGTTCATCATTCAGTCTGTAAGATACAACGAGCCTAAAAATAACTTCTAATGCTTTCTCTTACCTTATTCTCCAAAGAGATTTCTGTCCCAAGAGTATTGTCTGTGTTCCATTTTTGGGTGAAAGTGAGTCCATAGTTACAGACCTTGTATTTGGTCTCTAGGTTGCCTGATGCTTTCCCTGTATCCGTATAAGCATGACCAGAAGTAGAAAATTCCTGGTAAGCAAAAACAACAACAAAACTTACTTGACAATTAGCTCATCACATAGAGAATATTCATTTCAGAAAGTGGTGTCCGATGTATGAGAAACCAACAGTTTACTTCTGACCACAACTGGGGCCACAGCAGCCACAGCTCAATAGCACCTTCCTTCAGGCTTTCCGACCTCTAAGTGTTCTGACCAATGTTCGATCTACCTCTTACTGGTGGGTCCCCTTCCACGTGCTCTCTTACTAAATGGAATTCTTAAATTCTGTCCCTTATTTTCTTTACTGAAAGTAAATGCTGGGGGCCAATAGTTGGCATAATGGCTATGTCACTGGACTCCCATGTAGTCGACTATGGTTGGAGTCCCAAACCTGGTGGCTTAAACTCACACTGGGCACGTGTGCGCGCATGCCCAAGATCCTGAGAGGAGAATGAGAGAGAAGGGACTGCAGCGTGGCCATCCCTCGAGAGGGTGATTTCTCACTTTCTGTCTCTGTCTATTTCTGGCGAGCACACACGCCCGACAGCAAAAAAACTCTCCAAAATAAATAAATAAATAAGAAAATAAATGCTGGGGGGCCAAGAAGTGACTCTGGTTAAGGCACTGGACTCCCACATGGCCAACTGTGGTTTGAGTCCCAGACCCAGTGGTTTGAAAATCTTGCCAGGTGCATGTGCATGCATGCTCAAAATCTCATGAGAATGGAGGAAAAAGGATTGTGGCATGCCCATCCCCCTGGGGACAATTTCTCACTTTCCCTCTCATTGTTTCTGTTTCTCCAGCATGCACATGTGCCTTACGGCCAAAGCATTTTATATATATATATTTAATTTCTCCTCCATTCTCCTCTCGGGATCTTGGGCACGCACACACACGTGCCCAGCGTGAGTTTAAGCCACCGAGTCCAGGACTCGAACCGCGGTCGACTACATGGGAGTCCAGCGACATAGCCATTACGCTAACTGCTGGTCCCTATATATATATATTTTTTTTACTGTGATAAAATATACTTAACATAAAATTTACCATTTTAACAATTTTTAAGTATACAGTGTAATAGCATTAAGTATTCTTATGCTGTTGTGAAGTTGCGTTGTTAGTGTCTGCAAAACTTTAGCAAAAATGATTTCAATGTTTGAAAGTATCTACTTATGTTCACAATAAAATCCAATGCTATTGGGTCACTGGAAAAATCATGACACTTTTTACTATGCAAAGATGCATTGTGACTTTAATTTATCCCTCTTTCCCGCTCTCTATCTTGTCTACTTTTTCCAGTGCTTTCTAGCAGTTACTATGAATGCCTTAAAATACACTCTCCTCCCTGGTGAAGTGTCCTTTCAATCATATGACAAGAAGCGATGAGAGACAGACCTCCTTCCCAGGGGAAGCAAACAGTCAACACCTGTCACTGACAATCTATGAACTGTCAAGAGAAAGCCCTGTGATTGGCCCTGCTGTTAGGGAGCATTTCTGACAGCCAGCCAGCGTCATGTAATGCTGCCGGCCTGATCGGCTCTGTCTCACTGTCTGCAATATGAATCCTCCCTCTAACACCCTGCTCCTTAACTCCAGTTCCACAGGCAGATAGGCAACTGGGAAGCTAAGATCTGTTTATCACCACCACGCAGAAGGCTTTCAAAGAGAGTGTCACACTACACATTTAGGGCAAGGTCTTAGTAAGACAATGATACAGTGTTAGTCACCTTTAACAGTTGATATAATTTCTTAATGAGACCATCATTTTCTTTTAAAAGATCTAACTCAGTATTTTATTTTTTACATTTACTTTCCATTAACTTGGTAAGTAGAACAAATATTAAGTCTTAATTTTAGTGTTAGGGAAACAATGCACGAAATTAAGGTAAAGGAGTAGTCTACATTTTTCCTTATTATCATCGTCATTTGTCAGTTTGACGCTCGGTCAAAAAAATCTAAACTACCAGAGGTACAAATCTCAAAAAGAAGGCTAGACTTACTCTGGGTTGACCGCTAGGCCCACAATTGCTTCAGTTTTTGTCTAGTTATACAGTTAGGTCAAACAGGTGCAAAATACAGTTATAACATGCATAAAATGCTAGTAAGCCATAAAACAAGAATGTTACTGTTAAGTAGATGGCTTGTGATAGCAACACCAAGATACAATCTAAGAAATCGGGAACGATGGGTGAAATTCTTCCTAAATCAACACCAAAGACCAAAAGCAGCCATGGAAACAAGCACACAGAGCACTTTTTCTCTTACCATCTGAATGAGTATCACATCACGGCAGCATGAAAGGGAGATAGAATTTTAGTTGATTTTTGCAACGCAAACCCAACTTAGGCAAAATTTGAAAACTACTCAAAATGAGTGTCATTCTACTTTTTAGCAAAACCATATATACAATATGCCTAATCTTAGTAAGACAGGTGCATGTATGTATGCACCAGAGTTATGCGGAGAAAGCATGCTAGTGACTAACCAGGATTATACCAAGTACCAAAGCATCCTAAGACGCCTACATCGGTTCTGTCTTCAGTGAGAACTTAGAGAATGAGGTGAATGAAAAGTTTATTTGCTGAGATTCACTGAGTAAAAGTTCTGGTTTAAAAATACTTTGAAAAACATGCCAACATACCCTTTTGATAATTAACACTCACTAAAACAGACTATAGGAACATCGGTTAAAAACTGCAGGATAATCTACACATCAACATATAGAAATACGTGCTATTTTCCCTATTTTATTGCAACTCATCTGGAAGAAACAAAGACTAAAATTAATTTGTTTTTGTAAAAGGCAAGTAGCCTTAGCGCCCATACACATATCTGTGAAAGTACAAACATGACGCAGCTCGGCTGCCGCCACCATGGAGCAGGCAGGGGGTGCCATGATGTACTACTGGAGCCATTGGGAGGCCCCCAGTTCAGATACTGGGTCGACCTGAACACACCAAGTGCACCTGTTATCCTGGCTCGCAGAAGGCTGGGGCAGGAGAATTACAGATGATGAGACCTTGTTGAGGGCCTCCTCTTCTTATGAAAGAAACAAACAAACTTAAAAATGTTTTAAAAAGCAATGACATGGGTCAAAAAACATATATTTTCTATCTTATGAGACTAAGACACAGAATGTTCATATTATAATGAACACAAATGGTCTTCCCCCAGATTCGGCCTGATTGTCTATAGGTTGAATAGACAATCATTCTCTTTACAAGCCAAATGATGTATAGTGATTGAATGTCTTTTCAAAAAAATGAGAATAAAAATAATAATCATCTAAAAAAATGAAAAGCTATTTGATGATATGAATAGTAATGTCTTTGTCTTGACTGATATGCATGGTAATCATGCTGGAAAAAGAAATGTTATACACTGTAAAGATACATGTGATTAAATGTAATATAAAAAAATTTAAAAAGCAATGACACTTTTGCAGAAAAATGTAAATAAATAATAATTTTTTAAAAATAGACAATCATAGTGTACATACACTTACTGAAATCTGAGAGTTGGACAAAACTATAGGGAAAATACTGGGTCATCAGAAAAGTCATGACATATTTTTTCTATATTTTTCTATGCAAAAATGTGTCATGCCTTTTCCAATGACGCAGTAGCATAGTGCAGAAAGTATGCTGCTTCATATAATTAGCCTAAATGATTATTTTTAAACAGGCTCCTTTAGGTTAACTGTGATACCGTTATTAAAAATATATGAAGTACTCACCACTCCACTACATGACTTGGTTTTCAGATCTATTTTGACCATGCCGAACCCTAGATAAACACACAAAAATACAGTAAGGTACAAAATGTAACATTCACTCCAGTTTTTGCATCTTAGAAATTAGTAAGTAGTCTTCTATATAGAAACTATATAGTATCTTTTGGTGAGTATTCTACAAGAAATTGAGTAATAATGAAATACTCTATCTTTTTTTTAAGTCCTTCAAAATGAATAGACATTAGACCAGCAGATGGTGTAATGGTTAGATTGCTGGATTCCCACATAAGTTGACCGCGATTTGAGTCCCGGACACGGCAGCTTAAAACTCAAGTCGGGCACATATGAGTGCATGCCCAAAATCCCAAAAGGAGAATGGAGGAGAAGGGATTTTGGTGTGGCCATTCCCCCAGGGGGTGATTTCTCACTTTCTGTCTCTCTGTCTCTTTCTGTCTGGTGAGTACACATGCCCTATAGCAAAAATCTCTCTACTAAAAAACAAAAAAAAAAGAATAGTCCTTTTTTTTAGGTTAAAGAACAAAAGGGACCAGCTGTTAGCATAATGGCTATGCTGCTGGACTCCCATGTAGTTGACCGCGGTTCGAGTCCCGGACCCGGTGGCTTAAACTCCTGCTGGGTGTATGTGCATGTGTGCCCAAGACCCCGAGAGGAGTATGGAGGAGAAGGGATTGCAGCGTGGCCATCCCCCCCCCAGGGGGTGATTTCTCACTTTCTGTCTCTCTGGTTCTCTCTGTCGTTCTGGCAAGTGCAAGCGCCCTATAGCAAAAACCTCTCCAAAAAAAAGGTTAAAGAACAAAGGAATGAAAGGAATATGAATTATTCCAAGAATCAAAATTATTATAAAATATCATACCTATATATACATGCATAAAATATCCAATAAATGTGACTAGTTAGTAAGAAAAAAATCAAATGTGTACAGTGCAAAAAATTAAGAATTTAAAGATGAAATTTTAAACCCTAAAAATAAATATCTTTTGAAGGAATCATAGATTATGTGTCACTCTACATAAGTTGAAAGTTGTGTCTTCACTTTCATAAAAACTATGCCATTATTTAGAGAGGGGGAAAGTACCCCCTCCTTTAACTGTCGGTAGGACGAGCCAGAGGAGGTGGTAACTATTACAGGTACGCTATTCATGTTACAGACACTGTTAAGTATGTTGTGTGTATGCATGTGTGTATGTATGCAGGGGGTCTACCTCAAGGAAGTCTAATCACCTGTTTCAGTTACCTACTTAAGTCCTGAAAAGCAGGTTAATGTTGACTTACCTTTCCTTCCTAGCCCAGTACCTTGTGCACAGTAGGCATTCCACACTAATTCGTACCCTAGCTGGGAAACTGGGAGTAGCATCCTTACCATAGCCTTTGTTGAAGACATCTTTGGCGGCCTTTCCGAGGTCACAGTAGGATGGTGCGTTACACATATCTTATGAAGAAAAACAGAGGCAAAGGGATAAAAAATAGGCACTTCCTATTTATCCATCTACTTAGCATTTATTCTCTGGGAGAAGAGGCATCGATTGTAGTTTTTTTCTTCTTATTGTATTGTTACTGCTTATTTCATAGTGCAATCCCAAGTTAAGGGGAGGCATTATTATTATTATGCTCCTTTAAAAAAGGCTGTACAGGGACCAGCAGTTAGCATAATGGCTATGTCGCTGGACTCCCACGTAGTCGACCGCGGTTCGCATCCTGGACCCGGTGACTTAAACTCACGGCATGTGCGTGCGTGCCCAAGATCCAGAGAGGAGAATGGAGGAGAAGGGATTGTCGCATGACCATCCCCCCTGGGGGGTGATTTCTAGCTTTCTGTCTCTCTGTCTCTGTCTGGTGAGCGCACATGCCCTCTAAAAACAAAAAAAAAGGCTGTATAGAACACAGGAGAATAAAAGGGTTACTCCCCTGAGACTCACAGAGGTCATCTTCCTGATTGCATTTCAAAGAAAAGAAAGTTCTCACAGGTTGGAGTTGCTCTGTGAAACCCTATTTCTTTAAAAAAGAAATGCAGATGATATAAAACCAAAGAGCTGTATAAAACAATGAGATAAATCTTTTAAGAAACTGTAAGAATAGATGCAATCCTCAGGGTTAACATTTTGCTACTCTGAAATTTAGTTCTAATAACAATCCCCATAGTAATGAAACTGATTTCATCTAGACTATGCCCGCTTTCAAAGTTCTTCTTAAAAGTCCTCTACTTTTTTTTTTTTTTTTTGAGAGAGGTTTTCGCTATAGGGCACGTGCCAGACAGACAGAGAGAGACATAGAGACAGAAAGCGAGAAATCACCCCCCCAGAGGGGATGGTCACGCCGCAATCCCTTCTCCTCCATTCTCCTCTCGGGATCTTGGGTACGCACGCACACGAGCCCAGCGTGAGTTTTAAACCACTGGGTTCGGGATGCGAACTGCGGTAGACTACGTGGGAGTCCAGCGACATAGCCATTACGCTAACTGCTGGTTCCCCAAAGTCCTCTACTTTAATCCACTAACCAGAAACAGGAGCATCTACCTACAGTAATCTCACCAAAAATTTGTCTAGGGACCAGCAGTTAGCATAATGACTATGTCGCTGGACTCCCAAGTAGGCGACCGTGGTTCAAGTCCCGGACCCGGTAGCTTAAACTCACGCCAGGCACATGTGCATGCCTGCCCAAGATCCCGAGAGGAGAATGGAGGAGACGGGATTGCGGCGTGGCCACTCCCCCCCCCCCCCGGAGTGATTTCTCGCTTTCTGTCTCTCTGTCTCTCTCTGGCTTTCTGGCAAGCACGCGTGCCCTATAGTGAAAAACTTCTCAAAAAAAAAAAAAAATTGGTCTAAAGGCTGAAGTTAAAACCTTCAAAAACCTTGCCTTCCCATCTTGCCTGTTCAGTATCCACCCGGCCTTCTTACTGCCAACATGGCCCTCACATCAAATTCTCAGAAGCTATCGACACTGCCAGCATACCATTCCTCTGCCCTCTTGGTATAACGGAAAATCTTCTGCAGCAGGCTGCTACCTCCCTCTTGCAAACTCAGAAGCCATAAGTAACTAATTATAGAACCACCTCCAGCAGTCCCATAAGCTCCCTTACTATACTGTCCCAGCTAGACCTTGCAATTACTCTGCCGGAACTATCCACACATTCAAACTAATATTCGGATGTAGTCCTCAGAGTGTGGGCTTCTGCCAAGTTTCTGAATACACAGTAAGTGGCAATTCATTTAAAATCTGTTCCTTAACCCACCCTCTCAAATATGGCGGGCACTACAACACAAAGCTGAGAGGAAAAGAGAATAGAAAGAGCGAAGAGCAGGGTAAACGCACTGACTCACACCATAACAAAACTTTGCTGTAAGCTACAGGGTTTCATAGTTCGCATCTAGAGCAATTATTTTACAGTTCAATCCTTTGTAGTCACGTGATCAATCCTACACTTTTTTACATAGTCCCAATTCCAATCTGATATAGTGACTTTTTATGAGCGCAATGAATGCTGATAGCTGTTGAAAAGTTCCAGAATCCTGTAACTTACGAGGCTAAGTATAGAAACTATACACTCAAAACCTTCAGTGTGGCTTTTCACAATGACAAAAGAAAAGATACAGTTAAATGTTGAGAAGCATCCTAAGCACATCTAGGGACTAATTACATTCTTTTACATTGTGCTTTGTTGTTTTACCCAAACTACCACCAGATACTATGCAAAACTCGCGTAGCTGGTTTAGCTCACTACCTGGTCATCCTGCCTACTTGAAGCTTACTTTTTCAGACCCATGGTTCTGATGGGAAACGCACTGCTGGTATGATCAAGCAAAAATCGATGACACAGACATCGCGTAAAGCCACAACTAGCTTTACAAAATGCACTTGTTGGTGGAAAATGCACAATACACCGAGGTTGCATGAGACGCACACGGAGGGAGAGGCGGTATACTACTGCTCACAGTTACTAGCTTGACAGTCGGTAGGGGCCCCCGTTTGTCCCCCGCTTCTCCTTGTAAGCTGCACGGACAGCACCCTCCGGCCCCTGGGAGTGGCACGCTCGCCTGATGCTCGGCCACGATTCCAGGGAGGAAGGCGAGGGCGCGGGTGGGCTCGAGGGCTCAACTTCTCTAGAAACCGACCGCCACTCTCGCCTGACACCCGGACAGCAGGTCGGGACCGCACTCCCTGCGCAAACGCGCGGCTGGCCGCTCCGCGCGCCACCT
>NW_006159519.1:1518325-1537999 GCF_000334495.1 Tupaia belangeri chinensis
CGCGCGCCGCGGCTGTGTATGCGGAGAACAACAGCGGGGCCGAACCCGCTGCACCAACTGTCTGGCTTCACCCGCGCGCGTGCGCACGCGGTGCTGGAGAGACCAGGGCACCGCCCCGCCGTCCCTGAGGGCTGGTTCTCGCGGGAACGCCCGAGGCGGCTCGTTACTGCTGCCGTGGGCGGGGCCGTGCGGAGGCGCGGCGTGCGGAGTGAGGATTCAGCCCTGGGGAACGCCGGGCCGGGCAGGTGGACTGGAGTGCTTGCAGAACTGCTAGGAATTTATCTCAGACTGACCAAAATTCAAGAATGTAACCCTTAAGGATGAGAAAATATCGGGGAATGCTGATTAATGCGGATCACGCAAGCGGACTATATGTATAATTCAGACGGGGAGAGGGGACCAGAGGGAAAGCGCTTCCATTGCGGAGAAGACCCGCTAATAAAGGTTGACACAATTATAGAAGCAGAAAATCATTTGATTCTGGCAGAAATCACGAGTGGGCAGTTGAGGATATTCTCGTGATTTCAAAGTATTACCCCATAGATTACTAAGGACAAAGTACGCTCTCATCAAAGAAATCACCCTTAATGAAGCGATCAAACAACATACCAGGATGGCCGACTGGCCTCCCAGCTCTGATGGGAAGCAACAAGAAGCATGCAAAGATGATATTCTTGCCAAAAGGGAGAAATATGTCTCCGTTCAAAAGGAAATCATGAGACAACTCTAGATTGAGGGGCCTGCAATACACCTGTCCAGTCTTTCCAGAAAGTCAATGTCACAGGACCAGCAGTTGGTACAATGGTTATGTCGCTAGACTCCTACATGGCTAACCAAAGTTCGAGTCCGGGACCCTGAGGCTTGACACACACTGGACGAGTATGCTGGTCGCCCAAAATCCTAGAGGAGAATGGAGGAGAAGGGATTGAAGAGTGGCCACACCCCCTGGGGAGTGATTTCTTAATTTCTGTCTCTGTGTCTCTCTGTCTCTATGAGCAAAAAAAATCTCTCTTAAAAAAAAAAAGTCTCAGGCACTAAAAGCAATGTGTGTTTGTAAATTGGACCCTGACTAAAACAGATGTTGAGGAACATTTATTGGGACAATTGAGGAAATTCGAATGTATACCATATTAGTATTGGAACAATGTAAACATTTTATATTGTTTATACAAGAGACTGTATTTGGGTTTTGCACAAACGGGTTTGCAAAATGAAGTAACAGTCGGTGAATCTGGCAGAAGCTATGTGTGTTCATTGCACTCTACTCGAAATGTCCCAGAAAGCTTTTACTTTTTCAAAATAAAAAGTGAGAGAGGAAAGCAAACCCCAGGAGTCTGTGATCTTTGGTTCGCGGTATCAGGTATCAGGTTGCTACTTGAATCGGCGGGCACATATCGTTACTTGCCGGCTGCGTGTAAGGCATTTCAAGTTAATAAGCATAAGTGAGATAAATGCCCCCAAGGGACTCGTAATGTAGGCTTGGACGACTCTGCCCAGTGAGGCAGAATGCGGTAAATGTCATAGGCGAAGCACTGGAACCGAAGAGCCCACATGAAACGACTTTGGAATCAAACGAAAGATCGGCCCCGCCAACTCGGTGGTCTCCGGCAAGCAGCTGCTCTCTTTTAAAATTTATTTTTCAAAGACATCTTTTTTTTTTTAACTTTTTGTTTAGTTTATTTATATCCTCTGTGAGTAAGAGAGACAGAGACAGAGAGACAGCATCCCCAGCAGGATCCTGATACCACGATCCACCCCAGCTTCACCCAGCTGTGGGTCATGGGAACAGGTGTCCCCAGCATACTCAGGAGGTCGCCAGACACAAAGCCAGAAGCTTTGCCTGCGGGCCAGCCTCTCAGAGTGTCGCGTTTTCACCGTTGGGCCAGGGTTCAGTCCCAAGCAACCTGATCTGCCTTTGCGTCAGTCCCACCTCTGTGAAACAAAACCAAGTCACCTCTACTCAGACAACTGTAGTGGCTGCTAAAGCAAGTCCTGTACCCTTAGCGATGATTTACCAGGCCTATGAAAACGTTCACGCGTGGATGCAAATTCTGGTGCTGGAGGCGTTTAAGCGAATACAATCGAAGCCCGCATTCACTCCTACACGTAGGACTGTTAGAGCCAGGCAGTGCTTCGGCTCAGACCTGACCATCGACATGCCGTTCCTCATCCTTTATTATCCAGAGGTCTTTCTTCTGAGAAAGAAAAAAAATAATAAAGTAAACACCTGACAGCACGAATCCCAGGTCACCTGGAGGAGATAGAAGAGTCTGTTTTTGGAAAATAGCTGCCCTGGGGGAGAACCACTCCTTTGCTTCCTGTGTCTCTGGCCCGCCAGGTTGGCTGGGTCCAGACTGGCGCTCCTTGTCCACCTGGAGACGCAGCTTCGCCACCTCAGCCCTGCAGCCAGTTCCCATTGCCAGCAGTGGGGTGGCAGATACGAGGACGTGCAGGAAAGGCTCGTCAGTTCCAGTCCTGATGGCGTGGCGCTCTGTGCCTATGAAATCGACTGAGTCCCAGAGTTTTAGAGCAGGAAGGGAGCCCAGATCCTTTCCTCTGAGGGACCTTTGCTAAGTGCCTGCTGAGTCCGGGGCCCCCTGCTCAGAGCCGGTGTCCGGGAAGCACCCACATGCCACGAGCCATATGAACTCAGAGGGCCCAGGGAATGACGCCCCGGTGAACAGGCTCCCAGGGCAGGTCATCTGCTCGAGTCCAGGTCACCTGTGGTCAGCCCTTGTTGCCTTTTTTGAGAGAAAAATCTCCGAAGCTAGTGTAGTTTTACTGGCAAAAATGTAAAAAGCAGCCGAGCACAGACACCCACTGTGAGAAGCGGAGGCTCACTCACCCTGGGTCTGAGAATCCCTGGGTCTGAGAATCTTACTGGATTCTCAGACGGGTCGTTTCATTTCATTCATTCATTTCATTAAACAAACGGCCCGCGTGCTTCTTTTCAAGGACTTCGAAATTCTGACAAGGGCTGGGATCCTCCTTACCCAGCAGCTGGTGACAGCTTTGAAGAGGAAGAGGTGCAGACGCACGTGGTCACAGCAGGACAGCACCTAGCAGTCCCTGGGAGAGGACCGAGGTTTCTCTGGGGAATGACGTCTCAGGATGGCTCCAGTGGAAGGGAGGGAAGTGGCTTCCAGAGCAGAGGGACAGAGAGATCAGCCACCTGGCTGTCATGCCCTGGAAGTCCACGTCTGCGATTCATCTGAAGGAAGGAACAGTGTATTTGTGAGAAGATTTACCCTGGATAGCCTGAATGGTTTAAAGTAGCAACAACCTCTGTGGCCTACATTTAGAGGAGCCACTCAATCAATCATGATACACCCGTATTCTGGGTTATGGTGCAGTCTCGTGTTCTGATGATATTCGATGAACTGGGAGAAAGGTGCAGTGGGGGAAATGGAGGAAAGAAAAGTGTTTGCACAGGGCCAGCAAGTGGCATGGAGATTAAGGTACTAGATCCCACATGGTCAGCTCCACTGTTCAAGTCCCAGTCTCAGTGGTTTAAAATAAAGCCAGGTGCGTGTACGTGTGTGGCCAAAATCCCAGGAGGAGATTGGAGGAGAAAGGACTGCAGCATGGACATTCCCCTGGGGAGGAGATTTTTCACTTCCCTTCTCGCTCTCTTTTTTTTTTTTTCTCTCTCTCTCTCTGGCAAGCACAGTCACCCTATAGCAAAAACTAAAAACGAAATAACTAAAAAGTGTAGGTACAGTGCAGTCCCAATTGTATGAGTGTGTGAGTGTGTGTGTGTGAGCATGTGTGTATGAGTGTGTGTGTGAGCGTGTGAGTGTGTATGTGAGTGTGTGTGTGTTAGAATTTTACTTTAAGAAGCAGAAGGGAGTGACAGACATCGTGTCAACCTCTGAAGGGCAGACAACCGGGGCTGCACAGCGGAAGCGACTGTGAGTAGGTGCAGGTATTAGTATCGGCCAGCGCTGTGGGCCGTGCCAGCTTATGAAATAAACCCTTGCGGGTTTGTTAACGGCCTGGCTTATGAAACAAACCCTTGCGGCGTGCATGTGCGTACAGAGCCCTGCACAGGAAAGGACTGGGGATTTTACCACAATTTGGCACCAGCCGTTCCCACTAAAGAATACATCTGACTTTTATTTTCTTTTTTGCACTTGTATGTATTTTCCCAAATCTCTAACATTTGGAAATGTGTATATAGTTTTTATAGTTAGGAAAGTTAAGTCTCGCTTTCCTGAGGTGAGGAGCTACCTAGATTTAGGACAGAAGTGTTGTTCCATGGGGAACGTCCACTAGAAATTGAAATCCCACGCCTGGAATTTCCGGGGGGTTTTCTGAGTGCCCACCTCACCCTTGACCACAAGGGGGAGCAAGAAGACACGGTAATGGTAGGACTAACCCCACAGGGGGCAAGGCTGTGATTCGGTCCTTCTCTTCATCCCCCGAGCCTCAACCAGCGATTTTTTGTTTTGTGTTGTTTTAATTAGTTCGTTTATTTTATCGAGAGAGAGTATAAGAGAGACTCCCAAAGGGTCTCGTTACTCTGTGATCACTGCCTGCCGCACCCATGCGCAGCCTTCCAGCCAGCCGGGAGATCGTAAGGTTATGACCACCTCGTTAGGAGGAAGTGGGACGGGACAGTGTATCTGGGGCCTTCCCGCCCAAACGGCAGCGGCTGACGACATGTGTTCATAGAGCTGCTTTTATGCTGGCTGTGGCCATGCGCCACATGAAGGTTAGGGTACAAATCATTTCATCTAAATTACTTCCTAGTGAAGAACTTCAATCCATTTACACAAAGGATAATTTAGGGGAAAAGAAAGTGACAAGGGAGCCAGCAGGTGGCATGGAGGTTAAGGCAGCTGGATCCCACATGGCCGACTGTGTGGTTTGAGTCCCAGACCCAGCAGCTTGAAAATCAAGTTGGGGGGGGCCAGTAGGCCACTGGACTTCCATGTGGCCAACCATGGTTTGAGTCCTGGATCTGGTGGCTTGAAATTCATGCTGGCCACTTGTGCACGCCTGCCCCAAATCCTGAGAGGAGAATGGAGAAGGAATCGTAGCATGGCCATCCCCCCTGGAGGGCGACTTCTCACTTTCCATCTGTGTGTCTGGCTCTCTATCCAGCATGCGCACATGCCGTAGAGCAAAAGTCTCTCTAAAAATAAAGAAAATCAAGTAGGGCTCATGTATGTGTGCCCAAAATCCCAAGAGGAGAATGGAGGAGGCGATCGTGGTGTGGTCATCGCTGTCCACCACCACCACCACCCCTGGGAGGAGGCAGTTTCTCATTCCCCCTCAATCTGTCTCTCTCCAGTGAACACACGTACCTATAGTAAACTAAAAAAAGAAAAGAAAAAGGTGACGCACTTCTACAGAACACAGTGACAGGTAGCGTAGCCACAGGTCAGGCCATTTGCCATGTTAGGGAGGGCCTCAGTTGGTGAGCCATGCATGGAGTGTGGTGTAGAGGAAAGAAAAACTTTGTAACAAGGAAACTTCCTTCAGAGCCTGGGCCTACAGCTCACTAGCAGTGTGACCTGGGGCAAATGACTAGTCCCCTCTGAACCTAGTTGTCTTCATTTTTCAAATGGAAACCCCACAAGTTAACTCCGGGTGGAATGGGGGTTCTTTGGAGGGAGGCTTTGGCCACAGGTAGCTTTCCTTGGCCAAGGTCCTGAGGGAGCCCAGACCCTCCCAGAGCGACAGCCGCACAAGAGTGGCCAGGAGGACAGAGAGACCCAGAGGGCAGGGCCGACTCGGATGGAGAAGCCTGCTAGAACGCGTGAGCAGCCCTCCAGGGCACCCCAGGGAAAGTCAAGGGCCCTCGTCCCACAGGAGGGTGCTCCAGGGCTCTGGTGCCCTGGGCTCACGGCAGCTGGAACACTTCAAAATTCACTCCTTCCAAACTAGGACTCCAGGAAGGTTTGGGGTTTTCATGAACAAAGTAGGGGACAGTGAAAAAGCGGGGGCTGTCACCCCTTATTGTTGAGGGGAAGAGTCAGACCCCATTTGGCCTTCCTCTCAGAGACTGGAGCCGTTCAGGTCCCTTTTGGCTCTCTCTGTCCCTGACGCAGACTTTCTGGAGTGTGAGGGTCACCCGGCAGTGCCCACTCCCTGTCCCCAAAGTCATTCGCAGTACTGTGGGGGGGGATCTACACCCCCAAACCCTCCTCCACAGCCTCCAGCCTCCCACACAGCAGACACCACAGGAAGGCCCTGGGCTAGGTACCCGGACCCTTGAGATCACAACTTGTCTCCAGGGTGCCCGGTGGTGACAGACCACTCCCTTCCGGTCTGAAATGGCACCCAAACATCAGTACCTTGGAGAGGACATTGGGATTAAAAGAAAAGAGAGCATCCGTGGGGTAGGCCTGGGCATGCCGAGGGAAGGTAAGATAAAGAGAATAAGGAGAGGTGAGGACAAAGAGAAGGAGTCGATCTGTGAGATGGCGTGCAGAGATGCAGGTGCAGGACTCGAAGGACCGGGAGGAGAACAACCCGGGCCCCACACCGTCGTGCAGGGCCCTCTCCGCTGCCCTCAGCTCCCGCACTGGGCTCTGCTGAACTCCGGTGGGTTAAGGGGTGACACACAGTGAGCCCCACGAATGTCCCAGTGTGAGAGAATTTCAGAGACCCACAGCTGCAAAAGCCGGGCAGTCGGTCAGGCCCAGCGGAGGTCATACCGGAAGGAGGTGCTTCTGCACGGGCTAGGGCCACACGGGAGGCCCAGGCTCCGACCCTGGAATGACACAGACAGGCCAGGCAGTTGCAGGCACCTGTGGTCCTGGCTTTCTGGGGAGCTCAGGCTGAGCACTGCGACAGGAGACCCCCTCAGCCCAGCTGCTGGGGCGGCCCACGGTGTACTGCCCTGCGGTGCTGGGACCACAGGGCCGACCGCGGTGGGATCCTCTGATCGGTCTGAAAACACACCGGGCACATGAGGGCACCCAGACCTTGAGGAACTGGGGGGCCTGGAGAAAGGGGCTTGCGGTGTGATGAGCCCCTGTGGGGGCTGCTGCTCTCTCTTCTTTCTCTCTCCCTCTTCTTTCCTTCTGTACCCTTTCTCTCCCTTCAGAAAACAGTGTTCGGCCACATAGTATTTTAGAAACAAAATATGATCATACCCCCAGTTTTTTTTTTTTTTTTTTAGAGGTTTTTGCTATAGGGCACGTGCATTCGCCAGAAAAACAGAGATATACAGAGAGACAGAAAGCGAGAAATCACCCCTCGGGGGGATAGCCACGCTACAATCCCTTCTCCTCCAGTCTCCTCTCGGGATCTTGGGCACACATGTACCCAGCGTGAGTTTAAGCCATCGGGTTTGGGACTCGAACCATGGTCGACTACATGGGAGTCCAGCGACGTAGCCATTACACCAACTGCTGTCCCAATACTCCCAGTTTTTAACAACACCACATTTAGCTACGCGTGCTCTGGAGAGCAGGGCTGGACGCCAGCACTGCCGGAAGGACCAGGCCACGCAGTTGCAGCAGCCTGACCCTGGGCCACCAAAGGCCCTGCCCCCTCCCAACTCCTGCCCTGGCCCCTCGGTGGCACTGTGCTTCCCAGCGGGTGTGACCACGGCCAGCTGCTTTTCTCAGTGCTGGCCTTCCCAGAGCCACCGTGGTCCCCTACCCCCAGGGTCTGTGTGACCTGAGTGTCTCCGCCATGGCGAGGTGCAGGGGAAGGCGTCCCCCAGTAAGATGGGCAGGCGAGGGATTCAGGGCTCATGAAGTCTCAGGGAGGTGGCAGAAGCCATCCTTGAGGGGGGAAGGCCAGGGAGCCTGCACCATCCCCCTAGATGCGGTGTGGGGTCTGGGGGCCTGGGAGTCCTGCTGGGCAGGGCCAGGCCTTAGAGTGGCCATGCTGCCACCATATCCTAACGCCCAGGAGTCTGGGCAGGTCCTGGAGATGGAGAGTAGGAGCGGAAGAGGCCTGTGGCCTGTCCAAGGCGGCGCAGTCCCTCACGCTGCCTGAACCGCATCTCGCCCGGCCATCGCCGCAGTTTAATCACCAGGGGCTGACACCCTGCTTCCCTCCGGAGCGCAGCGCACCCTGCCCCGCCAAGAGAGAGTCGCCCCTGCTCCCAACAACACGCCCCTTCTCATCTTAATTTCATTGAACATTTCCTGTGAGCCGTTGCCAAACGCCTGCTCCTTTCGGTTACTTTGATTTTCTTCTAAGAAACGCAAAATTTATGGAAATCAAACTGGTTTTGACACAGCAGCCATAACAAATGAGAGTTCCGTTCCTGGCGGACATAAATCATCGCGCTGACACAGCCTTTGACTCGCTGCAGCTGGGACTGGGGAGGAAACAGGTGTCGGCGCCCAGGCCGAGTTCGCGGGCTCCTGGGCCGTGCACGGTCCCGCCGGCGGAGCAGACCTGCAGTGCTTAACCGGAACCCGGGAATTTCGTCCCGCGGGCGGGGAGGGGGGTCCTTTCCGCTAGGCTTAGGCAACTGCTCCGTTTTGGTGTTCGTTTGGCCAGGTGCTCACTGCGGAGCTCAGAGGATCCGCTTGTGCTTCAGTTACGCTGTAATCCTTGCCAGGGGGCGTCCAAATGGCAGCATCTGGGCCAAAACTGCACGGGAGGGCTTCCTTTGTTCTGAGGCGGTTCAAAAGCCAGCTTAGGTGCGAGGGGGCGCCAGGCGTGCTGTCCAGCGGCTGCAAGCGCGGCCTGGCCCATCTCAGGGCGGCGAACCTGCATGTCAAGCAGGAGCGTTTCAGAGCTTTCCACGCGCCCTCCTTCTCCTGGCTCTACTCTGCCCGGCGTCACCGCAGCGCCCAGCCGGCGTCCTGCGGGAACGCTGGGATTGTTCCTGGGAAAGCAGATGGTAGATGGGAACGTGTAGTCCGGGTCACTGTCCAGGAAGCACGCCGCACCTCTGCTCTCCTTTACATTGCTCTGGGACCAGCAGATGGCGGAATGGTTCCTTCACTGGACTCCCACATGGCCGACCAGGGTTCCAGTTCTGGCCTGGAGGCTTGAAACTCAGGGTGTATATGCGTGGGTCCCCAAAATTCCAGAGGAGAGTGAAGAAGGGGTTGCACCTCGGACATCCCCCCTGGGGGTAATTCCTCGCTTTCTGTCTTTCTGGGAAGCCCAGGAGCCCTATAGCAAAAATTTATCTCTAAAAGTAAACAATTATGGCGGGTCATGGTCAGGGTAGGCAGGGGTACAAAGGAGACCAGGGAGCCAGCCTGGAATCCAGCCTGCTCTCCCTGATCCCGAAATGCACACACCCTCCCCCCAGTGCTGAGACAGAGACAGAGACAGAGACAGGGCCAGACGCGGAGGCGGGTGGGGGAGTCTGGTCCTCCACGTCATCCATCCTGTTTGTCACCCTCAGGGGTCAGGTGGCTGCATCCACTCCTCTCCTCTCTGGGAGGGAAATGGAGAACACTGTTCAGCATTCGGGCAAGGCCGTGGCCCTTACATCTCATAGTAGCAATCAGGGACAGCGCCATGGCCACGTCGCTAAGGCCGCGTTGTTAAGGGAGCCGGATCCCACGTGATCAACTGCAGTTCCAATCTGGCCCCAGTGGTTGAGACATGCACTGGGCACATGTGTGTGCCCCAAGTCCTGACAGGATGGAGAACAGAGACGGCACTGCGGCATATTTGGAGACCTGTTCTGATTAAGTCCACTGAACAAGTGAACAGATCCCACTCTGACGGTAGGGCCACCACAGAAGCCTAGTTTATGCGGATCTGTTCAACTCAGTAGGAAGCTTGAGATTTTTATAAATCCCTTTACTTTCCTAACGTAATAGTGATAACTTCAAACAGCCCCATTTTCACTTTTTTAAGGAGAGTAATTTTCCAGTTGACACTGTCAGAACAGGTGCGAGTATTGTTCACACTTTTAAGCTGTTAGGATTTTCACGTCTGGACCTCTGAGCGAGTCCGAAGGCATTTCTCCGTCTCCTGTGTCCTCACTTTCCAAAGCACCTTTAACGCGTCTCCGCGTACTTTGTCACTCCTTAGTTTGGGGCATCCTCCCAGGTACTGGCCAACACGATTCACTCTGAGCATTGAGCTGTGAAAACAGATCTTAGAGGAGACCCCTCCTCCCCCAGGATTACTGAAGGTAGGAAATGCAGGTGATTATCGAGTCTGCCTTTGATACAGACATCCTGCTCCTCTGCTCGCCCTTTGAACTATCTTTGATATGCAATAATTACGAGGGATTCAGCCCCTGGAGGAGCCTCCGCTGGGGCCCTGCCTCCTCTCTCCTTCTATTGAGCCCTTGTTTTGAACTATTGATCAAACAGATTTGAAGGGATCTGTTGAAGCCTGTGTGGGGTAAGAAGGAAGGAAACGAGGGGGGCGGGAGGAGGAGAGCGATGAGGGGGGCACATCTGGCTATAAATAGTTTCAGAAGGAACCTGCCGGTCACCCCAGGCCCCTCCTATCGCACACACCTCACTTACACGGGAAGATTTGCTTCTCTTTCAGAAAAGCGCCCCCAGACAGCTCGCTGTTTCCAGCCTGGCCAAAGCCGTGTGGTGGGCTTAGAGCAGCCCAGCTTCGGAGGACGCCTGAGCACAGGGAGCCCGGGAGACCAGGCGCGTGCAGGATGCTGCTGGTGGCCTTGCTGGGGCTCAGCTGGTTCTGCTGTCCCCTCGGCGCTCTGGTTCTGGACTTCAACAACATCAAGAGCTCCGCCGATGTGCAAGGCTCTCGGAAGGTAAGGGACGCTGAGCTGTCATATGGAGGTGTAAGTCACGTATTCCGGTCAGTGCGTGTAAGTCCCCCCTAGCAGGTGGATGGAACTGACGGGGGGCTGGGATGGCACTCAGGGAGATCTGACTGCCTTAGTATTACCGTACTAAGGGGACTTCAAAGGGCTTGTGGGGATGTGGAATTAAAGTATGAGTGTTTATTTTGGTGCAAAAAAGTTTCGAGGGCCAGCCCCATAGTCCAGTGGCAAACGGAGCCAGACTGCATATGGCTGACCACAGTCTGAGTCCTGGCTTGGTGGCTTGGACATGACGGCGGGCAGCGTGTGCATACATGTGTGCATGTAAATGTGTGTGCATGTGTTCATGCGTGTGTGTGTGTGTGCTCAGAATCCAGACAGGATGGAGAAACGGAGAAGGAACTGAGGCCTGACCGCCCTCCACGGGGCGGGCCTTCTCTCTCTTGCTCGCTCTCACTGGTGAACGCATGCGCACCCTCTGGGAATTATAAAAAAGTAAACGTTTTGAGATCCACGTAGAGGTTTTCATAATGCGCACTTTACATGGACTTTGTGGAGATTTCCCCCACGCTGAACAGCTTGTTGGGTCACTGAGTTATAAGTTTGCCTATAAACTAGAGTAAACTCACATTTAGAAAGCTGCTTCAGTGTGCCAGATTTTTTATACATGATATCTCATTTAATCCCCCTTACAGCGTGAGATAGGAATCATACCTCCTCATTGGAGACAAATGACTCAGAGATGCTAAGACATTTAACCAAAGTCGGACGGCCAGTAAGTGTGGACTTGGAATCTAAGAGCAGGATGCCGGGTCCCTGTCCCTTTCAATATGCATTGCATGGGAAAGTTTCAATGGTGATGAGGAAAATGGATCATTTCTCTGCAGTTGAGGCAGCCCTAAACATGCAAGGGCCCTGCACATGAGCAGGGCTTACCAAGGCAAACAGATCAGTGACCTCCTGGAGGGAAAAATCAAATACAGACCCAGCCATGGTGGCCAGCACTGCTAAGACACTGTGCTGCACAGGCCGGGACCCATGGGAGTCCCAGGTTCAATTCCTGGTCCAGCCTAGAGGCTGGCACAGTGGCATATGTCTGTAACCCCAGCAATCTGGTGGGGAACTGTGGCAGGAGAAACACAGACTGGCAAGATCCTGTGTTTAAAAAGTGTTTCGGCTTGAATCAAATAGAAATGCCATAAACAGCAATGTGTTTCATTGAACTCAGCATGACTCCTAGAGTTATAGCAATCCACTGAAAATCTTCATCTGTGAGAGACAGGCAGGAAAACATTTTCTCCTGTTTTCACAAAGTGCACACGAAAATGAAATTCCGAGTTTTTAGAGTAAGACAATTTTTCAAACACAACCTTCGTGGTGCCTGGGACTCTTCACGGGCGAGTTGACCTCCCTTTGCAGGAGAAAACCAACTACACGCCCAAGTAAGAAGCTGCTCAGGTCAGCCTCAGCTTGCAGAGCACAGCTATGGCTATTTGGCTTCCTCTGCCCCCCACCCCACGCCCCTGCCCTGAATAAAAAGGCACCTCGCATCAGACTGCCCAACCTTAAGACAAAGTTCCCCTGGCAGAGTTCGCAGTGTCTGTCCGACAAGGACTGCAACGCCAGGAAGTTCTGCCTCCAGCCCCGCGACGAGAAGCCCTTCTGCGCGACGTGCCGAGGCTCCCGCCGGCGGTGCCAGCGCCACGCCATGTGCTGCCCAGGGACGCTCTGTGTGAATGGTAAGCGGTCCCAACCCCAGGGGGCTCCGCTGCAGCCAGCAGTGGCTTTTAAACTGAAGGCAGCACCGGAAGCTCAGAGACTAGACTATTCCTAGGTTCCTGCTCTGAGTCCATTTATGCAGCTGCTCTTTGTGATGAAATACATCATGTATTTCCCGGCAACAATGCGCCCCAGTGACTTGGAGACCCTAACTGCAAAAGATTCAAGTTGGAGCCATTCAGCTCCTCCTGCTCTCACTCGGGGTCCACGAATTATGTAACCATCTTCTTCGCCACAGGAGAGTGTGTAAATATTCAGTGTGCGTCCCAGAAATCTAGAAAGTTAGGTAGTGAACAGAGGCAGCCGTGCTGCCCAAGTGTAGAACAGCGGGGTGATTCCACGTCTTTGGTCTGATCCTTGTGAAACTCTCGTCGCCCCCGCTTGGCCCTCAGACGTCTGCACCGCGGTGGAGGATGCAGCCCCAATTTTGGAACGGCAGGCTGATGGCCAGGATGGCACGGACACCAAGGGGACCCATGAGCACCCACTTCAGGAGAAGCAGCCCCAGCAGAAACCAGACACCAAGAAATCACAAGGCAGTAAGGGTAAGAGGTGTGTCCTGAGCAAGCGGGAGGGTCAAATTGCTTTCGTTCTGCACGTGGAGACCCAGGGAGCACGTCCCGGGGGTTGTCTCTTCCTGAAGTTGTCGGGGTCACGGGGCAGTGGCAGGAGGGTGGGAACAGGCCGGGAGGGCAGAGGGCTGTCCTGGTGTTGGATGGCGTAGTGAGCAACTCAGTAACTGATCAACTACGCTCACACCTCTTCTTACAGTCTGACTCGACAGATGAGACTCCCTTTCTAGCAATAGATCCTTAGGATGCAAAATATAGACCGAAGGGGCATTCCTCTTCAGCCACGTACGGAATATGGAATCACCAAGAAGTCTCCACCATGTGTTTGCCATAGGATGCATGTGCATGCTGGAGAGAGAGAGGGAGAGAGAGCGAGAGAGGGAGGGAGAGAGGAAAAGTGAGAAATTACACCCCCCCCCCATTGGGGATGCCATGCTGCAATTCCTTCTCCATTCTCCTCTTGGGGTTTTGGGCACACACACACACATACAGTGTGATTTTCTTTTTCTTTTTTAAAAAGAATTACTTTATTTAACTTTATTTATCTGGTTTAATTTAACCAGAGAGGGACAGAGAAAGAGAGAGAAAGCAAGCTGCTAGGTCCTGACTCGAATAGTGGTCTGCCATGTGGGAGTCCAGTGCCCTTAACCACCACACCACCCGCGGGCCCTCTCCCAGCATGATTTTCAAGTTGTGGGGCCCAGGCCTCAAACTGTGGTTGGCCATGCGGGAGTCCAGCACCTTAAAGACCATACCACCTGCTGACCACAACTTTGCCTTTTATAAAACTGTAGTCTCAGATTCCAGTCTCTGCTCCAACACGGCCAGAAGGTTGGAAGTGGTATGCTGGCCATTCTCGTGTGGTCTTCAGGATAGCCGGCTCCTTTCTAAGTAACGGTCTTTCACCAATGTAAATCTCGCCGAATAAAACATTGCTAAGTGATTCTGATGACTTCATTTATCTGGAAATCCCATCTTTCCTTGACGAATTTATTTACTTCATAAGACAAACAATAGAATCTATAAGGTAGGGCTGGAATTTCCATTTCGTGACTGCCGTGAGCCCCAGACCCAGCTCTAAAGAGCTGCCTGGTGCTTTCTTCTCTCTGTGGCCTTCGGGCCAGACCTCACATCCTGTCCCCAGCATACCCCCATGCACCACCGCCCCATTGGTCACTAAACCATATTTACCTTGTTGCAGGACAAGAGGGAGAAAGCTGTCTTAGAACCTTCGACTGTGGCCCTGGACTTTGCTGTGCTCGTCATTTCTGGACTAAGATCTGCAAACCGGTCTTGCTAGAGGGACAGGTGTGCTCTCGGAGGGGGCATAAAGACACTGCTCAAGCCCCAGAAATCTTCCAGCGCTGTGACTGTGGGCCTGGCCTCTCCTGTCGGAGTCAAGCAACTGGCGGTCGACAATATGCTCGGCTCAGAGTATGCCAAAAAATATAAATATTTCCAAATAAAGAACCCTTATTGTAATCAAACAGGATTTCGGACATTCATTTGAAAACACAAATCTCTTTAAAATCAAGTCTCGTAGCAACAGAAATAGCTTGGAACTAGAGAAGCATGGGCTGCTGCATTGTAAGGAATGGAAACAATAGCTTTGGCTTCTTTCTGCAGAAAGGGATGTGTTTCTACAACAAAAAATTCTCACCTAATACTCAATTTGTTCAAATACTTTTTTTTTTTTTGCTAGAGGGTGTGTGCACTTGTGAGAGTGAGAAAGAGAGGGAAAGTGAGAAAGTACCCATGTAGGGATGGTCACACCAAAACCCCTTATCTATTTCTCCTGGGATTTTAGGCACGTACACACACACACCTAGGATATTCCTCGTGCTGCCGAGTCCAGGATGTGAACATGCAGTTGGCCACGTGGGATCCGGCCACCTTGACCACCACGTCACTGGCTGCCCCCAGATACATTTTTTAAAACTTGAAATTAGAGGACCAGCCACCGTACGCTGGCAATAGAAGGCCCTAAAAGGCTGGAAGCCGTATGACTGACTGCAGGTTCAAATCCTTGGGTCAGCCTGAAAGAACACCAGGTACCCGGCATGGATGCCCCAATCCTGAGGGCTCAGAGGGCTGGGGAAGGGGATTCCAGCATGATGACCCGGTTGAGGGTGCTTCTCCCTTTCATGTGTGCATGCACACGCGCTATCATTACACTGTGATGCTTCGATACACATGGAGTGAGACCATTACTGCCAGTAGGCTAATTAACATATCAGTCTCCACAGACAGCCTTAAGTAATTTCTGATGAAGGGCTGACACTTGATAGTATCATAGGGGGAAAAGTGATGGCATGTGAAGTTAAGAGTAAGTGAATTCTTGAATCTCACCAGGGAAAATAATCACAGAAAACATTATTATTTTTCTACAAAAACCCTAGTTTTTATTACCCTGCATTTCTTGAACTCACTTTCAGAAGAAAAGGATATTTCACTATAAAATCATTTCACTACAAGTTAATACTGAAGTAAGATTCAAAGATAAAAAATATTTCATGTGTGCATGTTGGCAAGTTACAAACCATTTTCACATCATTTGTTTTCAGCAGCTTGACTTAACCATTTGATAACTTTTTATATTTTGCATTTATTTTTTACATTTCAAAGCTAAGTACTTTCAAGTGGTATTTGTACTTACATATTTTAACCATTTATATTTAAGCTCTCTTGAAGGAAAATTCAGGCAAAAAAATAAGATTTTAGTCTGTCTGAAGTTTAAGAAGCCATACTTTGCACATTTGAGGTGACTCTGCTCAGGGAAGCTCCTTTTACTGGATCCCAACCCAGAGCTACAGGTCTCGTTTACGACACAAGCCGCATGCTTATTCAGTGTGTATTATAAAATGGAATATGCACCAAAGAAAAATTAAATATGTGAAGGTCTCTAGTTCCTAAAAAATAGTGAACCATCTACAGAGGCTAGCCTCTGGGTATACTTTAACTGATAAGTTTATAATCAGCCAACAGGAAGAAAGGCAGTCGGGCAGTGTTTATTTATAGCATAAAGCAGAAAATGAGGGGGAAATTCCCATCGGCTATGTGGGATCTCATTTCTTATTTCTTTCTACTAAAGCCACTGCAACGTGTGGTCGTGAGCGAGTATGAAACTTAAACTACATATGTACCGAGAAAATGAAAACATCACCATCCAATAATGGCATGAGAGGTTTATTGACTACAATGCGAGTGACGCCTGAGAAGAAGCAATGATTTAAAAACACCCAAGACCCTCACGTAGCAAAGGTTAAGAAATAAATTAAGACTCCTATTGGACTGTGGTGGGAGGAATGGCGGGCCTCATTCACTTCGATCTTTGGGTTCTCGATATTTCCACTGGATGTAATCAAAGATGTCTTTCTCACTATCCACTGGCAGGGGCTCCCCAGCAACACCTGCAAAGAGAGAGAGAACAGAACCCCAGGTAAGTGGGACTCACCTTCGGAAGGAAAACAAAACGAAACAACGCAGAGCAGCGCCACACCCCCGCGCGGCTCACGTGTGAGCTTTGTCACGTGTACTGCAGCACTTCCCAATGGCATGGAGGTGACCCCGATTCATGATTTACCTCTCTGCTGGTCTTTTTGTTGTTGTTTTCTTTAAGAGAGATTTTTGCTATGGGGCACATGCGCTTGCCAGAGAGAGAGAGAAAGTGAGAAATCCCCCAGGGGGATGACCAGGCCGCAACCCCCTCTCCTCCATTCCCCTCTTGGGATCTTGGGCATGCACACACACGTGCCCAGCATGGTTTTGTTTTGAGAGTTTTTTTTGCTATAGGGTACATGTGCTCGCCAGAGACAGAGACAGAGAGACAGAAAGTGAGAAATCACCCCCCAGGGGGATGACCACACTGCAGTCCCTTCTCCTCCATTCTCTCGGGATCTTGGGCACACATGAACACGCGCCCAGCGTGAGTTTAAGCCACCGGGTCCAGGACTCAAACTGTGGTCGACTACATGGGAGTGCAGTGACATAGCCATTAGGTCAACTGCTGGTCCCCAGTTTTAAACCTTTAGAGAAAAATGACAAAAATTTCTTCTCCTGATGGAGAACAATAAGCCACATAGTATATTGTGTAATGCTAGCAAGACCCTTAAAGCATAAATTAGGCAATTCTTGTTTCTTAAACTTTTAAAAAAATTTTGCTACAGGCACTTGTGCTTGCAAGAGAGAGAGAGAGGGAGAGGGAGAGGGAGAGAGAGAAGGAAAACGAGAAATCACTCCCTGGGGGGATGGCCAGGCCACAATCCCTTCTCCACTCTCCTCTCAGGATTTTGGGCATGTACACACATGCACCTGGTGTTTTTCAAGCTGCCAGGTCTGGGATTCTAATCACATAGCCAGCCACGTAGGATCTAGAGCCTTAACAGCATGCTACCGGCTGGCCCTTGAAACTTTAAATTCATGAGGCCAAGGTCACCCAGTTATGTGTGGCACTAGAAGCAACGATACTGAGTCCTTTAGAAGTCTTAAAAGTTTCTTAGAAACTGATGGCCTTTCATTGAGGCCTGGGAGCACCTTCTGGATTGAAGTCCCTTTTGTTGCCCAAGGGACCAACGATATAAAGAAACTGCAATTAGCTGGCATATGTTATAAGGAGACTTTTGAGAAAACCTGAATTTGCTAAGGGAAAACACTTTTGAAAGTAGCATTCTCTCCCAGTGACTGGGACCATCTCTGAGGTAGACACAGTCACTCACCAGTGACTCCCACGGGGCGGATGGTGTACTCGTTGATTGTGAAGCCCTTTTCTAGGGCATGAGCTCTCATGTTCTTGTTGAAAATATCACTCCCAGTGAAATAGAGAACACCACAATAGTACTGATCTTTGGGTATCAACCTACAAAACAAAGAGTAAATAACATTTTTTTACAACACATGTCAAAGTCAGCAAATCCAGGATCCTCCTAAAGTCAGTGAGAAATGAAATATGTAAAATAAGCCTCTGTGGCCTAAGAACCTGGAAAGGAGACACATTAGAAAGACCATGGGGTCGCCCCAGCGTGGCAGTCTGTTCAGGTCTCGGCAAACCGGCCCGCGAGAAGTGAGCAGAGAGGCCCAGCGTCACTTAGTACAATGGCTTTCCCTGGGAGGAGCTGTCCTGGAACCGGGGAGGACATCCTGGTGGGGGCATCTCTACCGAGCACAAGCCAGAGTCCGGACAGTCACGATCTGCTCGTGTCTTCAGACGGATGCTGTGTGTGGCAGGAACACCTACGGCCCTTTAGGGTAAAAAGGACTTCTAGACATTTATGTGAACTCCAAGATAAACACAGAGGTGAGAAAAGACAAGAAGGGAAAGACAGTAAGTCAGAAACAAGGTGGGAATAATACCTGATATCAATTCTTCTGTGTGGATACTCCTTTTCATCATTCTTGCTGGGAAGCTGGCAGACACCCTAAGATAAATATTTACAGAATGCTGAAAGATATTTTTAAACTTAAGGCTTAATTTTAATCAAATGTTAAATGTTAGGCTATTTTAGCTTTCAATGGTGGCAGTTTTAGAATTAAGGCCCTCCTCCCCCTTTCTTTTAGATTTTTTAACTATAGGGTATGTGTGCTTGCTGGAGAGGGAGACCTTAGGGATTTGGGGCACTCGTGCACAAGCGTCAGGTGTGATTTTTCAGCTGTCAGGTCTGGGACTCAAACCACGGTTGGCCATGTGGAAGTCCAGTGCCTTAAACACCATGCCACTGGCTAGTTCCCCATTCTAAGCCTTTTTAACTTAGTCATAGTCTCAAGTAATAGAAGATATTCCACCCATAAAATAAGGGTGGAACACTACAGAAAAAGAACTCTCAGGGGAAAGGCTTAAATCATAATTAAAAATATGGCAGAAGTAGTAGAGATTGAAACTGAGAAAATCCTAAGAAATCAAAAGAGAGACAATAATAAATGATTAAGAAATTAAAGATTAAAAATTGCAGGATCATTTTCCTCCTTCTTCATAGGTGAGTTTTTATTATATTCCTTAGTTTTCAAACAGAAATAATCAGTTTTTCTGTCATCTTTTCCTTTTTCAGCAGGTAGCATAGTGGTTAAGGTGCTGGACTCCCAGGTGGTTGCCTGCGGTTCTAGTCCTGGACCTAGAAGCTTGAAACACCAGGCAAATGTATGTGTGTGCCCAAAATCCTGAGAGGATAATGGAGAAGGGATTGTATCCACCCGTGTGTGTGTGTGTGTGTGTGTGTGTGTGTGTGTGTGTGTGTGTGTTTTCTTGCTTTCTGTCTCTCTGGCAAGTACACAGGACCTATAGCCAAAATAACACATGTAAATAGAAAGAGTTATCAATATCAATTTTTAAATTAAAAGTGTAAATGCCATACTCTAAGAAAAGTACATGTGACAGGCTTCTGAGCTAAGTAGCAGGCATGTAATACACATGTCACTAAAAAAAACCATACTTTGTCACTCAGCAAAATAGAGCAGTTGCATTTTTATTCTTTTTTTTTTTGGAGAGGGTTTTGCTATAGGGCGCGTGCGCTTGCCAGACAGACAGAGAGAGACAGAGAGATAGAAAGCAGGAAATCACCCCCCAGGGGGGATGGCCACGCCGCAATCCCTTCTCCTCCATTCTCCTCTCGGGATCTTGGGCATGCACGCACACGCGCCCGGCGT
>NW_006159519.1:1538317-1563012 GCF_000334495.1 Tupaia belangeri chinensis
GCTCGCCAGACAGACAGAGAGAGACAGAGAGATAGAAAGCAGGAAATCACCCCCCAGGGGGGATGGCCACGCCGCAATCCCTTCTCCTCCATTCTCCTCTCGGGATCTTGGGCATGCACGCACACGCGCCCGGCGTGAGTTTAAGCCACCACCGGGTCCGGGACGCGAACCGCGGTCAACTACGTGGGAGTCCAGCGACATAGCCATTACGCTAACTGCTGGTCCCGAGCAGTTGCATTTTTAGAAAACAAAAACAGAAATAAACCTCCTTTTAAGAAAAAAATCTATTTTTACAAAAAATATTTTTTAGAAAGATTCTGTTCTTTAAAAAAATAATCTAAACCGAGTCTTTGGCTGTTCCTGTGGCTGAAAGATTAATGAAACATGTTTAGCTTTAAAACATAAAACCGACCTTCATAAGAGTTAACAAGTTCTAACTCAACTTCCCCTTCGAATGGATCAGAACTGACTTCCACCTGGAATCACCAGGAGGCATTACCTGGTGGATATGGGTGTCTGGGTGCCACAGCAACCATCATTTGTCACATCAGTAATAGGATTTCATCTAATGGCTTTGTTCCTTTCCCCAAGGCTAATTTTACTTCCTGCCCTTTTTCTGAAGTGCTAATGTTAAACAATTCCTCTGTATTAATGTAAATTCTTTATTAGATGGAGTGGATTAGTTTTGTTTGGCATTCAATTAGGTCGTTTTGGGTTGAGTGTCTGAAACAAAGTCTCCTTCACTTCCTCAGGATAGTCAAGGTCTTTTCTATTGTCCCTTGTCTTACTGGGGATATTTCTTAGAAAACCACCCAAGGCCAAACTTGCAAAAGTACTAAAATTTGAAAAACATCATTTGCGTTTACCTGTCTTAACTGAAAACAAATACAGTTAAATGCAGAGGAAAAGTGTTTTCTCTTCCAAGTATTATATTCACAGGAAGAACAGCTCAATTATCTAAAAGGCATGATTTTACAAGATGATCTGGAATAAACCTAGTTGTCCTAAGGTTTAATTATTATTAGTTGAAAGGAATGCATGTCCTGAGGATGATTTGAACAACACATGTGTTTAGAACTAGTTACAGCAATGAGAAGCTCTAGAAGCCAGTGGATCGGAATGAGATTGGTTTATTGCTCTATATAAGGTGAATTCATTTTGCAGACACGTTCTTTTTGGAAGCCTGGAGCTCTGTTAATATCCTTATTTATCCAACCCACATGACCTGTTTTCTCCTGATGCCTTTTCTTTGGTGTTATAAGTTAAGAGTCTTCAATCAATTCTAGCTTCACTTATTGAAGAATTCTGAGTCAGAGAATATGAGAACCATTTGATATTTTAGGGAAAACTTACTGTGTCAAAGTCATTATGAATATTTTCGAAAGGAGAAAGTGTAATTATTCTGATGGCATAGATTAGTTATAAATGAGGGTGTGTTTTTTTTTAAATCACCAGAGAGAGGGTGAAGAAGAAGCACCTTCCAGTCGGGCATGGTCAAGCCGCAATCCCCTTGCCTCCATTCCTCTGTCCTGCCAGGATTGGGGCATGCATGCACATGCACCTGGTGTTTTTTTCAAGGAGCCAGAGCCAAGATCCAAACTGCAGTTGGCCATGTAGGATCTGGCTCCTTTACCCACTGGGCTATGGGTCCAGCCTTACAAGTGAGTAAACAAAAAGAAAATTCTTTACTCAGATAGTCTGAGAGTAACTACGGGAATCAGCCATCCTTCGACTTGTTTTTCTCTTAAGGTCCCCAGGGCATCCTGTTTGTTGACTGCACTACACATCTATTAATACAATGGAGTCGCACACACAGAATGGTCACTCAGGAGTCCCCAGGGTCTTTCTCAGCTGTGGTAGCCGAGGTGAGGACTCACCATGAACTTTGTCTCGCCCTTTGACAGGGTATCTGTGATGAAGCAGACCTTCTGTAGCTGTTCCACAACACGGTGTAGCAGCTTTGGCTATGGAGATACAAGTAGAGAACAAGAAAAGAGGAAATTTTCTATTATGGAAAGAAAACGCTTTGCATAGGAGTTTTCTGATTATGGAGAAATCTCTTTGTTTTCTTTTCTGTTCTGAGTAAGTACTTTTTTTCAACTTTAACAGAAAAGTCATCTTATCAAATGAAACATATTTTCCACTCTTTTTCATTAATATCATGACACCCTGAAAAACATCATTTGTGTTTACCTGTTTCGTTAAATCAGAGTTAGCTGCTTCATCTTTAAAAGGCTTACACCTTAAAAATAAAAAATATTTTGCCTTCAAGGGTTTTCTAATAGAGGTAAAGTTTCTCAATATTTTTTAACAGAAAAACTCCTTTAATGAAAATCTGAAAAATTATACTGAGTATTTCTAGATATTTATGGTAGATAATAAATATTTCTGGAAATATTTTACTAAATTCCATTTCTTTCAAAAGTCTTTCCAGGCCTCGGAGAAAACCTATGTGTATCCCCCTTTCAACAACTTACTTTGCATTTCATAGAAGTCAATCAGTAGGAATGACTTCAGCCAATTTCCCAGAAAGATGAAAACAAGTCTCATTCTGAAAATACCCAACTGTCGTTTAGAAAACGATGTTCACTGCTGTGTAATTTGGATCACACTGGATTCTAAGCTTTGAGGTACCTGCTTGGCTGACTCCGAAGTGAAGCTTGGATGAGTCAGAAGAACATCCATGTCACCGCTGGACTCTGCACCTAGAAGCCGGGACACGCAAGGGACTCCGTGTAAAGCCACAGTCACACAGACACAGACCCGAGCTCAGGGTGCACACAGAAGAGCCTTACTTCTTACAGCCTAACTCTACTTCACCGTGCTGCACATTCAGAACGAAAGGGTTTCCATTTCCTGTGCATCCATGTAGACAACGGAGTCTGGGATAACAACAGTGACTGGCATTAGAGGGACAGGGCACGTGTGAGGTCGATTTACGTGTTGAACATTCACCTAAGTAACATTCAACAATGAAGGAAAAACTATTCAAAATAGCTTTAAAATATGCCTATGAACGGGGCTGGCAGGTGGTGTGGTGGTTAAGGGCGCTGGACTCCCACATGGCCGACCACGGTTTGAGACCCAGACCTGGAGGCTTGCTTTCTCGCTTTTCTTCTCTCTCTCTTTCTTTATCTCACTCTGTCCCTCTCTGGTCAAGTTAAAATAAATAAAGATAAATAAAATAATTCTTATGAAAAACTATATATCTAAAAAATCTCAAATAATATAAGTAACCTCTGTAAAAGTTAGTCAGAAAACTCATTTTAATTCTTATGATTGAAAGCACTTAATAAATATTGGTAAAAATTACTTTTATGAGACCAGTAGATGGTGGTTACATCACTGTACTCTCACATAGTCAACTGCAGTTCAAGTCCTGGACCGGGCAGCTTCAACTCACACTGGGCACGTGTGCATGCGTGCCCATGCTCCCAAAAGGAGAATGAAGGAGCAGGGATTGCAGCGTGGCCATCCCCCCGGGAGGTGATTTCTTGCTTTCTGTCTTTCTCTCTGCTTTTCTGGCAAGTGCACATGCCCTATAGCAAAAATCTCTCTTAAAAAAAAAATTACTTTCACAGCATCATGGGTGAGAATGTAGCACTTTACAGTGATGAGTTTTGGGGGACCAGATGGTGACACTGTGGTAGAATTTGATGCTCCGTAAGACAGCCCACACGGCAAGATTCGTGCCTGGAGCCCTCCCTGAGTGAGCCCCCACGGCCCGTCCATGGTCCAGGCTGGCTGCAGACGGGAGTGGACTGAGCATCAGGGCTCAGTCAGGTGCTGCACCTGTCTCCTTCCCCCATTGTCTTACTCATGGAAGAAATAAACTAACTTAAAAAATATATTAATATAATGACATGATTCTTTCTTTTACTTTTTGCCCAAGAATACATGTACTTGCCAAAGAGGAAGAGAGAAACAGAGAAAAATGGAGGAGGAAGCACCCTTCATGGGGAAGGGGTGCTGCAATCCTCTCCCCTCCAACTCGTCCTGTTGGGACTGCAGGCGTGCATGCACATGTGACCATGTGTGTCCCAAGTCACTGGGTCTGGGACTCAAACCACAGAGTTGGCCAGGTGGAATCTGGCTGCCCTAATCATCAAGTCACAGAGCAGACCCAGCTTTGGGTTTTAATCTTTACCTTACAACCACGTAACTTCAGGCAATTTATATTATATAGCTGCTTAAATCCTTCTTTCACCATATACTATGAAGTTTTATTTCTATGTGTGGGAATGTTTTTCCATTTTAAATGTCTTTATTTTTTCCTAAGCATTATGGGAAACTATATTCTACTAGACCTCTTAGTTTACATGTAAACCACTAAAAACTTCGTAAGCAAAACACCTAAATAAGAACAACTGTAAAAGCACCTAGTAAAGTGTCTTGTGCACTGTTAGCATAAAACAATCCTTTTTCTCCTCTTTCTATGTTGATAAGTACCATGTATGCAAAATGACTTTTGGTAACTGAAGATCTTCAATGTTGGTGTCTTTGCGTCATCATTCTATACATCATTAATCTTTAACTAATTAAATAGAAAGAAGGCTAGACTGAATGTGTACTGCTACCAGGACATCCATGGAAGCTATCAATATTTTAACAATGAAAATTCTATTGTCTTTTCTTCTCATTTGTTTCTTCTAAAGTCTGAATGACTTTCTTTAGTCAGCTACTATTAAAAATGTTTTATTCTATATCCTTAACAACAACAACAACAAAAAGCCAAAATCTATATGAGCGATAAAGAAATAACCCTAGGGCCTATCAATAAGCAACCAGATAAGTGAAGTACATTACATCCACATAATCAGATATGTACAGCAGGCTGGTCCCGTAGCTCGGCAGTTAAGGGAGCCAGATCCACATGGCTGACCACAGTTCGAATCCCGGCCCTAGCAGCTTGAAAATCACACTGGCTGAGTGTGTGTGTGCGTGTGTGTGTGTGTGTGTGTGCACGCCCAAAGTCCTGATGGAAAGGAGAAATGGAGGAAAAAGGACTACAGTGTGACCACAAATCATTAAGGTAGGTGCTTTCTCTCTTCCTCTCCCTCTGGCAAGAGCACATGCCCTCTGGCAATTAGAAAAAAAATGTGATTCAGCTATAAAAAATAAGGAGGACCAGCAGATGGTGTAACAGTTACGTTGCTGGACTCCCATGTATTTGACCACAGTTCGAGTCTAAGCTCTCTGGTGGCTTAAAACTCACACCGGGCGCATAAGCTCTGGTGGCTTAAAACTCACACCGGGCGCATGTGTATACATGCCCAGAGTTCGGGAGGAGAGTGGAGGAGAAGAGATTGTGGTATGGCCATCCCACATGGAGGATGATTTCTTGCTTTCTGTCTCTGTCCTTCTCCATCCCTCCAGCGAGCATAAGTGCCCGATAGCAAAAATCCCTAAAAATATATACGTATTTATAATAAGGAAGTTCTCTATATACTGATATCAAAATATCTCTAGGATCTATTTTTAAGTAAAAGTACAAAACAAAACCAAAACCAAAGTATGACATTGTGCCTATTGCCTTGTGAAAGAGAAGAAAGAGATCAAGAATGTGCACTCATACTTAGTTGTTTTCATGCGGAAACACAGAAGGAACATAGAAGTGGTGACTGAAGGACAGTGGTGGAAAAGTGTGGACAGAGTGAACTGAGGTAGGGTGGAAGTAAGACTTCTTTGTGTATACCTTTTTATATTAAAGCATGTTCTCCTATAACATAATAATAAAGTTAAATAAAACAGAAATAAATAAGTCCATGAAGGTTGTCAGAGTCAATGGGGTGTGCATTTAGCTTGCTGTCTATCACAATTTACACTTTGCAAATACAGAATCCAAGTCCTACCTAAAGACATTCTTATTTAGTAGGCTTGGAGCAGGGAACAAGAATGTGTGTATGTGTGTGTGTGTGTGTGTGTGTGTTTTAAACTTCCTGGGTCAGCAGGTGGCATAGTGGTTAAGGTGCAGAATCCCTCATGGCTAACTGCGTGGTTTGAGTCCCAGACCTGGTGGCTTGAAAAACACTCTGTGTGTGTGTGCATGCATGCCCAAAGTCCCAAGAGGAGAGGGGGTTGCAGCAAGACCATCTCCTCTGGGGAGTGATCTCCCACTTTCCCTTTCTCTGTATTTCTCTAGTGAGCATATGTGCCCCATGGCAAAACAGTGATAAAACCTCCCTACATGTTTCTTCCAATGCACAGACATACTTGAACACCTGGTTAACTCCAACCCTCTCATTTTGTAAACATAGAAACTAGGATCAAGAGAAACACGTAAACAAAACTATATAGTAGGAGATTTAGCCCCAGAACCCAGGTCTTTTAACCCTAATTCAATGTTCTTTCTGCATATCGGCAAGCATGAATTCAATTCTTGTCCTAAGTCTAGATTTTATAGCAGTTACCTGGAGTATTTCCAATAGCCCATCACCTACGTCTTAGGCAAAAACTCCCTAAATAGTCAGGGAGTCACTCCAGGAATCTTCTTATAAAAAGATGTAAGTGAAGTTTTTCTATTCCGGTCTTAAAAGTATTTCCTAACTTACATTAGCCTTACACACTTACAAGGCAGTAAGAGACCACGGACGTGTGGCTCTCACTTTGTTCGCATTCACAGAGGAACTAGAGAGCTTCTGAAGAACCTGCTGCTGTTAGAACTGGTTCTGAGCTGGTGCATGACATTAGTCCTACATTACAGCAAACTTGAAAAAAAAGTTTTGAATAAATGAAACTATCTATAATTTCCCTAACACTAAGCCAAAGACAACCATTATTAGCAGTTTAATGGACCTAAAATCATTTTATAAATTTAGTCACTAAAATATCAGCCTGCAATAAAACCAGGATGAATTATCCCTAGGTAACATATATTCCTCTCTAGAGACAGACTTTGCTAATACTCCTGGACCTTAGTACGTCTATGAAGTAACACAAATTATCCTTTCTTAACACAACTTTTTCATCTATATTGGAAAATTTCAACAAGTCATGACTAACTCAATATTAGGAAGTATGTTACCTCTTCTGAAACTGCCACAGACAGTAGCAATGTATTCAGAATCCACTTTTTTCACTTCGTTTAGTACAATATCCTAATAAAGAAAAAGTCAGTCAGTATTCCACAAACTGGCTCTCCCCCAGTGACCCTCTCCATCTAATCAAAGAACACAACCCAGCGCGCTCTTACTTGCATCTGTAACATCTCCTCACGAGGGATTCTTTTCTCAAAGTCCTCAAAATATCTATAAGGACAGAATGAGGTGATGAGAGATACCTGTAAAATTTAAATCTTACAAATTAAGTTGCCTACCATAACAGTGTCCTCATACCAGCAGATCATCCTCACGACCCTTGCAAATCAGTAAGACAACAGCCGAACTGAGTGGGGAAAGCGGAGGGGTGGTTTTTCCCTTAACTGGATCACAGTCCTTACAATCATCCTTTGTAAGATTCTCAAGACTTCACCTAAACTCATCTTAAATGAGCTTCATTTCCATGTAGCAAGAGTAAATAAAGACTGCATATTTAAGTTAGTGCATGTTTTCAAAGTAGACTGCTCTCTACTGGCAAGTCAAGGGGTTACAATTTACTGCTTTTAAATCCTGAAAAATATCGTATTTAAAAAATTATCCAATGAGGATGAACCAAGACAACGAAAGACCACGTATTATTTCACGTATATGAAATGTCCAGATCAGCAAATCTATAAGGACAGAAATTAGATTAGTGGTTGCCTAGGGCTGGGGGCAGGGTGGGGAGTCTGGAGAGGAATGGAGAACGATGCTAACGGGTACGAGGTTAACCTGGGGGACAATGAAAACGTCCTAAAGCTGACCCGTCACGGCCGCACAACTGTGAATATATTCAAAACCACTGGATTGTATACTTTAACTGGGTGTACTGGGTGCCATAAGAATTGTATCTTAATGAGGCTTTCATGAAAATACTGAAGTAACAGTATGAAATAATATCTAAGCCTATTCTAAGAACGAGATTAAGTGCCTGTTCAAAACCAATTCTCAGAAAAGCTAGGTTCTTCAGAAGAACTCTGCTTGCTATGTAAAAGCAAGGAAAGTGAGAGCCACCTCATTCTGGTCTCTTGGGGGCTCATAATTTCTGAATACAAGTGTAAGTTTAAAATATGGTAAGGCATAACAGGACCCTTCAGAACTGAACCAGCACCAAGGCTGTATAACAGAAAATACAGATCGTGCTTATGTACTAGCTGCTGTAAGCAATCAATTAAAAAGGGCGTTTCCAGATTTTACCTAGCGCACAAAATAATTATGAATGTTCATGTAGAAACAGGCTTACTAGTTACTCCTATATTGTTATTTAGGTATTTGAGGTTTTTTTTTTTTTTAGGCTTACTAGACTCCTATATTGTTATTTAGGTATTTGAGGGTTTTTTTTTTTCCTCTCTCTCTTTTTTAAACTTTTCCAGGTTCCGTCCTGCTTTTTCAGGTGGACTATAAACTCTAAGAGCTACATAGACCTTCTTTATATCCTTGCCTTAGCCCAAGTGTGGTGCTTTGTATGATGTACCTGAAATAAATACCCACTGACGGTCTGATGTACCCAGTCTGATGTATTCTGAGACGAAGTTCCTTGCTCAAGTCAAGAGGAGGAGGAAACTTCTCCAAACAAGTAATAAGAAAGCAATAAACAAAACACGTAAATGCAGGCATGCACTCTACGGGAGTTTGCAGCAAACCTTAGCATTTCTGAACAGAAAAATGGTTTGGCTAAATTTAGATAATTATTAAGATACATGAAAGAATTTCTATAAAATGTTTTCCTTATAATTATCAAGTGTCGAGAGAAAACTCGCTGTCTTACTTCAGACCAATCCGCTGATGATGGTTCAGTTTATCTTCATTTTTTCTGAGATCTGTATGGAGGGTAATAAAATTGAGATGTTAAACACCTTTTGGGCAAAAAATGCTAATCTCAATGACCCTTTTTGCAAAGAACTACTGGGGGGTAAAATACATTGAAATGACTTTGAAAACATAATGGGAAAAAATGTTCAGATATCAAGAATTAGATAAAGGTGACTCAATCAATGTAGCAAAACCAGCAACTGCTTTCATGCTCGTTTTTATTTATTTAATAAAAATATCAATTAGTCATATGAAATAGTACATAAAACATACCAAGACTACGCCAAATTTTGTTGAATATAGCAAAAAAGCAAGCTTATAAGAACTAAATTTGCTAAATTTGTTAATAGTGGCAGCAGGAACTACAATTTTGAATGTCTTGTGATTAACTAGGCTCACTCAGATTGCTCATTAGTTCATTCACTCCTTTTTGTTCAGTTAGTATTGCGTAGGTGTGTATAGAAATCCTGTTGAAAGGAGAAATAGTACCTTTACTTTTTTTTTTTTTTTTTTGAGAGGTTTTTGCTGCCAGAAAGGCAGAAAGAGAGAGAGACAGAGAGTGAGAAATCACCTCCCAGGGGGGATGGCCACGCTGCAATCCCTTCTCCTCTCAGGATCTTGGGCACGCATGCACACACGCCTGGCCTGAGTTTAAGCCACTGGGTCTGGGACTTGAACCGCAGTCGACTACATGGGAGTCCAGCAACATAGCCATTAAGCTAACTGCTGGTCCCACCTTTACTTTTTAATTAAAAAATTGCCAACACACTTTGTTGTAATTCGAAAAGTGATTTAGTTCCACATGGGTGCTTCTTTACTAGGCAAGAGTATAGTAGTAAATCTTGTTCAAGAACGAACAGGATTAGAGGCCAGCAGGTGGTATAGTGGTTAAGGCACTGGACTCCCACTTGGCTGACTGCAGTTCAAGTCCTAGACCTGGAGGCTTGAAACTCACACCAGGCATGTGTGCATACATGCCCCAAATCTTGACAGAAGATTGGAATATAAGGGATTGTGGTGTGGTTATACCACCTGGGGGGTGATTTCTCTCTCTCTCTCTCTCTCTGTCTCTGTGTGTCTGTGCCCTATAGCAAAAATCTCTCTAGAAAGAAAAAATAAGGAAAAGAAAGAACTGGATTAACTGGGAAACATAGGCAGTGAAATCCTTTCAAAATATGCCTCTCTCTCTGTTTCTCTCTTCCTTAAAAGCAATTCCTACAACTACCCTTACATTTACAAATGTATACATTTCTCTGGAAATACAAAATTGAGAAAAATAAGTATCTTTATGATACATGGAGCATTTGGTATTTCCCATAGTTGTGTGCACACAGAACACCCTAAAGTAACATGACTGAGAATAAAATCGTTTTTACTCTTTACTTGTTCTAATTGACAGAGAGCACATGCACTTACCAGAAAGACACAGAGAGGGGAGGAGAAAGTGCTCTCTAACAGGACATGGTCAAGCTGTAATCCCTCCTCCTCCATTTCTCCATCCTGCGGGGATCTGGGGTATACGGCCCGCATGCCCTGAGTGGTTTTCATGGTACCACGCCTGGGATTCAAACTGCGGTCAGCCATGTGGGCTCCAGCTCCCTTAACCATCTAGTCTATGGGGCTGGCCTATGAGATGAAATATTGAGTTTGTTATATAGACATCAATAGTTATTTATCTATGAAGTTTATGATCATATAAAAACCAGAACAGTGGACCCTTGACAACGCTAAGAAACATGATGGAATAGCTTTCAAATTCTTGACACAAATTGGTTACAAATTCTTGACCCCTTTAGCCAGTTGTTTCACTCAGATTAACTGCAGGCTACAAGCAGAAAAGCAGAAAGCCAGGCCAGCCCGGTGGCATGGTGGTCAAGGCAGCTGGATCCCACACGTGACTGTGCAGTCTGAGTCCTGGACCAGCAGCTTGAGAAACAAGCTGGGTGAGTGTGTGTGCATGCCCAAAATCCCAAGAGAAGATGGAGAAGGGATTCCAGCGTGGCCATCGCCCTGGGGATGCTTTCTCATTTTCTCTCTCTCTGTGTCTCTCTCCAGTAAGCACACTCCCTCTCTCTGTGCCTCTCTCCAGTAAGCACACATGCCTTACAGCAAATTACAAAAATAAGAAAAAGAGAGCAAGCACAGCCCTGGAGACACACAGGTAAAACTCACTTCCTAGCTCTGTGACTTATACACATTCGGAGATGAGTAATAGTACCAATTAGCCCTGTCTCATAGAGTCCCGTTACTATTGCCAAGTACTTATTATATACCAAGTGTTCTGCTAGGTGCGTTCCATAAATTACTGTATTGTTTTAGGCAGAAATACCCATTTTGTAGCTGAAAAACTGAAGCACCAAGGTCACCCATTCTTTTTTAAGTTTTATTTAACTTTCTTTATTTTATTTATTTTTATTATTATCATTTTGACCAGCTAGGGACAGAGAGAAAGATGGAAAGTGAGAAAGCAAACTGCCAGGTCTGGGAGTCCAACAACGTTAACCACCACACCACCTGCCGGCCCCAAGGTCACCCATTCTAAGGCAGTGGAGGTAGAATTCAAACCCAGGCCAGCCTCTATACCTGTCTACCTAACCATAGGGGTTGCTTGCAAGTAGATGACCCCACAAATACTAAACCTCAAATGCAATGGATGTTCTGTAAAGAATTCATATACAGCTCATACCCTTGACAAGTATGAAGAGGGAAGTTACATTTAAAGGGTTGGAATATTAGGTTTAAGAAAAATGTTTTATAGTTACTTGACATAAGCTCCATTTTTATCACTTCTTGAAAAGCAAAAATTCCTTTGATAAGCATTGCAAATCTTATGCATAATCTTTCTCAATATACAAACTTAGCTTTAGTCTGATATGTAAGACTTTGTTGTCTAATAGTTTATTAAGGAAACAAAGGCAATTTAAATATATTTTTAATTTTGCTGGAGGGCAATGTGCATTTGTCGAAGAGAGACAGAGGGAGAGTGGAAAAGTACCCTCTTGGAGGATGGTCAGGCTGCAATCTCATCTCCTCCTTTTCTCTCCTTTTGGGATTTTGGACATACATGTACATGTGCCCAGCATATTTCTCAAACCACTGGCTCCAGGACTCAACCACAAAGTCAGCCATGTGGGATCCAGCCACCTTAGCCACACCACAGGCTGACCCAGCAATTTAAATCTTCAAAAACTTGAAAAAAAAAAAAAAAAAAAAAACAGCTCTTCCAATGACATTAAACCAAAAAATCACTTCTTGCTCTTGATTTTCTTCTTAGTTACAAATCTAAAACTGTTTAAGATGGAAATGTAAACTATACCCTTCATCTACTCGTTACTACAAAATTGAAAAGAAAACGTCTGTACCAACTGATTAAGAATGGGTTTTCGTGGGGGCCAGCAGGTGGCGTGGTGGTTAAGGTGCTGAACTCCCACATGGGCAACTATAATTTGAGTCCTGGTGGCTTGCTTTCTCACTCTCCCTCCCCCCCATCTCTCTCTGGTCAAATTAAAGAAGAAATAAAATAATTAAAAAAAAAAAAGAAGAATGGGCTTTCGACTTTGAGCTTATTAAAGCAGTCACAGTCCTTCAGGATGACATTAGTCTGGAATTAGTGGTCTATGGTCATACTCACCTTCTAACGTTTTAATTCCTTCCTCTACAAACTTTCTTGCCGCAGATGGACTACGAAGAAAGGAAAGCATTATCTCAGTATCAGGTAAGATTTGAGAGCCTTTCAGCGGTTAGCCAACTGTACCTTCTCATGTCAAACATAACGTGCTGCTGTAAGCTAAACAAGACCTGTAAAATGCTGCGTGAGTACTTTGGTCATGTTCAGTTCTCTTCAGGGTAAGAATTCTTGATGCCTCAACTATTAGGAAGACAGCTATGTACTTGGACATGAAAGAGCCATCTAAGTAGTGGGCTGCCCTAAGGCCCACACACAATATGGGCACTGGAAAACTATCCATTCGTTCAGCTACGGCTTGTGAGGTCCTACTATGTGCCAGATACTTTTCCAGCAAGAATAAGATAAACGAGAGCTCTGGTCTTTACCCACTTACATTCCAGTGGGTAGAGCAATGAATAGATACACATACAAACAAGAAAAATATCAGGAAGATCAAATAAAATAAGTGTCATTACAGGGTGCTGGGTCCTACTTCAGACTGGTGGTGAGTGAAGGCCGCTGAGCTTTTCAGCTGAGATTAGAATGACAAAGAGCTATAGCTACCTAGGCAATCAATCGGAAAGCACTTGAAGCAAAGGAAACGTGCAAAGGCAGGCCTAAGGCAGGCAGAAAGTTGGCCGGATGGAGAAAGGGAAAAGCCAGCACGGTAGAATGATGTAGGGCGCGGCATGCACTACCACCAGGCAGTGCGCAGAGACACACTCTACTGTCTACACTACTCCTCAAGCCATGGTGGGTAGTTAGGATTTCATTCTGAGTGCAATGGGAAACCATTAAAGGGTACTGAGCAGAACACTGATAAATCTGATTTAGGTTTATAAAAGTGTGATTGCTATGCTTACATAAATATATTAGGACACCAAGAATGACTGAAGATGCTCACCTAGAATGGCAGGGGCCTGGGCCAGCCAGGTGACATGGTGGTTAAGACAGTTGGATCCCACATGGCTAATTGAGTGGTTTAAGTCCTGCACCCGGTGGTTTACAAAACTTGCCAGGTGTGTGCATGTGTGAACTTAAAGTCCTGAGAGGAGAATGAAGGAGAAGGAACAGTGGCCTGGCCACCCCCGTCCCCCGGGGGGGCGATTTCTCACTTTCCCACTCTCTCTCTCTCTTCTCTGTCTCTCTCTGACAAGTGCACATGCCCTATGGCAAACAAACAAACAAAAGAATGGCAGGGCAGAAGAAACCTTAGGAATTATTCAAGCTTCCCCGTGTTTTACAGGGACAAATAATGGAAAGTAAGAAGATGAAGTGCCTTGCTAAGGTTATAAATCTAGGGATGGTGGCACTAGGACCAGTGTCTAGACTTCCTCTCTGTACAAAATAATGAGGTGGGAGCAGGGGACAGAAGAAGCGTGCATGTGCACACACACAGAGGCACAATATCTTAGGGACACAGTGTTTTAAGACAAATTAACCTACACAGTTCAGTAATTCGTACAAACATTATAGTGGTAATATTATTGGTATTGTTATGGCATTATAGTGTGGTACAAAAACAGGTACTGATGTTAGGAAGGCAATGTGGCACAGAAGAAATATCCACAGAACTGAATTGTAGTCAGAAGACATGGGGGGTTCGTTTCATTTTGCTTAGAGAGAGATTTTTACTATAAGGTGAGTATGCTTGCTGGCGAGTCAGGGAGACAGGAAGTGAGAAATCACCCTCCAGGGGGATGGTCACACCACAATCCATTCTCCTCCATCTCTTCTTGGGATTTTGGGCACACATGTACATATGCCTGGTCTAAATTTTCAAGCTGCTGGGTCCGGGACTTGAACTCTGGTCAACTATGTGGAAGTCCAGCGATGTAACCATTATGCCATCTGCTGGTCCCAGAAAACACAGGTTCTAATCCTGTCTCTACCACATTACTCATTTCTTTCCTTTTTTAAAAAAATATTTATTATTATAATGTTTTTAAAATTTTGACCAGAGAGAAAGGGAAAGTGAGAAAGCATGCTGCCAGGTCTGAGACTCAAACCAGTCGGCCGTGTGGGGTCCAGCACTTTAACCACCATGCCATCTGCCAGCCCTACATAGGACTCAATTTTATATTTAAGTTTCAGGGGCTTTTTGCCTGCAAAGAGGATAATATAAGAGATGGTTTCTAAAACACCTTTTAATAAAACTTTCATAATCACCTCAGATCCCCAAGGAGTCATGCCTTTTCAGTATTCTATGTTTAAGAATTTTAATTTATTTTAAACTGACTTTCATTGGAAATGTCATTTAAAGGGACAATCAAAAAATATCGAAAGCAATGACTGTTTCATAAAAATGAGACAGAAGAAAAGCATCACAGCCTTAATTTTCCACATGAATCTTCACTTTGTTGTATGTCAAAGATGCCCTCTCTGGTGCTAGATCAAATTTTAAGAGAAAGATTCCTCCAATAAACAAAGCTAGGGCAGGGTCAGCAAGTGGTGTGGTGGCTAAGGCACTAGAACCCACACGGTCAGCCATGGTTCGAGTCCTGGACTTGGCGACTTGAAAATCATGCCAGGCATGTGTGCGTATGTGACCAACATTCCAGGAGGAGAAAGGTTGTGTGGCCACAACCTCTGGGGATTACTTACTTCCCCCCCCCCTCTCTCTGGCAAGCACAAGTGCCCTATGGCAAAAAAAATTAAACAGATAAAAATGCCTGAGTGTTGGGGCCAGAAGGTGGCATGGAGGTTAAGTCACCAGACCACACAAAGCCAACTGTGTGGTTTGAATCCCAGATCCAGCAACTTGAAAATCATGCCGGGCACATGTGAGTCCATGCTTAAAATCCCAAGAAGAGAATAGCCATCCCCCGGGGGGTAATTTCTCACTTTTTGTCTCTTTGCCTCTCTCTGGTGAGTGCACACACCCTGCAGCAGAAATGGAAAGAATAAAAAAAAAACCTTGAGTGCTTGTTCCAAATGTATAAGATGCTATGGAAAAAAGCTTAATTGCTTAAGGGCTTAAGGTAAATATCACACTTGGGAAAGCAAAACAGACACTAGGACCAGCAGTTAGCATAAGGCTGTGTTGCTGGACTCCCATGTAACTGACCACGGTTTGAGTCCGGGACCTGATGGCTTAAACTCACGCCGGGCACGTGTGTGTGTGTGCCCAAGATCCTGAGAAGAAAATGGAGGAGAAGGGATTATGGCATGGCCATCCTCCCTGGGGGGTGATTTCTTGCTTTCAGTCTCTGTCTCTCTCTTTCTGGCGAGTGCATGCACCCTATAGCAAACAAAAAAACCCAAAAAACATAAAACAAACCTCTCCCCCCTCCAAAAAAAAAAAAAAAAAAGACACACAATCTAGGGCAGGTGACAGGTGCACACAGACCAAATGTTAGTGGAGTCAGAGGAAGGAGAGACAACTTCTGGCAGGGGAATCCAATTGATTTCATGACGTAAGTAACATCTGCCTTGAACAGGGCTGTCACAGTAGAGGCTGAACCTGAAGAACTGACCTCTGGCACATAAGCTATGGAGGGGTGAGCTGAACGGGCAAAGGTGCAAGGTGGATAAGCACAGGTTTTGAAAGAAACAGTATGTCTCTTAGTTTGGCTGACATGAAAATAAAATCGACCTACTCTTATCTCTTTTTAAAAACAGTTCTTGGGGACAGCAGGTGGTGTGGTGGTTAAGGTTCTAGACTCCCACATGGACGACCGCAGTTTGAGTCCTGGATCTGGTAGTTTGTTTTCTCATTTTCCCTCTCTTTATCTCTCTCTGATCAAACCAACATCATCATCATCATCATCAATATTTTTTTAAAAAACAAAAGTTCTTACCCAATGCCAGTGACTCGAGTGAGGAAATTGATGGATGAACTGGTATCATCTTGCCGAATCTTTAAGGAAAACAAAAGTCCAACAATGGTTTAGGAATGCTATGGAGACTCAGATGTTCTTGTAAATACACGAGTCTGCTCAGAGACGTGAAGACCCACTTACATTTCCCTGGACAACTCACAGGGCGCTTGTACATAAGCTATGTGGTCACAGGTGAGTAACAGAGCAGCTGAAGATGTCTCATCTCTAATTTACCTGGCACTGTGCTTTTCAAAGGCCCACTCATAAAAGACCAGAAGTATATAACCACTATCAGTAGGGTGAGGCGAAACTGTAAAAATGCTTGGAAGAGTTTAAGCATAGATATTCTAAAAGATCATCTTTAAGTTTATAATACCTTTTCTAAATGGTAATAAAAATGTGCTAACAGTCTCCTAAAAGTCACATAAAACAGTTGAATGTTTTATAGGAATAATAGTCAAACTTTTTTAGAGGTTTTTGCCTTAGGATGCATGCACTTGCTGGAGAGAGAGAGACAGAGACAGTGAGAAGGAAAGTGAGAAATTACTCCTCAGAGAGGCTGGACTCGCCACAATTCCTTCTCCTCCCTTCTCTTCCTGGGACTTTGGGCATGTGCATGCACGTGCCTGGTGTGTTTCAAGTCACCAGATTCGGGACTCATTTGGCCATGTGGGAGTCTGGCGACGTGACACTATGCTACCTGCTGGTCCCAGCAGTCAAATGTCTTCAAATAGAATATTGAAAGCCATAAACTCCACTAAGCTCTTTGCCTTGAGACTCTAGTGAGACCAACTACCTTGCAATGATATCAAATTATTTGCACAAAGGGGGGCAATGACCAATAAGTAAACAAGTTAAAATTTTACCTTTTCCAATTTTCGTAATTTCCCAGTTGCTAAAAACTCATCAATCTTTTCAGCAATTTTCGTTCCTACTCCAGGCTACAAAGAAAATTGAAAATACAAAAATCATACAAGTGTAATGCTTACCAAATCACTAAAAGATAAAGTAAAAAGTGAGAAATGAAAAGCAAATTACCACATGTAACAAGTTTTGAAATAAACAAAGCAGAAAACTGAACCCAGGTAAAAAAGAATTCTCTTAGAGGCAAATGTTTACAAACAACTGACAAAAGAAAACCTAGGAACCAGCAGGTAGTAGGGTGGTGAAGGGTGCTGGACTCTCACATGGTCAACTGCGGTTTAAGCCCCAGACCTGGCGGCTTGCTTTTTCACTTTCTCCACCCCCTCCACCATCTCTCTGGTCAAATTAAAATAAATAAAGTTATTAAATGATTGTTTAAAAAAACCTAATAAAATAATTGCAAATAACATTCATTTATTTAAAGTTAAATAAACCAATGTTAATTACTTTTTGTAGAAAAAATTAGAAAATATGGAGCTGCATAAAAAATATTAAAATCACTTGTCAGGGCAGCAGATAGCATGGAGGTTAAGGAGCTGGATTCCACGGCTGACTGCAGTTCAAGTCCCAGACTCAGTGGCTTGAAAATCATGCTAGGCACATGTGCATATAGGCCTGGAATCCTGAAAAAAGAATGGAGAAGGGGACTGTGGCATGACCATCCCCTTGGGGGAGTGATTTCTCCTTTTCTTTCTCTCTCTCTCTCTCTCTCTCTCTCTCTCCCCATCTCTCTCTGGTGAGTACTCATGTTCCAAAACAAAAATAATTAAAAAAAAAAAAAATTGGGGCCAGTAGGTGGCATGGTGGTCTTAGTGCTGGAATTCCCACACGGTTGACCATGTTTCAAGTCCTGGACCTGGAAACTTGCTTTCTCTTTCTCTGGCAAAACTCATGTGAAAAAAAATAAATAAATAAAATAATTCTTAGAAATAAAAAAGAAATCACTTGTCAATCTCATTGGTACTACACTTTGAGGACCACCACTATGGAACTGCAGCCCAGGCTGGTACGCTAGCTGCAAATAACAACTTAAATTTAAACTAATTAAAAGTAAAAAGTCAATTCTTCAGTTGCACTAGCTACTCTGAAGAATCACCAAAGGTGGCTCACGGCTGCTGGACTGGACAGATTTGCTCTAGGGCATAAGCTGGAAAGAGCAGAGATTCTGTCTTTCCCCTGCCTGACCCCTAGTGCCTGGCATATAGGGCTCAGAAACTATGAGCGAGTGAATCCAGGTACACAGCTGTTGCTACTGGTCTCTTCAAAGTGGAGTTGAGGAGTCAAAGGATCCACATACTCACTAACATCCTGCCACTTGATGTTTCCAGAAAGCGTAACAGCCACACTCTACCAGCAGTAAACGAGCATCCTTTCTTTTCACATCCTTACCCACACTGCATGTTATATTTGATAATCGGGTAGATACTATTGATAGTATGCTGCTTTAATTTAAACTGTGATTATCGTGGAATTGAACATTTTTTTCATGTTTATTGGTCCTTCGTAACTAACATTCGACAGGTATAGGTGTGCTGGTCATTCCCTACCCTCTCCTGGCCCTAAGCTCACCTTTCTGTATTCCTGATTATTCAATGTTTAATAAATGCCCAACGAACTGAATGCATAGCCAAGTTCTGAAAATAGCACCGACTAGAAAATAACAGATTTAGAAAGTACACAAGATTAGAAAAGGGAAACTGCTCAGGCTTCTCATTTCCTACACTGGAGGATAAAGAATGTAATTGTTTTTTCCTCTATAGACAGAGCTACATTAATTTTACTTGATAGCATGCCAACCCAGCATATTTTCTATACCCAACATTAAGAAATAAAGGGCAAATTCCTTATTCTGGAAATGTAAGGGCTAGACAGTAGGTCTGTGATTCTTAAAATAATAGTGAAAAGAAATTACAGTGAGAGTCTTATATTAAGTCCAGTCTTAAACAAAAGTAGTTTTGACTACTTCTGTACTCTTTTTAGGGATATGGCATAAGCTCAGATTTGGGATGAAGTATATCAGTGCTTTTCAGAAGTTGTTCTCTAACAAATGAGCAGGCTGTTTGCAGTAACTACAAAAGAGGAAGTTCAGTGATGGTAAAAGGGGAACAGCAGGGAAGAAGGAGTGGTTCCTGGGGTTGACACTAAGTCAGTTCAACAAGACAGAAACTCAGAATTAGCATTAAAGCCTACCATGTTTATAATTTACTCAGCTAGCCCACGTGAGAAGGATATGCCGATGCTGAGAACTGTTTATGACACAAAGAATTTAAAACCTATATACCAAAGCATGATTTGTGTTAAGTAACGAGTTCAAGGTTCAGATAACAGCACAGGATTAATACCGATAATCTGTAATTCAATCACAAGATGCACAAGATTATGGTAATATTCTGACTTTTGAGGGTGAAAATGGAAGGACGGTTATGGTATGTACTAGAAGGTACACCACGAGATTGAAGCTCTCATGAAAACATTAAGGACAATCAAAAAAGTCTTTATTGAGAGGTGTTTGCTATAGGGCGCGCGTGCTCGTCAGAAGGACAAGAGAGACAGAAAGACAGAAAGCGAGAAATCACCCCCCAGGGGTATGGCCACGCCACAATCCCTTCTCCTCCATTCTCCTCTCGGGATCTTAGGCACACATTCACATGTACCCAGCGTGAGTTTAAGCCACCGGGTCCAGGACTTGAACTGTAGTCGATTACATGGGAGCCCAACGACATAGCCATTACGCCAATTGCTGGTCCTGGGACAACCAAATATTAATACTCAAATTCCAGAGGACTGTTATGAAACACTAAAGGTAAGAAACAACAAAAGGAGCCAGCAAGTGGCATGGAAGTTAAGGTGCTAGAACCCACATGGCTGACTATACAGTTCAAGTCCCGAACCAACATCTTGAAAATCATACCAGGTGCATGTGTGTTTATGCTCAAAATCCTGAGAGACTGCGGGAGAAGGGATTATGGCATGGTCGAATCCCCCCTGGAGGTGATGTCTCACTCTCTCTTTCTCCCTCCCTCCCTCTCTGGTGTGTAGTGTCCTACAGCAAAAATTTAAAAAAAAAAAAAAAAAAAAAAAAAAGAATGACAGAAGACAGTCGTTAACTATGAGAACCTGCATTAATCAAAAGCTATTTCAGTTTCACATCTTTAACGAGAGGAATAAGATATGGCCCTTGTAATTAAGAAACTTTGAATTAGTGAGATTTAGATGAGACAGAACAATCTGACTACCAAAAGATAGATATTTCCCAGATATTCTTTTTTTTTTTTTGGAGAGGTTTTCGCTATAGGGTGCGTGCACTCGCCAGACAGACAGAGAGAAATATAGAGACAGAAAGCGAGAAATCACCCCCCGGGGGGATGGTCACGCCGCAATCCCTTCTCCTCCATTCTCCTCTCAGGATCTTGGGAACGCACGCACATGTGCCCAGAGTGAGTTTTAAGCCACCGGGTCCGGGACGCGAACTGCAGTTGACTACGTGGGAGTCCAGCGACATAGCCATTACGCTAACTGCTGGTACCCCCCAGATATTCTTAGTGATATTATTACAAATAATAATATCACTTAGTGATATTATTACAAAGAAATATCACCCTGGAGACCCTCCTCCTGGCACTACTAACAGAATGACACTACTATCACCCAGGGCTTTACGAAAATTACTTTTACAGAGAGCAGGGCTTAATGCAATACTAGAAGAGGGGTTTATTCACAGGCTTAGTAGTATGTTAGATCTCTTTGGGGAATACTAACTCTCCCTAACTCGAATAAATCCCTGCACCTGAGGGTCAGAGAGGTGCTGGGGAACAGACGTGTTAGCACTACTCTGTCTCCAGGTTCTGAAGGACACACTCAGCTGAAATTCAATGTGACAGTAAGAACCAGTACACATGATGAAGTAGAGAAAAAAATAGAAAATAGAATTATAACTACATATATTTAGAACACATTTTAATCTACTCTCACCCAAATAAAAAGTGTAGCGCATGAAGAAGTGTGCCTGAAACAGCCAGTATTATTCTGAGAGCTCAGAAGCACTGACATCCGCCAGTGTGGGGCAAGGCAGCTTCGGACAGGGGAGTTCAGTTTTGTGGGAACCCATCAATTTTGTTTACGTGTGAACTCTGCACTAAACTTACCAATTTCTTAGCTTCTGCACCACTCTTTATTTTGTGTGGATACTTTGCTATAACAGATGCTGCTTTTCTATAAGGAAGAAAAAAAGAAAAACCAATTAGAAATGTAGCAAGGCCTTAATTTTTCTTACACTACAACACACGCACGTGCGCGCACGCACGCACGCACACACAGCTACCTTACACTTTCACCCAGATAATTTTACACCTCCATGTAAAACACAGCAGACGAGCTGACGATCTACTGTCTTTCTAACTTTCAAAGTATCTTGAAAACCCTCACATTTGAGGGTATAATATGTAAACTGTATGTCACACTGGAGCGATTCAGAAGACCAGCACTCCTTTCCTTTTTAGTAGTAAGCAGAAAATAGCATTGGGTCCTTTTTGAAAACAGCCAGTTTTTAGAAATTGTTCATAATTCTTTCATAAAAATACGCTGCTGTATCTGACCTGATAGACACTAAATAAGTTTATAAATAGCTGTTTTTAAATTGATGGTTTTAAAATGTATTCCTTTATGTCTTCACACCAGCTTTTTTCCTTTGCTCCCATTCAGTTCAGCCTAAAGCAGTAGCCTGTGAGTCTTGCCCACTTCTGCACACTGCCAGCTCTGTAACCTGGTGACAGATGGTGTATTCCCCAGAAGCTCACAGATGGTCTCCTGTCCATGTCATCACCAAATGTAGTTTAGACTTGCTGATGAGGAGCGACAACCAAAAGCATAAACACTAGATGGTCTTTAGAACCTGAATTTTCTTTCTTTTTCTTTTTTTTTTTTTTTTGGAGAGATTTTCACTGTAGGGCGCGTGCGCTCGCCAGACAGACAGAGAGACATAGAGACAGAAAGCGAGAAATCATCCCCCGGGGGGATGGTCACGCCGCAATCCCTTCTCCTCCATTCTCCTCTCGGGATCTTGGGCACGCACGCACACACGCCCGGCGTGAGTTTTAAGCCACCGGGTCCGGGACACGAACCGTGGTCAACTACGTGGGAGTCCAGCGACATAGCCATTACGCTAACTGCTGGTTCCCAGAACCTGAATTTTCTTTTAAGTTAACTTATTTCTTCCATCAGAGAGAATGAGACAGAGAGACAGGCCCATGCAACCGGGTCTTTCTGTCATATATGATGTCTCAGCCAGCTCTGATCGTGAGGTCCTCTGACGTGTGGGTCCAACTGTGCCACCACGTGGCCCGGAATCTTGGATTTTCATTCTATTCCAGCACATACAAACCCTTTGATTTGCATTTCAATTTCTCTATCTGCATATGACTGATGATGAGCCTGGGAAGAACACATGACATTTATAGGCTAAGGAGCGGCATCAAGGTAGTTATGGAGGGAATTATTTCAGGAAAAGCAGGTATTTCTAGATAATTGGCACTGAGGCAGAAGCCTGAAAGGGAAGAACTGGACCTTCCACATGCAGTGACATTATTTGGGCTTTATCACGGTAAAGAGAAAATAGTCATTTGGCATCGAAGAAGAACAAGGTCAGCTAACTATTTCAAAAGAATGCTTTGGCCACAAACAGGAGAAATATGTATGGGGTGGGAGGAGCATGCAGGGATGGTAGGGCATCGCCTGCTTCTCCAGACTCATTTCTCCCTGAGACCATACCTTACCTGACTTCTAGAAAATGTTACACCCTTCCACATCTCAGTGCCTTGACACACTGCTTCCTTTGTCCAGACTGCGCTACCCCGGTGAGCTCCTTCAAAACTAAACACCCCCCTCTCCGAAGATGCAAACAATATAGGGATGAATATCCCCATGATTTCTAGATCATCAAATGTGTGCATGACAGTACAGTTCCACAGAAGTCACAAATAAGGAAAGGAGGGGATATAATCAGCTTTGAATTGCATTGTGCGGTAATTCAAAGAGAAAGGAATTGAGAGAATCCCTAGAGAGAAAGGAATTGAGCTCAAGGCTAAAAATCTGGGGAAAAGTTCAGTGAAATACTGACTTGGTGTCACTAGCGTTAGTATTCCAAGTCAGGAATGCTAAGATTTGCTGGGGAAAGCATGAGCGTGAGAAAAGAGGGCTGGGGGACCAGCAGTTAGCGTAATGGCTATGTTGCTGGACTCCCACGTAGTCGACTGCGGTTTGAGTTCTGGACCCGGTGGCTTAAACACATGCCGGGCACATGTGCATGCGTGCCCAAGATCCCGAGAGGAGAATGGAGGAGAAGGGACTGCAGCATGGCCATCCCCTCTGGGGGGTGATTTCTCGCTTTCTATCTGTCTGTCTGGCAAGTGCACACACCTTATAGCAAAAACCTCTCCAAAAAAAAAAGAGGGCTGAGGGTAGACTGCTAGGAACTACCCACAATGAAAGGTGAAAAAGCAGTGAGGAAGGAACAGAAGGGACTGGCATCACAGAAGCCAAAGGGTGACTTCAGGAATGAGCTAGTGCAGAATGCAATGGGAGTCAGTAAGATGAAACATAGGTGAGTGCATTTCAGAGCAATGGCAGGATGTTCGGAGGTAAGGAATGACTAGGGATGGGAAGCTCAGGGAAGGCACAAAGACTATTCAAAAAGGTGAGGAAAGATTTCGATAGGTACTACTAGAGGTGATTCTTTTGTTCTTGTTTTTGATGGTCACAGGGCTTGAATATATTTATAGGCTGAAGAGCAGGGGCAGGCGGGTGTGAGAATAATGGATGGGTAGGACCCCTAGCAAAGGACAGGATGGGACTCCACAAAAGTGACAGGATCAGCCACAGTTCAACCATACGGAAAGATGCGATCTCGAACTGCATTTCTTTCACAGTACAGACCTGTCCATTGTCTTTATTTTAATTTCTTTTATACACTGAATCACTACGCATCACTGTCCATGGTCTTTCACGGGGCTAAAAACACTGCGTTTCCAGTAACTCACGTTTGATAACAGGGAAAATACGTATCAGGCCACACCTGTCGTCAACCAAAATTGGGCATTTCACTAAAACGACCCTAAAGGGCTCTGCCTAAGTTCTTTTAGAATTACTGGGTAAAGTAGCTTTGGTTCTTGAATCCCCAGCTTGTGCAGATGGCTCAAATGCGCACGGACCCTCAGCCCTGCTAACCGCCACCCAGAACGCGCATCGCGCTGTCGCACCTGTAGGCGTTGTACTTGTGGATAGCCTGGTTCACGTTCTTCTCAAAGTTCGCGAGTTCTGAAAAGGCAACGAGAGGCTCGGGTGAATGAGAACCCGAGTCAACACCAGCGAAGTGAGTTTCTTGGAAAGGAAAGAGCAGCC
>NW_006159519.1:1563991-1609823 GCF_000334495.1 Tupaia belangeri chinensis
GTCACAACAAGCGAAGTGAGTTTCTGGAAAGGGGAGGAGCAGCCGCTAGAGGTCGGGGACCTTCCGTCTCCCCACTGGACAGACCAAAGGCGGCCCAGGTGAGCGCCGCCGCCGGCGCCGAAGGAGGATCCCCCAGAAGACGGCCGGCTGTAAGGGGCCGACCTCGCCCACCGGGCGGCCGCGGCGGCGGAGAGGAAGGGAAGGCTGCGGGTGGAAGGAGGGGAAAGAAAGCCAGCGGGGCCGGCGAGCTAACCCGTGAGCATGTCGGTGATCCCCCCGTTGAGCGTCTCCTGCGGCGCCTTCCGTTTGCTCATGGTGGCCTGCACCTGAGAGCCCCAGCGTGGACAGAGCCAGGGACCGGCCCCCGCTCCTGCTGTAAGGAGGGACGGAGTCCTGGAGAGGCGCAAAGAGCACTTCAGCCCCAGCGCAGCCAGCGCGACCGGCTGAACAATGGCTCCCTGACAGGAGCGCGGCGCCGGCGCCGGCGCGTCCGCTGACGTCACGCGCCGAGTGGGGGCGGAGCCAGAGGGTACCCGCTCGGCCCGTGAGAAAAGGGCGTGGGGGGCCGCGCGGGGGGCATCGCCGGCCGCGGACACTCAGCCGGGCCTGGACTGGGGGGCTCGGGAGAACCGCTGTTTCCCAATTCCGCCCCTAGGGGTTCTTACGGGAATACCTGGGCTGTTAACCTCAGGTTGTGTTCGTTTTCCCGGTGTTTCTCTGCAGTCTTCTCTCTAGAAAAGGGAAAACAGGACTCCCATTTTGATTCTGAAATATACCAGGGGATTTCTAAATGATAATGGAAAATATCAGTTTCTTTTGGTGCAAAAACATTTATGAAATCCATGCGGGTTTTTTTTGTTTTCATAACACAGTTTCCATGAGTTTTCTGAAGACCCTGCATAAAATGGTTGTGTTGGAGTGGTGCATAGAGATGAGGAATGCATGACTGTTTTGTATGTCACAGAGGCACGCTAGTGTCATCTTCACTGTCACGCTTTCTGTAAGGTCAGAATTACTGTCTGCACTGCAGCGGAGCTCCATACTAAGGTGCTGCAGGAGCCTGGAATGTAGCATGCGGATACTTCCTGCTATCCGCATCTTCCCGCACACAGAATTTTTGTATCTGCCAACCGATGTCCAAACCTATTTTGTTTCTTTCCCCTGCCTTTAGTGGTAGAGGCCGAAGTGATGGAAAGACCACAAAAAGGAGGACGTGTTTGACCTAGATAATGAACAATTACACCATGATTTAGAGCTGAGATACTTACAGTCTGTTTAAGAAACAGAAATGTTACAGCAGAATTTTATAAGCGGAGCCCCTGAGTTCATACTGCAATTCCAGGCAATTGCTTTGTGGGTAAATACAATGAAAATCTTACTACAAAATGATATATAGTTGCTGTAGAAAAGTCTGGAAAATGTCTTCTAATACAGTCCTTTTTAAAGTCCCATTATTTTTTTTAACAATGGAATAATGCTTTAGATATAGTTTAATTAGCAAGATTGTGGTTTTTACCATGTCATGCACGTTTTTTTGTTTTGTTTTGTTTTGTTTTGTTTTGCCAGAGAGCATATGTGCTCACCTGAGACAGAGGAAGCTAGAAAGCATCCCCTGTTAGTTCATTGCCATCCCTTTGCCCCCATCTCTCCTCCTTTCAAGATTTTGGGCACACATGCACGCTGCCAAGAATGTTTCTCAAGCTGCTGGGTCCAAGGACTTGAACCACATGCTCAGCCATGCGGGATCTGGATGCCCTAACCACGAGGCCATGGGCTGGCCCCAGTGTATCATCTTCAGTGATGCTTTTTGACTATTTTTCATCTTTTGTAAATTTGTGATTAATATCCTTTGCTCATTATTCTACTGGATTGTCGGAAAAGTCATGTTTGCATAGAAAAACACAGAAAAATGTGTCATGACTTTTCCAACAACCCAATAATTGTAGTTCATTAATTTCTCAGATATTTTATACGTTACTGTTTACATGTGTTCCATGTTTTTAAATAAAGACTGAATATTTGTATTTTCTCAATTTACTCCTTCATCTAGGAACTTTATTCCTACACCTTAACATTTTGGTTCTCACCTTCATGTTGATACACTGATATATTTGATACATTTTGATATTTGACTCCTCCAGTCTCTCTGTTCACATTTTTCCTATCTACTCTCTTCTAGGCTGCTGCTTATTATTTTGTTCTGAAGAGTGAGAATTCCTCATTAAATGAAAACGTTTTTGTTCCCCTCTGAAATCTGAAAGTTTCAATGATTGTGGAATCATTTTTATGAGTATTAGGACAATCGTTTAAAAATCAGGGCCAGCAAATACAAGATAAATGATCTTTCTCTGTCCTTATCTTCTAAGACAAACCTGATCTGCTTATCCACTCTCTTCTGGAAATAATTTGCTTTCCACTGGCTGGGAAGGGAACACGTACGTTTTTCTTCTTCCTTGCTAGGCTACTCCTCAGGGGCTGTGCACGCCTGTGTGTGTGCGCGTGTGTGCGCATGTCCCCCCACCCCTACCCTTGTGGGAAATTGCCTCAGGTCCTGATCCTCTAACCAGCTTTTCCACCTAGTTCAGTTTTATCGTTTTTAAATGCCAACCTAGCTTGAAGAAACCAAACTTGTATTTCTAGTCCTGACCTTGTTGGGCTCCAGCCTCCCTCAAATGGCCTCCTGGGTACTCTCGCTGTCCACCCACAGAGTCTGGATTCTGACCCAGGTAGCTTCTCTTTAAGCTTTCCATCTCAATTAATGGCATCTTTACCCACCTGTCATCAGACCAAAACCCTAGAAATTCTTTTTTTTTTTTTTTTAAATTTCTTCCAAGAAAGACAGAAAGACAGTCACCCCAACAGGGTCCCCATGCTGGAATCCACTCCATCTCATCTGGCCAGGATCCCATGCACACACATACACATGAGTGCACAGGGTGTGTAAAGGGCCTGGGACATGATCTCGGGACCTTCCTGTATGGGTACTGTTGCATCACCACTGTGCCACCCCCTGGCCCTCCCAGGAATCAGTCGTTTTTTTTTTATAGAAATTTCTGCCATAAGGTGCATGTGCTCCATGGAGAGACAGAGACAGCGAGAAATCACTCCCTGGGGGGATGGCCACACCGCAATCCCTTCTCCATTCTCTTGGGATTTTGGGCATGCACACACATGTGCCTGGTATGAGTTTCAAGGATTTGAGCCAACAGACCATGCGGGAGTCCAGTGCCGTAACCATGACACCATCTGCTGGGCTCCCAGGAGTCATTCTTTTTTTTTTTTTCTTAAAAAAAAAAAAAAAAAAGGTTTTCGCCCTAGGGTGTATGCACTCCCTCTGCTGGCTGAGGTCTGTCCTGCTCCAATTCACGGAGATCTGACTATTGCCATAGCCTCTGCAGTGGACTTCCGCTCCTCCCCCTTGTGGGCAGTGCTCTCAACAGGACAACAGGGTCTTTTTATGATACCATCCAAACATACCACTCATCACTTAAACACCTTGTTGCACTTGCGCAGTCTAATTCCTTCCCACGGCCACAGGCACAACGCGACCGACCTCCCGCCTGCTCCGTTTCACTGCGTGAAACCTGGCTCTTTGGTTAGGACACACACGTCATTATTTAGCACACACATACCTCCACAGCGGTTCTCTCACTGAGGGCTCTGCCCGCTCCTCCTTCTGTCTCACCATTCCGTCTCCCAGGCACATTCTGGAACAGCACCCGGGAGCTCTATGCAGCCTGTGTTGTATTTTCTTCATAGCACTTAAAAACCAGGCCAGCAGGTGGCATGGAAGTTGAGATGCTGGAGCCCACATGGCCCACTGTGTGGTTTGAGGCCTGGATCCGGCAGCCTGAGAATCATGCCAGACGTGTGTGTGTGCACCCAACACTTTGAGAGAACACTGGAAAAGAGACTGCGGAGAGGCCATCCCCGCTGGGGGAGTGATGTCTCACTTTTCCTCTCTCTCTCTGTTTCTGGCGAGAACATGTGCCCTACAGCAAAAACTAAAAACAAAACCAAAAACAAGCAATTTGGAATTTTACACGTTTTTTGTCTATTACCTATTCTCTGCTTGCCCTTCCTGCCAAGGGGAACAATCAGCTCCGTGAAAGGAGGGACTTAATTTTTTAATTTTTAATTGCCAGAGTGTATGTGAACCCACCAAAGAGAGGCAGAGAGAATACTTTAAAAATATGAACTGTCAGGCGTGGTAGTTAAGGTGCTAGACTCCAACATGGCCAACCACGGTTCAAGTTCCAAACCTCGCGGGTTGCTGTCTCACTTTCCCTGTCTGTCTGTCTCTCTCTGGTGAGCACACTGTGTCCTATAGCAAATTTTTAAAAAAATAATAAATAAAATAATTCTAAAAACAATAAACTGTCAATCTCCCTTCCATCGAATTGAAGCAGATAATTTTGTTTCAATTTCTTAAAAGAAAAATGTTCTGAAACTAAAAGAACTGAAAGCCCAAGTCTCTTGTTTCAGGATCCCAAAAGCCTAAATCCTTCAAAGGGATAATGTTAGGAACTTGAGACAAGGTGTAATTGAGAGAGCTTCTCTGGGGTGAAAAAAACAACCTAAGGAACGGAGTGGAGGTAGGAGAGTCAGCCGCTCGGTTCGTCTATCGAACACCTATGGGTGCAGGCCCTACTCTGGGTGCTGTGCGCAGACTGAACAGACCAGGTCGTATGGGGTGGAGATTCGCCAGCGTCAGGAGGTGAGACGTGGAGCCGAGGTCACGGTGTCACAGGGCAGCCCCGGGAGGAGGGCGGGAGCTGGACGGCAGGAAGGCCTGTCTGACCCGGCTGCCCGTGAGCAAGGACATGCATGAAGAGGAAGAGAGCCATGAGCGCACCGAGGGGAGATGCCCGGGGAGAAGGAACAGCACGGGCAGACGCCAAGGCTGAAACTGGACATTCTACACAACTGGGACGGGCTGCATCACCCTAGAGCGCCCTTACACTAACCCTGCACACATCCACCCGTCCCTCTGACATTCATAACCCTCGGGAACCACCAGCTCTCCTGCATTCTCTCTCTAATACAGTCATTTTGAGAACATTTTATAAACAAAATTATATGTGATTTAAAATTTTTTTTTGCCAGAGGGCACGAGTTCACTAGAGACCCAGAGGGGGAGAGAGAGAGAAAGAAGGCGAGAAAGCTCCACCATGGGGCATGGTCATGCTGCAATTCCCTTCTCCCCCACCTCTTCCTCCTTTCAGGGTTTTGGGTGCCCATGAACACACATCTGGTGTGATCCTTAAGTCACCGCAAGGTTGGCCATGTGGGATCTAGCAGGCCACAGGCTGGCCCTATGTGATTTTATAAACTGATTTTCTTTTTTCATTCAGCATAAATATCATTGAGCTCCATTCAAGTTGTTGTATTAATAATATGCCCCTTTATTACAGAGTAATACTCTATCTAGGATTGGAGATCACTTTTTCAGGGGATTTAAAATTACAAATTCAATACCCTTAATAGTTATAGGGCTATTCAAATTGTTTCAGATTTGATGAGTTATGGTAACTTCTGCTTTTCAAAGAATTGGTCCGTTTCACCCAAGCTGTATTTGTGTGTGTAGACGTGTTCCCAGTGCTTCCTTATTATCCTTCTGATGTCTGCAGCATCATTCCTGAACGTGATATATTTCTGCCTTCCTGCCCTCCTTCCTTACTAGAGATTTTTTTCATTTTATTGATTGTATCCAAAAATTAGCTCATTATTTTATTGCCTATTGTCTTTTTCAATGTCACTGATTTTTGATTTCTTTCTTTCTTTGGCCAGATGGCACTTGCACTCCCTAGAGACAGACAGAGAGATAAAGAGGAAGAGAGAAGGACAAAGCAGTCCCCCAGTTGGGCATGGTCATGCCACATTCTCCATTTCTTCATCCTGTCAGGATTTGAGGCCATATATGCACAAGTGCCTGGCATGTTTTTAAAGCTGCCGGGTCCAGGGTTTCAACCACATGATTTGCCATGTGGAGTCCAGTTTCTTTAACCCCTCATTTGGCTTTTCTAGCACCCAATCTAGGATATACGAGATACAGAGAAAACCCGGGGCTTGTTATAGGTAGTGAAGTAGATGTGAGCAGGAGTTCCAGGACACCCATGAAAAGGCATCTGACACATCACCCATGGTTGTCAGGGGCTGCAGCCAGACGGGAGAAAGGATTATCTAACTTTATTGCTTAAACTGTCACTAGAGAATGTAACGTTTTTCCCCTCCTGCAGCAACACATGTACACACGGGCACTCTCCCAGCTGCTTGACCAGTATTTCACCTTCCACTGGTGGCGACACAATGATATGGGCAAAACTGCCCCTAGGCCCATGCTCACACCTTCAAAGTCCACACTTGAGAATCTGTATGACTTCCCCCTTCTGGGCACTTCAGTTCCCCTTACAAGGGAGAAGTGTGCAGGGGCAAGGAAAGTCCACAAAAGCAAACAACAGAGCTGGTTCCAGTGGCAAGCCTCCCCTGCTAAATATGTATAAACAAGGCCCTCGCAATAAAATAACACCTAGCCTGTTGGGAGTACAGTTGTCGCCTGGCAACCGGCCTGCCTGGTACACCTCCCAGGTGTACCATCCTATTAAATTCCTCTCTTTCATACTTTTCTTGTGGCTGTGGCTATACTTGCATGTTGGGATGGGGTCTCTAACCTTAGAGATGTGGGCCCAAGAACTGGGCATCCATCATAACACTCCCAGCTCCCTGCCCGGTAACAGGACCTCACTACAGCGTCAGTCCTCAGGTCCAAGGTCCTGCATGGCTTGCCTTAATACGTTTACAGTCTTTTTCTAATGGGTCATCGGAAAAGTCGTGATACATTTTTGCATAGAAAAATATAGAAGAAAATACATCAAGACTTTTCCGACAACCCAATATTTGTTTATATATGACACCCAAGGACTTTCACTGTACTTCCTGAGACAAGCGCATCTGCTCCTTCACCTGTCTGGAAGTAGAAGGCCCAATCCAGGGTTTCTACTTTTTCAATCAATTCGAATTTCCCAGCCATTAACGTTCTAAACCACCACTTTAGTTGTGTTGTTTCCTTGTTCAAAATTCTTCAGTAACTCCAACTGCCTGGAAGTCCAGGTCCAAGGCTCAGCTTCCATCCTCTCCCCAGTCTGACCCCATCCTCTCTCTTCTGGTCTTATTTAGGTCTCCAAAACCACACCTTGCCAAACTATTTCCTTGGGATGCTATGAAGTGTGATACACAGGGCAGGGGTCAAACGACATTAGTAAACAGTGCATTTATAGGAAACACTTTCAGATCCTTTACCAGTGCACAGTGTGAATCTCTGAGAAACCATCGAAGGTGAAAACAGTTCCTAGACTTACTTGACTGTGGAGTGGTTCATCCTATCTCCGTGGAAGTCTTTGAAACGCCTCTACTTCAGCTTTCATCTCCAAATTCCCCTGTTTGTGATCATCTGAATGCATTTTGCTCTCTTGGTTTTAGATAAAAGAAGTTTTGTGAAATGCTGAGGAAGCAGTCCCATTGCATTGTTTAGGTTCCAAGCACTATTCAATTTTATAGACTTCTCCATAGTGAGGGACCAACAGATGGCGTTATGGTCATGTCATTGGACTCCCACGTAGTTGACGGTGGTTTGAGTCCCAGACCCAGTGGCTTAAAACTCACACCAGGAGCATGTGCATGTGTGCCCAAAATTCCGCGAGGAGAATGGAAAGGACTGTGGCATGGCCATCCCACTCAGGGGTGACTTCTCACTTTCTGTCTCTCCAGCAAGTGCACACGCCCTATAGCAGAAATCTCTCTCTAAAAAAAAAAAAAAAATCTCCATATTGAAAACTTTTTCATACTATAAAAATGGATTCTGGAACCCAGTGTAAGTATTTGAGTCATTTTACAGGAAATAGAAATTATTTTAAAATAAATGGATTTAATAATACTGCCAGATGATGTGAAAGGCCACCACCACACGCCGAGTTTGAGCAGGGACGGAGGTGCGGGCACAGACAGCAGCCTGGGGGACAGACAGACTTTTCTCCTCTCCGTCTTCTAGGTGACAGCTGACTCCCAGGTATTCTCTGGGATCCAGAGAAGCCAGCTGCTCTCCCATCCTGGCTTTAGCGAGTCACTCTGTGGCCGAGAGTGAGGTGGGCTGGGGGAGCCTCAGCTTTCACTAGACCTTGTGGAAAGCTCACCAACCAAGGTAGTAGGGGAATAACATTGTAGCAGCAGTAGGACGAAAAGAGAAAGAGGATGGGGCCAGGCCACACTTATGATGGAAACGCCTGCTTCAGAGAAGTTGGATGCTCCAGCTGAAACGCTAGCTGAAAGGGGACACAGAACAGGCTGCTCCAGGCCTGAGGTCAGGCAGGGTCAGGAGAGGACAGGCTGGCACTCTGCAAGCCGGCCAGGCTTTGTCCTGAAGGACCCAGTCAGGTGCTGTCAGGTGCCCTGCGCTGCACGTCGTACTTGAAGAGCTTTCTTCGCAGCAGAGGAAGCAGTTGTCACTTCGTCCCTGAACACCGTGACCTGCGCCAGGGTTTACTGGGCCTCTGTAATGAAGAACTTCCAGTGTATACACAGGCACTGGCGCTGCCCACAGAGGGCCACACCCTCAGTCCTGGGTGCACATCACAGCTGCTGGGGAAGTGCGATCTCCGCGTGGGTGTCGGAGACGGGCAGGAGCCACCGTGGGTAAGCCGCAGGCCGGACGCCCCAGCTCAGACGGCCAGGCCCGGGGTCAGGAGGCCCGCTCCAGGCTGTTCTGCTCCTCCTCCTCCGTCTGCTGAAGCCAGCTCCAGTCCAGAGTCTGGAATCAACAGGCATGTTAAAAACACAGCAGCCGCCAAACACCGCGGCCTGTTTTTTCCTTTTCGGGAGGCAACCAGGGCCGTTGGAAGTCAATTTCGACCCTTTTATTAGTAACGTCCTGTTACTGCATGGTGCCCTTGAGCTAAACTGCATTTGCAAAACCACACAGGCTCTTTTCTTTGGTCTGCCTGGAGTCCTGCCATTCTGTGACTGCGGAGACAGAGCTCACAGCACTTATTTACGAGTCACCGTAGACAGGAGGGACCCGGGACAAATCTAAGCCAGGCATATCCAGCCTCACCAGGTGGATGGCGTGCTGAGGCCCACCCAAACCCCAAACCCCGCAGAGGTGCGAGCGAGAAATGAGGTGACCAAAACGCCCGGTACGGGGTGAGCCCAGCTAGATACGGAAAGACATACACTGGGGGAGGGCACATGGTTCTTCGGAGAACTTAGAGCACTGTGTATATGTAAGGGGCGGGGTTAGCAGGTGAGGTATTAGCAGGAAAAGCCCAGTTCGAGGTCTAAGGAATCTAACGGATTTAGAATCCTTTCAGCGGTCTGAGCTTTGTCTTAATGGACCTGCATCTTGGCTGGCGTTTCTGCAGGTCGGCTTCCCTATAACTAGCACAACCTACTGCTAAGCTCTGAGTCCCTGGGGCACAGGGTCAGCACTGGAGCCCAGCACAGCACCCAACACATGCAGGGCTCAGCAGCGGTCCCAAGGTTCAGATAGGGAAAGGTCTGGAAATACCGCCTCCCTGGTCAGGATGAAGTGCTATGAGCATTAAATAAGATAATGCACGCAACCTACTTGTAAGCACTCCACAAATGCTATTATAAGCAACAAAAAATACATACAATAAAATCTTAAAATATATATGCAGTCTTCAAAAAGTTCATAGACTATGTACTATGAAAAACCTGTGTGTGCATTTTACATTTTTGGGCACCCAAATAAGCTCATACTTTAATCCTTCCCTCCTTTTATTGGTTTTTGACATAGTGCTCATGAGCTTGTTGGAGAAAGAGAGACAATGAGATGGAAAGTGAGAAATCACCCCCCAGGGGAGATGGCCACACGGCAATGCCTTCTCCTCTGTTCTCCTCTTGGGATTTTGGGCACGCACACCTACCAGCGTGATTTTTAAGCTGTCAGATCCAGGAACTGAACTACAGTTGGCCATAAGGGAGTCTAGCATCTTAACCACCAAGCCACCTGCTGGTCCCTTAATTTCCTTTGTAATGAACTTTTTTGAAGTCCCCTTGGACTAGGATTGAGGGGAATGTCGAATTGCCTTTCCTTTTCTTCTGTGCTGGGGAAAGACAGGCCAGGGCAGTGGGGCTCACGGAGGCATTACCATGAAGCTCTGGTCCTGTGCTCTCACGGTGTCCTGCATGGCGTTTTCCAGCTGCGTGCAGAGCGTGTGCGCTTCAGCCACCAGTTCTTCGCTAGAGAAAAGGACCAGATGATTGGAAGTGATCCGTATTATTTTATTTTTGCTAAGACTGCTTTTTAAAAATATACTAAGAGCTTTTGATATAGCTTTTGAATAGTTTACCAAAGAAGTACCAGTTATTTTGACCTTAAAACACCGCATCACTGACTGGTGACTGTCCACCTGGTGAAGCACTTGTCAGAAGCCCAGCGCCAGTCACTGCTCACAGTGGGAGGGGCAAACATACCTCTGCTTAATAGAAAAGACAGAGGTAAGGAGCACGGTCTGGCTGGGTAGGCAGCTGGACGGAATTCTCTCCAAGCTTCCAAAACCTAAAGTCATTCCCCCTAGTCGGCTATTCTCCAATTTTCTAAATGGAGGGGAAAAAACAGACCAACCCTCGGGTTTCTATAGTTCCTCAAGATCTACTGAAAAGCAAATTGTGCAAACTGAATTCATCTCATCCCATCTCGTTCTTTTCCCGCCCTTTTCTCTAACGCATGTGTCCTGTCAGGACCGGGCCACGGTGAAAAGAGCGTAAGATACACGTGTGTCCTTTTCCAGCCTCAGCTCTGTGACCTGAAGAGTTAGCAAACACCCTGTGCTCCCGGGAGGATGCCTCTGTGGCTTTGCAGATCTAGGAAGGCGTACAGCAAAGTCCAGAAGATGTACCCAGATCTCCTCCCACCCACGAAACACCACGTGCTGACGGAAGAAACCCGGAGCCCGTTTCCACTATGCCCCATCCACAGGGCTGCTGGCTCGGCGAAAAGCTCAGTGGCAGCTCAGGAGGCCGAGGAGAGGCACAAGGCTTGGTTGTTACCTTCTAGAGGCTTCCGTGGGGTTGGGGAGATGATCCAGGGCCATATATGATTAAATATTAAAACAGGCTACCAACTCCTCAAGGGCAAGAACGGAGTTTTGAAAACAGCCATGGAGGTACATACATATTGTCTACCTGCCGTGGAGGTTGCCCCTTTGATGTGCACAGCTGAGGCACAGGACACAGCGCAGAAGGCCGTGGTAGGTGTGTACAGAAGGTCAGGGTGCGAGAGACGTGGAAAGCAGGGGCAGGTAGGGGTCTGCAGGTGGGAGGGCATGATGGCACAGATTCTCAGAAAGCATTGTTGAGCAGGGCAGCGGCTCACACCTGCATGTGCATCGGGTCAGCCAGGGCATGTCGGGCACAGACGGGGGCACACCCTGGCTGCTCATTCAGAAGGCTGGCTTCGCGGGACCTGGAGCCCCGTTTCTCGCAAGTGCCCAGATGGTGCTGCTGCTGGTTTGGGTGAGTCCCGAAGAACCAGGCTGGCAGGCAGTTTGGAAGGGACAGTGGATCAACCAGGAGGCCCGTGCATAGCCCAAAAACATTCGGACATGATTCCCCATCGTGGAGTGGGAAGGTACTAGTCAGCGACCAAGGATCAGCTTGGCCAGAGTGATATTGTGTGAGGAGTAACTTGCTTTGCGATGGCTTGGCAGCACTACCAGCTGGGAGCAGGAGGCAGGAAGTCTGGGCGGGCCGGGGCTGGGATTCCTGCTCACCACCTCCATCGCCACGCTAACCAAGAGGAGGGAGGGGAAGAGGTGGACAGGAGACCACGAGAGCAGAAACAGTGACGTGGTGCTCGTACACCCCCCGTGGATCTAAATTCACGTGTTAGATTTGGGTTGTGACAGGACTGAGAGCATGGGTGGGGCCTTTGACAGATTAGGCTCTGAGTCATCAGTGCGGCCCGGGACAGATTCCCAGGGTTTGTAACGAGCAGGAGCAGGACAGACACAGGGACACAGCCACGTGTGCTCTTTTCTGTCCTGCCATGAGCCACGAGCAAAGACTGACCAGGTGTGGCCCTGGACCTCCAAGCCACGAGCTGAATAAACCTCTTTTTTTTTTGAGAGAGATTTTTGCTATAGGGCGCATGTGCTCACTGGAAAGACAGAGGGACAGAAAGTGAGAAATCACTCCTCCAGGGGGGGATGACCACCCCCTCTTGGGATCTTGGGCACGCATGCACAGGTGCCTGGTGTGAGTTTAAGCCACTGGGTCCGGGACTCAAACCAGAGTCAGCTACATGGGAGTCCAGCGACATAACCATTACACCATCTGCTGGTCCCTTTACCTTTCTTCTTACCAGACTCAAGTATTTTCTGTTATTGTCAATGGAACAGACTAGGACACTCGGTAACTCAAAATGATGGTGGGGAGAGGGAGGAGGCCAGAGGCCCCCATGTGAAGAGCGCACGCCCTGAAGGGGACCCGTTTGGGAGGATGGAACAGTCACCGCCCATCTGTGGCAACCTGTCTCATCTGCACTTCCCAGGGTCTCACGAAGCGGTCGGTGCTCCGGCCCTCGGGCAGGGACACGAGCTCGTCAGCAGGTTACAAGGCACTGCAGGGAGAATCACTGGTGTCCCCGTAGGGCCTGACACACAGAACCAAGATAGAGGGGAGGCCTCTGTGCCCCATGACCTCCTGAGGCCCTGGAGTGTTACACCTGGCCCCGCGACCATGACTCACCTTTTCTGGGCTGACTCTGCTGAACTGTCGGAGGCCGTGGGAGGCTGAGACATCAGCTGACCAGAGTGGCTGAGGCGGGATGCAGTCACGCTGTCAGGGCTTCCGCTGACCGGACCACGGACCTTGCTCTGAAGGACAAAACCAGGAAGTCGTGGGGTGAGTGATAAACTGGGGTTTGCATTCACACTACAGTGTGTCCACACGAGACTGTGGTCATGAGAGCCCGTGACCATTTCCAGACACCTCCTGACAACTCCGACACGTCGCACTTCAGCTTCGGAGGGGCTCCTGCGCTGTGCACTCTGGGGAGAGGACTCGGGTAGGGGAGTGCGAGTGGCTATGCTCGCAGGCCTTGGTTCCTGGGCCTGATTTCTCAGCAAGTCCTCACCAACAAAGAAGAGGAGGGTGCTTTTGGTCTTTTCCAAGACTGAAACACACGGGAAGGTGACAAGGCTCCGTGTAAATCATGCATCTGCGGAATAGTTAGAAGAATGCAGAGAAGGTGGCTCTGGCAGCTTCAGCCACTCCACCGCAGGGCGACGTTGGACCACGGCCGCTGGCCCAGCCACCTGCACCTGCTCATGGTTGTGGCTGTGGACATTCACGACAGTATCTCCCCAGCACCTCGATCCCCTCTTCTGCTGAGCCTCTGGCCACCCCTCAGCTGCCTGCCTTGTATATTTCTATTTCTTACTATTTCTGAGAGAGTGAGAGAGACAGACAGACAGACAGACAGACAGAGAAGCACTCCAGGCAGTCTCGTCCCACTACAATCCCCTGCCGTCCAGCACCTCAAGATCCTGGGTACTCACATGTGTGTCCAGTGCTCTTTCAAGTTTCCCTAGGGATCCGAACCCCTCTGACCTCACAGGGCCCTTGTGTTCCTGCTGCCCCAGTGCCCAGGCCCTCATCTGCCTTGTGGTGTCCTCTCCTCCCCCCATTGCACCTGTAGCCATCCAGATCCTGCCTGGTCCCTCCCTGGTGGGCCCCTCTTGGCTCCCTGTCCTCCCTCCAGCTGAACATCTTGGTCTGGTCGGCACTTCCCCAGACGTCTGGGTGCCCCACCTTGCCCAGCTCACCTTTCTGCTGTGCCGTCCCTGCCAATCAGTACCCATGGAGACCCAGCTACTCCTGCCCTGGGCTCGCGATGTGGCAGACAGCAGACAACTCCTGCACAGCCCGGCCCCATCAGGGTCAGTGCCCTCCCTTGGACCCTCCACACTCCTGCACAGCCCATCCCCATCAGGGTAGACGCCGCCCCCGACCCTCCACACCCCTGCGCAGCCTGGTCCCATCAGGGTCAGTGCCTGCCCCCAGACCCTCCACACTCCTGGACAGCCTGGCCCCATCAGGGTCAGCACTCACCCCCGGAACCTCCACACCCCTGCACAGCCCAGCCCCATCAGGGTTGGTGCCTGCCCCCGACCCTCCACCGCTCTGTCCAGTGCACACCTCAGGGCTGACAGCTGCCCAAGGCTCAGAGCCATGCTCCAGCTCCATGCACAGCTGTGGCCAAGTGAGTCCCCCAAACCCCACGCGACCCCGTCTTCCCCATCTTATTGGCTCCTCCAACGTGAACAGAAGAGACGACTCCTGTGGTGTTTCTCTGTGCTCTGAAATCAAGTGTGGCCTGTGTAAGCCAGGCCTGGCCTCCCTCTCCAGGGACCCTGCTTACCCCGAGATTACCCCACACTCCTGCCGGCCTCCTGCCTCTGATAAAGGCATACCTCTGTCCTGGGGTGTCCACACCTGCACCCACCCGTCTAGCTCCTACTGCTTCCTCAGCTGGAAGTGCCCGCCACCAGCCCTGCCAAGACTGCGGCCAGGCCTCCTCCACTCCCACCACAGCCAAGATCCACCACAGAGCTATGGCACTTCCAGCCCCAGGCTGCTCTCACCCACACCCTGGCTGTGCCCCTCACCAGGTCGTGCGTCCCAGGGACAGGTGCCACGTCCTCCCCTTGGATCACGAGGGTCCTCCTCACAGCCAGGCACTGGTGAGGGCTGACCAACAGCAGATGGGGGCTCAGGGCACGCGAGGCTCCTCGACCATCCACTCCGGGCTCCTCGCTACCTCGTCATCGCTCCTGCTTCATTCCCTCCTCTCAGGAAAGCCCTCACTCAGGCCACGACCCTAGCTGTCCTCTGCTCTCAGAACCACACGAGTCCTGTTCCCTCTCCCGGCAATGCGTGTCCTGGTGCGCTGTCTCCTTTGCCCGGCCGGCGGACACGCTGTGGTCTCCGGGATCTCACACGCCATCCTGGTATCCCACCTGTACCGCCAACACTGACCTCTGCCCCTTCCCTGTGCTCTCAGGGCCACGGAGGACCCATCGCTCTCTCCGACCTCAACCCGCTGCAGCCTGTCACATGGGGGTCCTTCCACTTCCTTGACGTGGCGCCTGCCTGGCTCTTCTCTGTCCTTGGTGCTCGTTCTTGTTTTATACCGTCTCCGAGTGGCATGGTGGGGACTGTGGCTACATGAGGTGGCGTGTGCGGACACACGGGTTACAATGCCGCGGGGACCCAGACGCAGAGGACCATCCGCCAGGCCGAGCTGACACGCGTGCCAGCGGGTGAAGGGCTGACCCTAAGACAGGCATGTCCACGCATGTGCTGGCTCCTCGGTGGTCTCACTTGGAAAAAGGGTCTTCACTGAAGGAAGGTGAGAACACCCTGGACTACCAGGCTGGGACCCAATCCAATCACAAGTGTCCTTACAGAGACACCCAGGAGGGAGGCACGAGGTGAAGACAGACCGGGCGATGTGGCCACAAGACAAGGAGCACCAGGAGTCACCAGGAGCAGGAACGACAAGGAAACAGCCACCTAGAGCCTCTGGAGGGATGCGGGCCCGCTGTGGCCTCCGGGGCTCGGACAGCCTATGCTTCTGTTCTTTTAAGCCCCTCAGTTTATGGTTGTTTTTCATTTTAACTGCCAAAGGGCAAGCGTGTTCATTAGTGAGGGAGAGGAAGAAGCATTCCGCAGGGGTGTGGTCATGCAGCAGTCTCTCCTCCTCTCCATCCTGCTAGGAGTTGGGGTATGTGCACACACACGCCTGGCCGGCTTTTTAAGCTACTGGGACCAGGATTTGAACCTGTGGTCAGCTGGGTGGGATCTGGCTCCCTTAACCATCAGGCCCTGTGGTCACTTACTATAGCAGCCACAGGGCACTGACACACGAATACATAAAAACCACCACAAAGCCGTTCCCGACTGCCCCTGCCTGACACTCTCCTCCCTGCTCACGTGGGAACACGGAGCAGCAGCTGTGGGGTCTCCCTGGTGGGCTGGCGCCAGGCCCAGGACGCCCCAGGACTCACTCACACAAGCGATCTTTAGGAGGTTCCAGAGCTCCTTCTGCCGCTTCTCCTGTAGCCGGACAACCGTCTTCTCGTCCTCGTTCATCAGACTCACCACCTCCTCTACCTTGGGCAACAGCTCCAGCGCCTTCTGCTTGCAAACCACAGTCTTACTGCGAAGAGTGAAAACGAAAGCCCTGATGGCCTTGGGGCCGGAGGAGGCAGAACGTCGCCCCGGCACACGAGGACGCCGTCAGCAGCTGAGAGAAAGTCTGCCGAGGAGGTGAGCAGAGCAGGGCAGGGTGGAGCAGAGCGAGGCACGGCCGCACGCAGCTGGGCAGCGTCTCCATGTTCCACCCCAGATCCGACTGCAGCCTGATACCTGAGCTGCGTGTAAATCACACGCACTTTCTTCTCAAAGCTCTGAATGGCCTGAAGCAGCAGCCGCACCATTTCCTGACTGTCACCATCGATTCGCTGGTCTGGAGAGGGGAAGGGAAGCACGTTGTTCTAGGAAGAGCGAAATCAGCACTTGGCTCCCGAGCTGCCGGGCCCACAGCAGGCGGAAGCCGCCACTCACCTCTGGGCTTCTCCCTCAGTCTCCTGTACAGCTCCCTGGCCTGCTCCTCCCTGAAACACACGAAGCACATTCGGTCTACACTCGGGCCCCTGAGCTCCCCAGATCTGCAGCTGTGGTCTGCTCATTCCTGTCAGCGGAATTACTGATTTCTAGAAACGAGGCAGCCTATATACGTCTTTCTTGATTGGAGACGACTTCTGGTGCCATAACAGGTGGTACCTTCAGTAAGTGAGTGATCGAGTCCCCTGTTATCAAAGCTCAAACACCTGCGAGGTTTAGTGAGAAGAAACGCTTAGGAAAGGACCCTCCACTCCGTCCTTCCGAATCCCTCCTCTGCTGGCTTCAGCAATCATGACCCCAGGTGCGGTCACTGGACCTGAGCTAGGGAACACGGGTCCCCTGGGAATTTGAGCCCAAAGGGGGACAGCAACTGCTGTCCCTTTTCCTCCCCAACAGAGGTGAGGTGGACTGACATTCTCAAAAAGACTTTCATCTGAAAACTACAGGAAAACAAAGGGTTAAGTAATTAGAACAGGGTCTAAACAGAGGCAGTGGTGCAACAGTACCACAACTGGACCCACATGGGAGGGTCACGGGTTCATGTCCCAGGCCCTCCCTGAACGTTGATGGGCCCACGTGCCATGGTCCAGGCTGGCTGAGTCTGCATGAGGAGCAGCTGTGAAGACAATAATTAGAGAACATACAGAACTAAAGCCAAGTTTCTGATGTTCAGATTTCCCTTCCTAAGAGTCCCACTAAAGCATCTGGAAAGGCTGAGCTCGGGAGAGTCGCCACCAACCACGCCAGCTCGCCTGGCTCCTGCCTGCACGCTGCGGCCACAGGTCACTTCCTCTGGCAAGGACCGGCCTGCCCGGACACCCCACCCTTCGTGGAGCCAGTGCCAGACCCTGCTAAGGATGCACATGGACAATGCCCAGGTCTGTACTCCTGAGACCTGCCGGGCCCTCCGTCTCTGAGCCAAGCCTGGCTTGGGGCGGGTTGGGTCACCTCGCACTCCACGCAGGGTGAGGGCTTGCACCTCACGGCCTTTGCAGTTCACAAACAACTTCCCGAGAGCTTTATCTAAACTGGCTCGCACCACCTTGTCATGTGACTTGATAAGTTCAGAAACCAAGGCTCCCAGCGAGGGCGCTGTGGCACGGCCATCTCCGGCACACGCTGAGCTGGCTCACCAGGAGCAGAGCCTACAGGAGAACAGTCTTATGGGGCTCCTGCAGACGGTCCTAACACGTGCACCTCGGAGCGGGGTGGGGTCGTGCGTGCCGGGGACAGAGCAGGGCCCTGGTCGGTACTCACAGGTCGTCCAGCGTCCCGCCCTGCTTCCGACCCATCGGGCTCCGCTGCAAGTCCACGATGTCTGTCTGCAGCGCCATCATCCGCTCCACCAGGTGCTTCACCTCGTTCTCCTGATGAAAGAGCTGTGCTGACGTCAACTGGTGTGAGGACAGCACCTGAGGTGCGAGGCCTGCCGGGCGGGCGGGGGACACCTGCGAACCCAGGGAAGGCCCTCGACTGACCAGCTCGGGGGACATGGACGTGGACTTGGGGGCTGGGCCTCCTGGGTGTGGATCTTGGGCTGACCTCTCTCTCTCGGGTTGTTGGAAAAGTCATGACGCAATTTTGCACAGAAATCCAAAATACTTGTGTGACCCTTGGGAAAGTGACCTACCCCGGAGCTATAGGCTTTCTCTTCTATAAAATAAGCTTTCATTTATTTATTTTATTTATTAAATTTTTTTGGAGAGGTTTTTGCTATAGGGCACGTGCACTCACCAGAAAGAGAGAGAGAGAGATGGAGAGAGACAGAAAGCGAGAAATCACCCCCCCAGAGGGGATGGCCACGCCACAATCCCTTCTCCTCCATTCTCCTCTCGGGATCTTGGGCACGCATGCACACGCGCCCAGCATGAGTTTTAAGCCACCAGGTCCGGGATTTGAACCATAGTTGACTACACGGGATCCAGTGACATAGCCATTACGTCAACTGCTGGTCCCCAAATAAGCTTTTAATGGGGCTGAATAGGAAAGGACGCACCTGGCATGAAGCAGATGCCCGTGCATCCCGTTTCCCTTCTCTTAGCGTGTCCCTCCTGAGACCCTCCCACCGGAGGGGGCCTGGGCTCCCTTGTTCCAGGTTATGTGTATGAGCGCCAAGATGGGGGAGCTCTTGCCCCGCTCTACAGGTAAATAAGGTGCTGTCCACATAACAGCCACCCTCGAGCACCCACAGGCCCCGCCAGCACCGATTCACAAGAACAACATCCAGGCACAGAGGGATGGCCCTTGCCAAGTGCGGGGGAATGGCAGAAGAGTGTGGAGCGAGCCTGGGGCCGGGGTTCTCAGCTGGGGTGAGGTCCATGGTGTCACGTTTACTCCCGTGCCTTTCTAACACCCACTTCTCAGTAGCATCTGATGACGCTGTCCTGAGATTCTCTGATGACGGTGTCCTGAGAGTCTCTGCCTAGGCCTTTCATTTCCCATGGATATAGTGTCTCCACCAGGCGCCACTCTGAGAGGATGGTGTGACCACTCTTGCAGGGCCCTTCCTAACAGGAAGAGATCTAGGCTTCTCCCCAGGAGCGTTCGACACGCTGCTCCCTGTTTAAAACTGGAGCTTCTCTGTCCAGCTGTGCAGTTCAAATCTGGCCATGGCTGGGCTCCCTTTACTGGCCACTCCGCTGGCCTCTTTCTGGCAAGTGTAAGATCAAAGGGCATGGCAAGGAAACCTTCATTTCTGCTATGGAAGACTGACCCGGGGTTTGATGAGATAGTGAAAAATGGCACACGTTGGAAAACTCCCCCCTCGGTCAGTACAGAATCCTAAGCCGAGTCTCCTACCCGCCCACAGAGCTCCACGGCCTGCTCCATCTCCCTCCAGGCCAGCAGCAGCTTATCTGAGGCTGCGGGGAAAAAAAGGAGGGAAGAAAGATCGTGAGAAACAGAACACTACAAATCCAAAACAAGCCATTCATTTACAAGGGGACAAAAGAAACTTTAGAAAGAGAAACCAAAAAAGAACTGGTCTCTATTAAACTTGTTGCAAGGCGTACACTCACTGATCCCAAACTCAGTCTGCTCACTGTACTTCTCCAGGTCGATCTGGATGCTGGTTTTAAAGAAATCCAACTTGGCCTTGAGCTGCTGAGACATGGAAGCCATGGAGTTCTTCATCTTGGAGAGGCAGCTATTATTCCGGAGGAGATTCATCCTGCAGGGACCACAGGAAATAGAACCTTGGAGCATCTCTGCATCCAAATACCACTTCCTGTACAATAACAAAATCCCCACAAACGCCGAGGGAGATCCTGCTGTAATTACTATTATTATAGTAGCCATTTATAACCTGAGCGGTTTCCCAGCCCTCAGCAGTGTGTGAGGTTCTGCACCGACATCAGGATCGGGCAGGGAACTGCTCGAAGGAGCAGCCCACAGCAGTCAGAACCAGCCAGAACCTGGGCATGAGTCGGGGCGTTCTCTGCCTAACAGCCAGGGGTTCTGCTGACCCACCTGGCAACAAGCTTCCAGGTTTCAAACGGCCCCGCCTGGCCAGCCCAAGCGCAGCCCTGCACTGCGGCTCTATGTGTGGGCGGCACGCACCCAGCAGGCCTCCAAGGCCTCCTTTGGACCAGCCCCTGCCCAGCCCCTGCCTGCCCGGCCAGACCAGTGTCTCCCTCTTGTCTCACATCACAGTTGTTTCTGGGTCCCTGCCTCAGCCACCTTCCAAGGGCCAAAGCCACCAAGCAATTTTAATCCCATTAAGTCAAAGACAGGCCTGGCACAGTACATGGCAGCCCGCTGTCCCTGCTGCAGCCGGTTACAGTCCTCCTTCAGGGTCTGGATGCTGTGCCAGACCTGGCCCCACACCTTCCTCAGCTGGAAGAAAGGCAGATTCCTCTTGGGCTCTTGAACTAGGAAGAGAGACACGGGCCACCGTCAGAGAACTCCCTACGATGAACCACGTCCTGCCTGGCAACGCCCCGGCACATACACACTTGTTCACATTATGTAACTTCTCCCCCATTACGCTTGCTGGGTGTTATGCCTGGTTCCTGGCTCGTGCGTTTTCTTGCACCCCACTGAAACATATGCACGGACAGCTACTGATTTAACTCGAAGAAACACTGAGCCACGTGTACACAGGCACAACCTGCGTGGTCGGAAAAGTCATGATGCATTTTTGCATAGAAAAACACAGGAAAAGTCATGACTTCCCTGACAATCCAGTAAGATTGTATGAAGTTCTCTGAAAGTGCGGCTTCGGGGAGCTGGATGGTGGTGTACCAGTAAAATGAGACACTCCACAGCGCTGACTCACAGGGGCAGGTTCCAAGTTGGTGTCTGGAGCCCTCCCTGAGTGTGCCCAGGACCTGAAGCTAGCTGAAGCTGGTGTAGACCATGGCACTAAGCCCCATCGGGTGTGCGGTCTCTGTCTCTCTCAATCATGGGAGAAATAAACTTAAAAAAAAAAGAAAGGAAGGCCGTCTCTATGTACCAATAAGGGAAAATTTCCCAGTAGATGTCAAGTGAGAGAGGCAGGGACAGAACGGTCCACGTGGTCTGGGGGTACCAATGTGGGGGAAACTGCCGGAAGGTGCCCCAGGGTGTGACAGCAGCAATTTTCCTGGGAGGAGAAGTTGCTGGCTGTGGGTTGGGAGAGAAGGAGGCTTATTTTTCACCGGATATTCATTCTCCGGGACTTTTACTTGTTTGGGGTCATATATACACATGAAATCTCACAATGTAGGTGGGGCTAGAAAAGTGGGCGGTGCTCCCTGCCCTGTCGAAGTTCTGTCTGGGAGGGGGAAAGCACTGCCGGCCTCTCCACAGCGAGTCCCCCAAGTCCCCCGAGTTCCCCGTAAGGAAGACCACCCTGAGGCCGCTGGCTCCCCTGCCCTGGGTCTGCCCTCCCACCCTGTCCCGTGTCATAAATGGTCACTTAAAAACGGCGTTCTTACGGACACAGCTGACACTCTCAGGCTGGGGCCGCGGGGAGATCTGCGTCTCATAGGTGATTTTACTGTTGTCGAAGAGAAAAACGAGATCCATGTCCAGTGAGCGGCCCTCATTTAGCTGCAAAGGGACAAGAACAAAACGGGATCTCGTGGCTACCAGAGATCTCGTGGCCACGCTGCCACCAAGAGCGTCTTCGGCTGCCAACACGCAAGGGCGTCGGCCATTTCTCCACGACTCACTCTCGTTTCTCCCAACTTATCTGAACGCACACCATATTTACCACGGCTGACGTTCCGTTTTACTCCTGATTGTCCTTCCCATACAGTTTCAAGGTCACTGCAAGCGTCCCTACATGGGCTGGTCCCTCTCTATCTCCACGTGGGATTCCAAGCTCCCCTGGACAGGGCCCTGCTCACATGGCTGTGGCTGCCAGACGCCTCACATGCGTCAGGACACAGAGGTCGTCGTAAATACGTCAGAAGTATTATTTTGGCAACGAGGCCCAAGGAAAGTCACTGTGGCAGGCTGGAGTCCACATGCCAAGCACGGAGTGACTCTGTCTCCTACGGGGCCACAGCAGGTACAGCCACAGTGTGGCTGACACACGGCTCGACGGACCGGAGTGGAGCCTGGAAGTGTGAGTGGTTTCCAGCGGCTACGTCGGGAGGGCAGGGTTGTCTGCAGGAAGCCCTGCTCACCTTGCCGTCGGAGAGGCACTCAGTGGCTGGCTTGTGGGGGGTCAGCGCCAGGCCTGCCTCCTGCAGCAGCTCCTGGTCCTCCTCTGGGATCCCCGTGTCCTGCTGGATCCTGGCCTTCAAGCTCTGCAGGGTCTCCTCCTCTGTCACGGGGTAGGTGTGAATGGTGCCTGTGACCATGTTCAAGATATGAACCAGCTGCAACACAACCCGGACGTTACTGGAGAAGGCCGGCCCCTACGGAGATGCCCTTCTGTGGCCAGAAGCCCCTGCTGCCCCGACAGCTCCAGGAAGGGGGTTGGGTGCCCTGTGGCACACCCGGCCTTTAGGGCTCATGCTTGTTCATAGCTATGACCGTATAGCCAATGTCAACCAGCGTAGCTGTCTTGTCCTCTTACTCGGGTACAGAGAGTCACGGCAGCCCCAGTCTCCCCACTGGTCAGCAGCCCGGCCTGGTCTGTCCTGTGCATTTCCGTCTGGTGAGAACTGCTGGGTCCCATGGGGGATCCTCGCTGTGCCTTGGCTCTATGCTCACCTTGAGGTTCAAGATGTCATCCAGGGCCTTGAAGCAGCCGTTGGGGCCATATGTGGGGTCTGTGCCCCGCTGCCGGGGGTGCCACATGAGCATCAGCTGTAGCCACTTCTCCAGCCGCTGTGCCAGCACGCTGAGAAGAGAGCAGGGTGTGGGCAGCGGCTCGGCCAAGCCCTGGGCTGCCCTTAGGCACCAAAGTGCAGGCGCAAACCTTGCATGGGTTTCGCTGCTACGCACATGAGGGTGGTGGGGCGGCCAGTGCGTGGCCACTGAAAATGGAAACAGATTCATCCGAGAGAAAAAGCATCACCAGTTTCATTATTCATCGGTCCTCTCCCTTGACCTGCTATGACAGCCCCCAAGCCAGGACCCTCCCGACCCAGGGGCCAGCGATCGTCTCCGACTAGCTGCATGAGGATGACCCGCGCAGCCTCACAGTGGACCACAGGCTCGCCCGGCCCCCCCGAGAGCCTCCACACGATCCAGAACTCGAGCTGCAGGCCTGCTACCCCGCCCCTATGGAAGTGTTCGGTGGTTTTGTGAAGTTCAAACTCCCTCCATGGCACCCTGGCCTGCCTCCTGGACACACTCGAGTCCTGCCTGAGGCCGACAGAGGTACTCACTGCCTCCCCTGCTCGCTCTGACCCCGCACCCCAGCCCTCCTTCCTCTTCATCTGTCTTCTTCCTGCACAGCTTTCTCAACCCTTCCGAGAAGTTCCAGCTCATCCAGAGGTACCCCACACAGCTCCAGTCCATATGATGTCCCTCTGCCCCTCCTCGGAGCACTCGGGCCTGTCGCCCGTGCAGTTCCATCCCGCAGTTCGCTGGGGTGGGCTGCCTGATTCTGATACTGCTACCTAGCTACACCCCGGCCCTAGGGCAGAGCGTAACGCCAGGCAAACCTCAAGGACTCATGCTGACGACACTGCACTAGGCGAGAGGAGGGGTGCACACGGAAACGAGCTCTAATTCCCTGCCCTGAAAAGCTGACCCTGTGCCATCCTCGTCCCGCTGGCGGCTATTAAGGGTGACGAGAGGTACAGACAACTTTCTCGGGAATTTAGAAAAGGGCAACTCCTACCCTCCTGCGAGGGTATAAGGGATGGGAGTCTACCCTAAGTTTGAGGTCAAGATGGGTTATGTCAAGTTCTTAGTCACAGGACGATACTGCAAAGTTAACAGATCCCATCTCCGACTTGAACAGAGAACTTCAAAAAGTTTATGGAAAATGTATATCTGGAAAAAATAATGCATGGATTTCAAAATGTTCATACCAAAATAAACTTGTATTTTAATCCCGTTTTTCTACACGCTCTCTGAAGTGCCCCTGTAATTCTAAACGGGAAGAAAAGTAGGAGCAGGGTCTGAGGCTGCGTCATACCTGTTCAGGTTATGGGGGTAGGGCAGGGAGCTGGAAAACTTCACGGCACCGTTCAGGTCTTCGCTGACGACAATGTCCATCTCGCTCTTCTGCCGGACTTTCGAGTGCCTGCAAGGGGGCAGCTGGTCACGCCGGTCCCCTCACCACGCAATGGTGAGGGCCACTCGATAGCTGCAGCGTCACCTGGCAACTGCACAGGAGACAGACCTCAGAGCGACCTCTGACCTTCTGGAATAAAATTCAGTATTCTGACCGGAGTTTCCGTGAGCGCTGAAGCACAGGGCTGGCCCCATTGGTGAGGAGCAAGCACTGTGCATAGGGGGCCGGGCCCCACATGGCCAACTGCAGCTCAAATTCCAGCCCTGGTGGTTTGAAAAACACGCCAGGCGTGTGTATGTGTGTGCATGCCCCAAATCCCGGGAGGGTGGGAAAGTGGAGGAGGAGAGATGGTGGAATGATCAAACTGAGGGAACAAGCCTTATGGCAATAAAAACAAAACAAAACAAAAACGTTGTGAATAGGAAATTATAAAAAGGATATACCAAATGCTTCTTGCGTTTTTAAACAAAGTAGCTTTATAATAGAAGTACAACACCCAAACTAAATTTGTCCCGAGATTATCATATAGCTCCCATCTGAGATGAGATAGTGAAATTGTGTTCAAGGCGCCAAAGGTCTTACAAAGCAGACGAGGCCCCCCTGTGGTGGCTCAGACAGGAGGGTGCCATCATGCAATGGCTGAGGTCACATGGGAGGCCTGGTTCAGTTCCTGGCCCAGCCTAAATGGGCCAGGGGAGGTGGCACACCCCTGTTGTCCCAGCTAACAGGCTGGCTGTGGCAGGAGTGTGATGAGACGTGGTGTCAAAATACCTCCCCCTACTACTTGCTCTCTCCCATAAAAAATAAAAGAAAAAGGAAAAAGGAAACAGAAAAGGGAGGCTGTTCTTACAAACTAGTTCACAAAACAGCTTCTTTCGGGTTTCAGAGTCTACTAGAAGGGGGCCAGCTGCCTTCTGGCACTGGTGAGGGAAGTTCTAAGAAGTTTCTGCAGACGGCAGACTTCCTATGAACGGCTGAGCCATTCGGATTCATGATCAGATACCACTTGTTTGGGGCCAGCAGGTGGCGTAGTGCGGAAGGGGCTGGACTCCCACAGGGCCAGCTGAGGTAGAAGTCCCAGATCCAATGCCTGGAAACTTACAGGGGGGCACGTGTGTGCTCTGTCTCTTTCTGGTGAGCACATGCGCCCCATGGCAAAAAACTTAAAAAAGAAAAAAGTTGTTTTGTTGTTGTTGTTGTTGCTTTTTTTTTGAGAGAGATTTTCGCTATAGGGCGCGTGCACTCGCCAGACAGACAGACAGACAGAGAGACAGAAAGAGAGAAATCACCCCCCAGGGGGGATGGTCACGCCGCAATCCCTTCTCCTCCATTCTCCTCTCGGGATCTTGGGCATGCACGCACACGCGCCCGGCGTGAGTTTTAAGCCACCAGGTCCGGGACGCGAACCGCGGTCGACTACGTGGGAGTCCAGCGACATAGCCATTACGGTAACTGCTGGTTCCCGAAAAAAGTTTTATTTACAGTTGAGATATAATAATTGCACATAGTAATGATGAGTTTTTTGTTTGTTTGTTTGTTTTTTTGGAGAGGTTTTTGCTATAGGGCGCGTGCACTCACCAGAAAGACAGAGAGACAGAGACAGAAAGCAAGAAATCACCCCCCAGGGAGGATGGCCACACCACAATCCCTTCTCCTCCATTCTCTTCTCGGGATCTTGGGCACGCACACGTGTCTGGCATGAGTTTAAGCCACCGGGTCCAGGACTTGAACCACAGTCGACTACATAGGAGTTCAGCGACATAGCCATTACGCAAACTACTGGTCCCTAAGGATGAGTTTTTATACAGACTACAAACAATGCTTTTTTTAAAAAAGGTTTTTGCCATAGGGTATGTGCACTTGCAGGAGAGAGACAGTGAGAAGAAAAGTGAGAAATCACCCCCTGGAGGAGATGACCATGTCATGATCCCTTTTCCTCCATTCTCCTCCTGGGATTTGGAGCATGCACATACATGTTCCCAGTGTGATTTTCAAGCCACCAGGTGTGGGACTCAAACCGTGGTCAGCCATGTAGGAGTCGAGCGCCTAAACCACCACGCCGCTAGCTGGCCCTGAACAATGCATTATTTTCATAATGATAAAAGAAAAAGTTAGAGGGCCAGTGGTGGCATAGTGGTTAAGGCGGGTAGATCTCACATGGCTGACTGAGTAGTTTGAGTCCCAGACCTGGTAGCATGTTGAAAAACACGCCAGGTGCATGAGTGCGTGCTGAAAACCCAGAGAGGAGAATGGAGGAAAAGAGTTTGTGGCGAGGCCATCCCCCCGGGAGCGATTTCTTTCTTTCTTTTCATTTTTTTCAAACTGTCCTGTCATGCCTTTAAGAGTTGGCCCTATTCTTAGTACAACCCTCCTAAACTAAGAGGGGTACTGCTGTGCGCCCCGACAGGCTACCCTGCTAAGACAGCAGAGTGGAGCGGAAAAAGCACCGGCCAGGATGAGCCAGGGGCGATCTCACTCTCCCCTCGCTCTCTCTCGCTCTCCTTCTTGTTCTTCGTCCTACAGCAACACTAAAAATAAATAAAAGTTAGAGAATACAAAGTAATTTTTATAACCTCAACTGTATCTTTGACTTTTTATTTAAATTAGCAAACCTTTTGTGGTAACTTATTAGACTCGCACTGTAAGCTGCTTTCTTTTGCTTTTAAATGAACATCTACATTCAGGGGTAGTCAAATTTGTCAACCAATTTTCACGTAAATAGTAAGTATCTCCTCACGTTCGCCATGTGTACAGACCCTGTCTTCTGTTTACCGATGCCGGCATGTTCAGGGTCAGTGCCACGTTTACACAACTCTGCACACACTTGCCCGGGTGGAACCAGAGCAACGGCCTCCTGTGGAGTTACACTGAAGGAGGTAACGTAACGCCTGCTCTATTTCCCTGGGTTTGGGAGCTGCGCTGCCCACATCCTGGGTCCTGGCAGGCCTTCTTCTCAAAGGAGACACGACAGACCTCAGGCACATGCTGGGGGTCAGGTGGACAGAGCTGAAGGAAGAGGGCCCCCACTCACCATTGCACAGGCTGCCAGTTGGGGAGGAAAGGCCGGAAGCCCGTGATGCACTCGAAGGCCAAGGTGCCGAAGCTCCAGTAGTCCACAGTCACCGTGTACTTCTGCTGCTCCAGCAGTTCTGGGGCCTGACGACACGGGGGCACATGCCTGAGCAGCTGGTGCAGGAAGGGCCAGACCCCGGGGCTGACCTACAGGCGCGCTGGCGCACATTTCAGGCCTGCACCCCTTTTCATCTTCTCCCCTCTGAAAACAGGGTGACGGCACTGCAGCACTCACTGACAGCCTCGGTGCAGGGCCCAGGCAAGGCGCTGAGCAGGGACGGGGAGATGGCCTGCACGCAGCCAAGGGGGACAGTGGCAGGCTGTACACACGGTGCCCAAGGCCCACGCTGAAGGCCGGCCAGACCTCCTGAGCCAGCTACCCGGGCTGCATGACGGACGGATATTTGCAACGGGGCAGGAGAAAGCCCAAGGCATGCCTGCTGCCGAGACAGAGAGCTGGGTGGCCGAGGCAGGCGGCCTGGAACAGGAGGGGCTGCAACTGGGCCCAGGAGGAGGCTCCTCGCAGACGCGGGTGACAGACGACAACGCTGAAATCAGCGTTCCTCAGAGCAGGACAGACTGATGGGGCTCACCCCTGCTTGGCAGGACAGGCAGGAAACAGAGTTGCCCTCAAAACACTCAACATCGTGTTCTTTAATTTGAGAAACATCAAATGTTAAGCTCATCTAGCTCTGTGGCTTTCAATCTTCTTTTGGCTTTCTTTTCTTTTCTTTTCTTTTCTTTTCAGAGTCCGCATGTGTGCTTTTTGAACAGACAGAGACAGAAAGCAAAAAATGGCCCCCTTCCCCAGGGACACAGCCACAGTGCAATCCCTCCTCTATTTTCCGCTCAGGATTTGGGCATGCATGCGCAAACACCCGACGTGAGTTTCAAGTTTCCGGGTTTGGGACTCAAACCCTGGTCAGCTATGTGGGAGTCCAGCGACGAAAACGTTACATGATCTGCTGGTCCCCTTTTGGTTTTATCTTCTAAACTGCAGACTCCTTTTTCGATCCATTCACAGTGGTTGCTGTCATCAGCAGTACTCAGTTACCAAGTCCTGCCAACCACCTCCAGGACGGGATCATCCGGCACCCTTACTGCTGCACCCAGCTTGGGGAGGGCCCGTGACCACAGCCCCTCCCTCACGCCTTTCCGCTCCGTACTCCTGTTCCCAGTCCACCCTTCGCCCTGCAGCCAGCGTAGACCTTTCACATGGTAAACATGTTTGCATGCTTCTTCTCCAACTCAGAGCCCTCAATGTCTTTCTGGAGGTTTCAGTGTAAAGTCTAAGATCTCTGGGGCCAGCAGGTGGCATTGTGGTTAAGGTTCTGGACTCCCACATGGCAGACCATGTTTCGAGTCCTCGACCTGCAGGCTTAAAAATCACGGGAACCAGCAGTTAGCGTAATGGCTATGTCTCTGGACTCCCACGTAGTCGACCATGGTTCACGTCCCGGACCTGGTGGCTTAAAACTCACGCCGGGCATGTGTGCGTGCATGCCCAAGATCCCGAGAGGAGAATGGAGGAGAAGGGATTGCGGCGTGACCATCCCCCCTGGGGGGTGATTTCTTGCTTTCTGTCTCTATGTCTCCCTCTGTCTGTCTGGCGAGCACACACGCCCTATAGTGAAAACCTCTCCCCCCCCCAAAAAAAAAGAAAAAAAAGAAAAAAAAATGAGAAAATCACACCGGGCGAGCATGTGTGTGCACCTGCCCAGAATACTGGAAAGAGAAGGGATTGAGACATGGTCATCGTCTCTGTGGGGTGATTTTTCACGTTCCCTTTCACTGTTTCTGTCTGTCTCTCTCCAGTGACTGCACATGCCTTAGGGCAAAAACCTTTTTAAAAAAAAAAAAGTCTAAGATCTCCAGCTCAGCCCAAAGGCCTGAATCCTGTTTCCTACCTCTCTCTCAGCCTTACCCAAGGCACTTCCTTTCTTCTTCTCCAGAGTCCAGCCATTCTTTCAAGTCTTCCCATGTACTATCCCTTAGTCCAGAACCTCCCCTCCTCTCCCTGCCCTCGCTGGCCCCTTGCATATGCTCCCCCTTCGGAGGCCAGGCCCAGGAGAGGCTGGGTCCTCCTGAGAGGTCCTGATCACACCTGTGCTTTTCCCGGCTCTGACTCCTCACTCGCCTGGACAGGTGTCATGGCCGTGCCTTTCTCGCTCCTCTCTACACTCCTAAGGGCCAGGGGAATGCCTGCCTCTTTTGCCAGCTCTAAGCACACACCTGCAGGCCACCTACACTCGGCTAACATGCAAACAGAAGCCCAATATTCAGTTCCATGGTACAGGAAAGGGTGGGGCGTTCAGAGTTCTGCTTCTCCCTCCACTGCCCCTCCTAGGGGGCATCTGTTGCCAAAAATGCTGATTTGAGTGGAGTCGGGGTCTGATCTCATTCCAGCACATCTGGAAAATATCCAGAGTGTTGCCCAGACCTCGATGCTGGAGGCCGCGAACGGAGGAGCCCCATGAATACAGCCAGCAGGAAGAACCTGCCAACGAGCACGGAGCACACTCCTTACCAGGTACTGCAGGGTCCCCACGAAGGAAGTGCAAAGGCTGCCCTGGTCCAGCTCCTTGGCATATCCGAGGTCAATAATCTTGTGAATTAACTGAAAAAAGAAAAAGAAGAGAACTCTGAGGATCATGAGACGACATGCCCTTCCTCAAGGATTCTGACGCTTGCCTCTAGAGCAGAGAGATTACCGAAGTCCTGGGTAGCAGCAGCTATAACTTCCTGCGTGCCACCAAATGCAGCTGTTCTCCCCTACTCAAGGTTTCAGCCACCCGTGGACAATCGCGGTCAGGAAATGTTCAACAGAAAATCCCAGAAATGAACAACAGATACGTTTCGATTGTGCATTGTTCTGAGCAGCGTGATGAAATCTCGCACCATCCCACTCCATCCTGCCTGGCACACGAACATGCCTTTATGTAGTGTGTCTGTGCTAGCATGCATCTACACTGCCTGCCTGTGCCATTCTGCAGCCCTCTCAGTTACCAAATGGGCTCTGCAGCACTGGGGTGCTTGTGTGCAAGTAACCCTCATCCTACTTAGGAAGAGCCCTGAAGCCAAGAGCAGGAGTAACAGTATGTGGCTACTGTATCAATATAACCACTCGATTTTACTCCTAGGTACTGTGGCTTAGCTCTCGTACATTAAGCTGTATCACATGTGTGAATGTTGGGAAAAACAGCACACTAGGGCTCCTCAGTACTATCCGCGGTTTCAGGCATGCCCTGGGGGCCTTGGACAGGTGCATAGGAGAAAAACGCCTGCAGAACGCTAGGTTAGGGCAGAAGAAAACACATGCTGTAAACACACTAGGCAAACGTCCCTTGCTCTGCCACCGATCATCAGAGGGAGCGATCATCATCAGTGATCACCTTCAGATCTCAGCCTCAGACCCGTCAGTGAGAAGGCATGTGAGCGCCAAGATGGCCCAGCCTCTCGGGCCAGGACGCTGGTGGGTGCTCTACCACATCCGCAGGCATCAAGGGACCAAGGAGGAGAGTGACCCCACTCCACTCGGCTAGGCCTGGCTCATCAATGTGGGGAGACCACAGGGAGGGGACGAGCACCCCCAACTGAGGGGCACTGAAGAGGGTCACAAAGAGCCCGGGGGAACTGCCAGCTGGGTGGCAGGTGCCAGTTCCAAACATCTCTGCCCTGCGACACACAGAACTGATTTATAGCTGGTTTCCATTCTAGCATCAAAACTTGAGGCTCTTAAACTAAAAACAAGAAGTCTGTTTCCAAGCAGCCGGTCCCAACGGAGGGGTGGAGGTGGGAAGACAAGCATTGTTTTCCTTATCGGATCCCTAACAATGTGACCCGCTCAAAGCTACCTCGATCTGCAGGAACATTTTGCAGAATCGGTTTCAAATCAAAGCAGCACTCTCAGGGATCAAAGCCTCGCTCAGGAAATGCGAAGACAAACCAAGCATGCAGAGGGTGTTCCTCTGGCCTGCAGATGCAGCCCCCTAGGCACCCACAAACCTCCTAACTGCCAGCAGGTCACTCACTCTTTGCTCTCCTTGCTGTAGGACGATGTTTTCTGGTTTGAGGTCCCGATGGATGATTCTGTTCTCGTGAAGGTATCTAAGTGCAGAGGCTGAGGGTGGAAAGGGCAGTGGGTATTTATTAGGCCTAAGAAACGCTTCTTGCTTCAGAATCTCCTGTCCCCTCAAAGACAAACACTGTGCGCCCTGACACGGCCTCTGCTCTCGGTACGCAGACGCGTGACGGAGGGAAGGGCCTGGCAGACAGACGCTCCTCGGGTGGGGTGAAGGCGGTCCGGCTATGCGAGGACAGATCGTAAGAACCGGCTCACTCATGCCAAGGGTTCCTAGCCTACACCCAGGAGGGCACCAGCTGACCTGGAGCAGCGGTTCTCGAACTGTACAACCCAGGCCAGCAGCACCTGAAGTGATGTCTCACTTTCTGTCTGTCTCTGTCTCTCCGGCAAGTGCACATGCCCTCTCTAAAAGAAATGAAAAAGCAATAATGAAAGGCCTTTTTCACCTCTTCGATCAGCAAGAATTTTAGATGAGCTTGCCAGGAGTACAGGTTTTTTTGTTTTGTTTTGTTTTGAAATAATTGCCAGAGGTTGCAGGTGCTCACCTGACAAAGGGGAGAGGGAGAAAGCACCCCAGTGTAGAGTGGTTATGCCACGATCACTTTCCTCCATTCTCCATCCTGTCAGGATTTGGGGCACACACACTGTGTTTTTCAAACTGCGGGGGCCATGTGAGAGCCAGCTCCCTTCACCACCAGGCCATGGGGCCAGCCCAGAAATGCAAGACTCTCAGGCCTCCTTCTAGACCAACTGAATGGGAAACCCTGGGGGACCCCACGATCCATGGTAACAAGCTCTCCAGGTGCAGATGCTCATGAAGTCTGAGAAGGGGGAATGCACTGGCCGAGGGGCCCCCACACCTCAGTTCTACAGGACAGCGAGGGAGAAGGGCCTGCGGGAAGAGAGCGCCCAGGTCCTACGGCCCCGAGTCAATCCGGCCACAGGGGCTTCCAGGAAGTGGAGAAGGGCGAGGAGAACGGGGGCCCCTCACACCCCGGACCCTGTTCTTGCAGACTCACTACCGCTCAGTTCTCTGGTGGGTTCTGTGGGGACGCGAATGCAGGGACATCCCCCCCCCCAGTGGAAGATCAGGATCGAGTTGGGAAGGACGCTGCATAGCACAGGCTGTGAAGTCGCTCAGCACCTGCAGTCTCTGCTTGAACAGATGGGACAGTGTGGCACGGAGCGACAGGGACTGTCTGCGGTCAGACTGGAGGGGGAGATGTCTACCCGTGAGAGAGGCTTTGTCACTTTCTTAGGAGCCCTAGCTAACTGTGCTACGAAAGGGGAAAAATGAGCCACCAGCACACCGCAGGCAATACTGGGTCGCTGCAAACGCATGCGAGTCCCGGGCCAGAACTATCACAGCTCCCGCTGGGAAGGCCCCAGGTGTGCACCCTGATGTCTCCCTGGGCGTGTGCACATGTGCTCATGGTCTGGGCTGGCTGAGGATGGGGGTGGGTCATGGTGTGACCCTGTTAGGGATGCCTGTGCCCCCCACCCCCATCGTCTCTTCCTTCATCTCTGTTTCTATCATAGAAAGGAGAAGAGAGAAAAAAACTAGAATAAGTATTGAAAAAAGATAAAATTGGAACCAGCAGGTGGCATGATGGCTAGGTTGTTAGACTCCCACCTAGTTGACCATGGTTCAAGTCCCGGCTCTTTCAGACAGCATTGATCTTGCCATCCTCCTGCCTCCCCAGTCTCAGGGATTACAGGTGCACACCTGCCAACTCAGTCTTAAGCTTGGCCCAGGACTCGAACTTGGGCCTGCCACGTGGTCCAGTCTGTGGGGCAGTGTCTCCCTACCACAGCCGGGTCAACCAGACTTTAGTCTTCATTTTTGGGCAGTCTTTTATTTTTTTAAAAATTGTATTCAACTTTATTTATTTATTCAAATTTGACCAGAGAGGGGCAGAGAGAGAGAGAGCGAGCAAGAGAGAGAAAGAAAGTGAGAAAGCAAACCACCAGGTCCAGGACTCGAACCAGTCAGCCACGTGGGAGTCCAGGGCCCTTAATCACCACTCCACCTGCCGGCCCCATGAGACTCTGTCACTTAGTACAGTGTCAGATCAGCGTCTGACAGGAATTGTTACTGATTTTCTTGAACTAGGTGGGTCCCACGTGACTGATACAGACAAGACCTCTCAGACGGCTCCCCTTACAGAATACACCATCGAGAAGTCCAGTACGGTCTGACTGCTGCATTTTATAAAGCAACCTGAGTTATAAAATGAGCCAAATCAGGGGCCAGAGGTAGCATGATGGTTAATGTGCTGGACTCCCACTTGGTTAACTGCGATTCGAGTCTCAGGCCTGGTGGCTTGAGAATCATGCCAGGTACATGCATGCCCAGACTTCCAAAAGGAGAATGGAGGAGAATGGATTGTGGCGTGGCCTTCCCTCTTTGGAGGGTGATTTCTCACTTTCCCTTTCTCTGCTCTGTCTCACGCATGCACCCTGTAGCAAAAAGCTATTTAAAAAAAAATAATCAAATTGTCTCGAGCTGAGAAGGTAACTTGGTTTAAACTGGGTAGAAAATGAGATGAGATTTAGAAGAATTTGACATCTGGAAGTTTTTTTTCCAAAATCAAGGGCCAGCTGTGTGGCCTGGTGGTTGAGGAGGCTGGATCCTACATGGCCTACTGCATGGTTCAAATCCTGGTTCAAGCAGCTTTAAAAACACACCAGATACATGTGTGTGTGTGACACAGCAACTGGTGGAGAAATGGAGAAGAGATTTTGCCATAACCATGCCCCTTAGACGGTGCTTTTTCCCTCCCCTCCTCAGGGTATACGCCCTCTGGCCAAAAAAAAAAAGAGAAAAAAAAAATCCCTGGCAATAGTAAGAATACATGTTCATAAAAACTGAAAACCACAGCACAAACGTCAATCAGCTCATTTCTCATGTTTCCATTACAGAAGAGAAGCACCACCTGAGGACTCTCAATTAGACCACACAGTGGCCAGGACATGTGTCACGGAAGGCCCAAGGGAAGGACCTGCCATGCAGCACAACATCCCTTCCCGTCACCTGGTCACGAACCCTCGTTCCCGTAGCTAAGCGGCTGACAGACACGTAACTGAAGGATGTGACATAAGCTCTTTCTGGTGAAGAGAATCCCGAAGCGTGGCCTCTGTCCACTTTTCAGACTAGAAACCATAAACTGGGGAACAGACAGGGGCAGGCAGACTCCCATGTAGGGGAGCAGGCTTATCAGGGCGCAGCCCGGGAACCCCTCCTTTCCACCCATGAGCTGTGAGGATGACTCAGCTCCCTGGGAAGCCCTGAGCCTCAAACACAGTCCACAGAGAGGAGACGGACAGAAATGGACCAAAAGCCAAGACAGAGAGAAGAGAAAGATGATCGGTGTCGACTGGTCCCCGCCACCAAGCAGAAGGGCAGCATGCGTAAAATCTGGGCGCGTGCCTACTAAGTGCCAGCCACTTGGGTGTCACCAGACTTTCCAAACAAAACGGACGGGAGAGCCAACTGGCCAGATGGGGAAGATTTAGTCTGGCTAACGGTTTCTTGGCTACAACCTCTTCAGTGACTAATCAGCGAGGCGACGAGGCTCAGGGCCAAGCGCGAAGAGGGAAGTCCACGCTGGAGCAATAACAGACCGCCTTTTTCACCTCTTCAACCGGCAAGAGTTTTCGATGAAAGATGAGGGACACTCCTCCATCTGGCTGAAAGGAGTAAAAATCCGTGTGTGGTTTTTGGAAAGCGATATGCAATAGCCCTTGAATTTTAAAATACACGTATGATGGGTCTTCTAAAAGTTCATGAGGGAAACAGCCAGCCCTGTGCTATGATGGTTAAGCACTGTACAAATGAAGCCACACTGCACGTGGCTCACCAGGTTCGAGTCCGGCCCTCATGGACTCATTCTCTTATCGGCTCAATGAGTACCTACAGTGTCACCGCTGCGGGTTCCGGCAGAGATCACGTAACAATGGCAATACCAAGTCCCAAATGGGTAGAAGAGGCTGAGGACAGGAGGATCCCTGGGAGAGTCACAGGAAGGAGAGGTCAGAGCAGACCCAGGGAAGGGCGGGTCTACAGCTGGGTCCCCAAAGACGGGAAGGCTTGGGGTCATGGGTTCAGGTTACACAGAAACAGCATGCTAAGTAGCAGTGCAGAGGCCAGCAGGAGGACCGAGGGCCAAGGGCCAGCAGGAGGACCGCTACGCAGAAACAGCATGCTAAGTAGCAGTGCCGAGGCCAGCAGGAGGACCGAGGGCCAAGCGCCGGCGGGAAGACGAGGGCCAAGTACCAGCAGGAGGATCGAGGGCCAAGCGCTGGCGGGAGGATGAGGGCCAAGGGCCCACCAGGCGTGTGTGTGCGCATGCCCTAGATCCCCAGAGGAGAATGGAGGAGAAGGGATTGCGGAGGACTAAGAGCAAAGAGCCTGCAGGTCGGCTGCGGGGAAGCTGGCAGCTTGGCCTCGATCCGACAGCGGGTTACGGGGAGAGCGTCCTTTCAGAGGCAGGGAGACGCACTAGCAGGAGGGCAGTGTTACAGAGATCTGCTGTGACACGGGATTAGTGGAGGCAGGGAACAGACTGGGAGAATGGACAAGATGATGTGAGGGAAGGCTGGGAGGACTCAGGGACTTGTTAGATGGGGGGCCTGGAGCAGACTCTAAGAGACAAGATGCAAAACTGACTCTCGTCTGGGTAACCGGCAGAGTCGGGTCTGTGGGCCAGCGGCTGTGTGGTAGAGTCCTGGACCTGGCAGCTAGAGCCCACCCAGCTGACTGTGTGGCCGGAGTCCTGGACCTGGCAGCTTGAGACATACCCGGCGTGTGTGCCTGCATGCTCAAAATCCTGACAGGAGGGAGGAATGGAGAAGGGACTGCGGCACGACTGTGCTCCACGGCGGGGGCTTTCTCGTGCTTTCTTTTTCCCCCTTTTCTTGCTCTCTCCCCCTCCTTTCAGGGACTGCATGCGTCTGCTGGCAAAATTACAAATTAAAAAAGAATTATGAAAAAAAAGAAAAGAAAGACGGGTCTAGCGACAAGAGAGAGGATGCTGGAAAGTGAGCTGGTTTCAGGAAGCAGTCTAGGACTGCAGCTTGGGAGCGACACTGGGAGAAATGCCTGTTGGGACAGACATGGCATTTAGGCTGGAGACGGGGCTGAATATGCAGATCTGGGAAAGGCTGCAGCTGACAGAGGTGCCACGAGAGTGGCCGTCAAACGGGAGACTGGACATAGTAGCTGCCAGTCCAGGCACAGAGAGGGACCCACGGGGTGGCACGGGGACAAATAGAAAGCAAGAAGACAGAGCTCCTGACAAGAGAGGATGCAAAACACTGAGGGGAGAACCTATGGGAAGCAGTTAGGTGAGACAGCTGTGTGGACGTCCACACATCCTGAAAATCAGCAACTGGGGGGATCAGCAGTTAGCGTAATGGCTATGTCGCTGGACTCCCACGTAGTCAATCACAGTTCAAGTCCTGGATCCGGTGGCTTAAATACTCCAGGTGCATGTGCATGTGTGCCCAAGATCTCGAGAGAATGGAGGAGAAGGGATTGCAGTGTGGCCATTCCTCCTGGGGCGTGATTTCTCGCTTTCTGTCTGTCTCTGTCTTTCTGGCGAACACACATAACCTAGAGTCAGAAATCTCTCAAAAAACAAAACAAAACAAAAGAGTGAAAAATCTCTCAAAAAAACCAAAACAAAACAAAACAAAAACCAAAAACAAAAACCCAGCAACCTGAACAGTGAAAGCAGAGGGACCTCAGAGATCAGTCAGAGCCCACACCCCTCATGAGGGGCTGAGGACGCTGAGGCCCAGAGAGGTTCGCACCTTGCCCAAGGTTACAGAGCTGGCAGATGGAACAGCTAGGACTCTCTCACTACTGTTGTTTCTTTAGCTGCTTATTTACGCTTTCCCACATATTCTACGTGCAAATGACCCAAGATCAGGCAACCACTCTGTTACTATATATTCAACAGAACGAGCCCAGAAATCTGCCACTAAGGAAAAGCCAGCACGCTCACTTCTCTGACCCCTAGAACAGAGCTCTCCCCAAAGCCATGTGTCCACTCCCAACTCCCCTTTCCTCTTTGGTCCGCCCCTGGACGCCGGCAGGGAGCAGCACCAACAGGAAGAGAGGTGACCTGGAGAACGCAGCACTGGTGAAAACGGGGTGGGCTTCCTTAGGCTGGAGGACAGCCAGTCAGTCACCAGGCAGGCGGCCCCCTGGAGGGTGGAGGAAGACCAATCCCAGTCTAAGACCTGTTAAAGCCCAAACGGTCAGAGCCCACTGCCCAGCAGGCCCCCAGGCCACACAGGGCCACAGTCCGGCCCTCGGTCCTGGGCGCTCCGGAGCTCGCTCCTCCTCCAGCAGAAGGAAACGCACGCCAATGTTTTCCAAAGAATAATGAGCAAGACTGTGTGGATAGAGTCCACTGACAGCTAACTTCCTTGAGCTATTTCAGGGTCACAATGCATCAAAGTCCAATCCTTTCCCCTGCCTCTGCCCCTGTGCTCCGATGTCTCGCAGCATCAGGGCCACGGTCGATGGGCTGGTGTGGCACAGGCAGCTGGGCCCTGCACTGGCCCGGCCTCCGCTCATCCTCCCCTCCTGCCTCTCCTGCAACACCATCGTGGGCAGTTTCAAGTTCAGGGGGAAATCCCACCTGTGCCTATTATCTTGACATGTGTAGAGGGGGTGTCCCTGGGCGTCCCAGTGACACAGAAGGGTTTAGGGACCAACAGGTTAACCTAGAAGAGGGGACAATGAACGTGGCCCTGGCCGTCAAGGGTGTGGCTCTGCCTGGAAATCAGCCTGGCAGAGGGCGGCGGCAGCGAGTCCAGCAAAGGAGCATGGGGCCAGTGCTTGTAACAAACTGACCAGAATACGCTCAGGAGATGTTGCGGGGCACAAGAGCGAGGTTACGTGAGCTGGGAGGAAAGCTCTGCACTTGGGCTCGGTCACGAGATCCTTTAAGAGAAATAAACATGAGTCTGGTACACAAATCAGAAATGGAAACGGAAGTAAAATGCAGGCTTATCAGCGACCTCAAGCACAAACACAAAATCAGGGGATGATACAACGCCGCCCAGAATGTCGGAGGGGGACGGGGTCTGAGGAAGGTGGGCCACGTCCAGGATGGGGTCTCACCGGACACCACCTGTCTGCTTTGCTGGCTCCAACCTCAGGACATGACCGACACTAGGGACTGGAGTTTTCCAAAAAGGACAGAAGGGAACGAGGAGGCTGTGCACGTGTCACCTCCGTTTATCCTAACAGTTCCAGTGAAATGAGCAATGTTCACGTACACAGAGAATGACGCTGGGAAAAGCTATGTCACATGCCCAAGGTCACGCTCGTATGTGGGAGTGTTAACTATACGCAGACATCGGGTCTTTTGAAAGACCCGATGGGCAGTGATGCTGTGGTAAAACACAATGCTCTGCGGGGCTGACCCATGCGGGAAGGTAGAGGTTCGAGCCTGGAGACCTCCCTGGGCACACAGGCCTGGGCTTGCCCATGAACCGGCTGGTCAGGGGATGGAGTGTAAAGACCCAGTAGGGGCTGCTGTCTCTGTCTCCCTGTGTCTCTCCTGCTCATGGAAGAAATAAATTTTAAAAAGTCTTTACTTATATTAATTCCCTTTAGGATTTATTTCATTAGCCTCATGAGTATTTATGGAGAAGCTCAACTGTACTAGAAATCATTGTTCTATGAGCTGTTCCAGTGACTCAAGTTTCTGTTAAGAAGTTTAATTCTGGGACCAACACATGACAAAATGGTTACATCACTGGACTCCCATGTAGTCGACTGCGGTTTAAGTCCCGGACCCAAGCGCGTGTGTGAGCATGCTCAAGATCCCGAGGGGAGAATGGAGGAGAAGGAGTGTGGCATCCCCTGGGGCATGATTCCTTGCTTTCTGTCTCTCTGATGGGCATGTGTGCCCTATAGCAAAAATCTCCCCCCCAAAAAAAAAATAGAAAAAAAAAAGAAAAAACACACAAGAAGTTTAATTCTAGTGTACTTGTGTACTTCAAAGTTTTAATTATACCCAATCCGGGGTCACAGAGAAAAAGGAGAGCCAGTGCCCTACAGAATTTACATTCCACAGGCTGTCTGGCGGCATAGTGGTCAGGCAGCTGGACACATGGCTGACTGTACCCAATGGCTTGAAAAACATGCTGGGCACATGTGCATGTGTGCCAAAATCCTGAGAGGACAGAGGAGAAGACATTGCAGCATGGCCATCCCTCCGGGCAGTGATTCCTCACACACAGCTCTCCCAGCCCCCACTTTCTGTCTCTTGGGAGAGTACATGTGCCCTACAGAAAGTGTGTCTCCTATACACATAAGATTAGGACCAAAAAATCAAAAAGAATTTCAGGGCCAGCAGATGGCGTGGTGGTTAAGGTGCTGGATCCCACATGGCCGACCACGGGGTTTGAATCTTGGGCCTTGTAGCTGGAAAACCACACCAGGCACGCGTGCATGCCAAAAAAAATCCTGAGAGGAGATTGTAGAGGCCATCCCTCCTGAGGGTGATTGCTCACTTTCCCTCTGTCTTTCTCGGCAAAGGCATGCACTCCCTATGGCACAAATCTAAAAAAGAAAAGTTTTCGCACCCCTCCACTGGCAGGAGAGCTGTACCAAACGCACACTTAAAGAGCTCTCCTGGCTGCGCTGTCCTGATTTACGAGTAACCGAAATACACACACACACACACACATGCATGTGCACAGCTTGGATAGACAACACCAAAGCTACTACATGAGTGGGTGGTCACCGGATTCAAAAAGCACCCAAACCGAAAGAATATGCCACCAGTAGAGGCTGTATTTGTGTTAGTAAAGAACTATTTGTGGAAGTGAAAAGTCCCTATGAGGAAGTAGATGCTTATGTTTACTTGTGCCAATAATTTAAAGACTTTCTTAATAAATGCCTAAGTAATTTAGTGAAAGCCTGGGCTTGCCCATGAACCGGCTGGTCAGGGGATGGAGTGTAAAGACCCAGTAGGGGCTGCTGTCTCTGTCTCCCTGTGTCTCTCCTGCTCATGGAAGAAATAAATTTTAAAAAGTCTTTACTTATATTAATTCCCTTTAGGATTTATTTCATTAGCCTCATGAGTATTTATGGAGAAGCTCAACTGTACTAGAAATCATTGTTCTATGAGCTGTTCCAGTGACTCAAGTTTCTGTTAAGAAGTTTAATTCTGGGACCAACACATGACAAAATGGTTACATCACTGGACTCCCATGTAGTCGACTGCGGTTTAAGTCCCGGACCCAAGCGCGTGTGTGAGCATGCTCAAGATCCCGAGGGGAGAATGGAGGAGAAGGAGTGTGGCATCCCCTGGGGCATGATTCCTTGCTTTCTGTCTCTCTGATGGGCATGTGTGCCCTATAGCAAAAATCTCCCCCCCAAAAAAAAAATAGAAAAAAAAAAGAAAAAACACACAAGAAGTTTAATTCTAGTGTACTTGTGTACTTCAAAGTTTTAATTATACCCAATCCGGGGTCACAGAGAAAAAGGAGAGCCAGTGCCCTACAGAATTTACATTCCACAGGCTGTCTGGCGGCATAGTGGTCAGGCAGCTGGACACATGGCTGACTGTACCCAATGGCTTGAAAAACACGCTGGGCACATGTGTATGTGTGCCAAAATCCTGAGAGGACAGAGGAGAAGACATTGCAGCATGGCCATCCCTCCGGGCAGTGATTCCTCACACACAGCTCTCCCAGCCCCCACTTTCTGTCTCTTGGGAGAGTACATGTGCCCTACAGAAAGTGTGTCTCCTATACACATAAGATTAGGACCAAAAAATCAAAAAGAATTTCAGGGCCAGCAGATGGCGTGGTGGTTAAGGTGCTGGATCCCACATGGCCGACCACGGGGTTTGAATCTTGGGCCTTGTAGCTGGAAAACCACACCAGGCACGCGTGCATGCCAAAAAAAATCCTGAGAGGAGATTGTAGAGGCCATCCCTCCTGAGGGTGATTGCTCACTTTCCCTCTGTCTTTCTCGGCAAAGGCATGCACTCCCTATGGCACAAATCTAAAAAAGAAAAGTTTTCGCACCCCTCCACTGGCAGGAGAGCTGTACCAAACGCACACTTAAAGAGCTCTCCTGGCTGCGCTGTCCTGATTTACGAGTAACCGAAATACACACACACACACACACATGCATGTGCACAGCTTGGATAGACAACACCAAAGCTACTACATGAGTGGGTGGTCACCGGATTCAAAAAGCACCCAAACCGAAAGAATATGCCACCAGTAGAGGCTGTATTTGTGTTAGTAAAGAACTATTTGTGGAAGTGAAAAGTCCCTATGAGGAAGTAGATGCTTATGTTTACTTGTGCCAATAATTTAAAGACTTTCTTAATAAATGCCTAAGTAATTTAGTGAAAGAAAATGTTATAGCAAATAATAATAATAATAATAATAATAATAGCTTGATGAAGCGCCAACCAAAGAGAAACATCCATGGGAACCAGCAGTTAGCGTAATGGCTATGTCACTGGACTCCCACATAGTCGACGGCGGTTCGCGTCCTGGACCCGGTGGCTTAAAACTCACGCCGGGCGCGTGTGCGTGCATGCTCAAGATCCCGAGAGGAGAATGGAGGAGAAGGGATTGTGGCGCGACCATCCCCCCTGGGGGATGATTTCTTGCTTTCTGTCTCTATGTCTCTCTCTGTCTGTCTGGTGAGTGCACGCGCCCTACAGTGAAAACCTCTCAAAAAGAAAAAAAAAAAAAGCCATCCATGAAGAGCAAAAGACTATTCTCCAACTCTCTATCCTGCCTTCGGCACAACATGACAGAGAACAATTAATAATTTCCCCGAAGAGGTAAGAAATACGATCAAGTAAACATCTAAACGAATCGTGGCTGGGTCAGCTGCATGGCAGGTTGACAGGAAAACTCGTGGAATCCTCGACTTGGGGACCAGCTCCTGGGGTGGACAGTGGGCCCTCCCACTGCTCAGGCCAGTGCAGAGGACTCAGCTGGGCGGTCCTCCCATCGGACAAGGCTGGTGTCAGGTCAGCTTGCCCTCGAGGTGACCTCTGTCCAAGAGGACAAAGACACAGGACACAGAGGGAGATGGGCGTTTCATCTGTCAGACTGTTTGGACCTTAATCTTAAATCTCTCATTGACTGACTTTTCCTCTTGCCTCTCCTGTCAGGTGGAGGAAGGAAGGAGACGGAAGCAGGCCATGCCTACGGCCAGCGTTGGAGATGGAGAACCACCTCCCTCCAGGCCAGGGGCTGGAGAACTCAGCCTCGCAGATGTGGCTGAACGCTGGTAACGGGACAGGGGAGGATGGCGTGAGTGCACCGTCCCACGCTCGTCCCTCGTCTGTACGCTGTGTGTGCGTGTGCGTGGTGGTGGCAGTGGCGGTTTTGCTATATTTCAGACTGAGTCTCGCGGTGTCGTCATCCTCCTGCCTCAGCCTCCTGAGTAGGGGGACCACAGTGCCAGCTTTTAGAGTGGGCTGGGAATTGAACTCAGGCCTCCCAAGCACCAGCGTCCATGCACAGTGCCATGGCTAGGCTGCTTTTCTGTATACTTGGCAACTTAAAAAAGAAAGGTCTGAACAAACGAGAAATATATATACACTGCTTTGAAGGGCTGAGGTAGAGGAGGATGGAAATGGCACCGTTCCTCAAACCTGGGGATCGAACTCTGGGTACGTCTTCGTCTTTCTTAAAAAAAAAAAAAAAAAATTTATTTACTTACTTACTTATTTTTACTTATTTATTTGGTTTTTGCCATAGGGTGCATGTGCCCAGCGGAGAGAGACAGCAAGAGGGAAAGTAAGAACACACACACCCCCAGGGGATGGCCACACAATACCGTAAGCTCTTCTCTGCCGTTCTCCTTCAGGGACCCTGGCCATGCACACACACACTGCCGGATCCAGGACTCGAACCATGGTCAGATATGTGGGAGTCTAGCTCCCTAACCACCACACCACCTGTTGGCCCCTATTTACTTATTTTTATTTTGACCAGAAAGAGAAAGTGAGAAAGCAAGCCATTAAGTCCAGGACTTGAACTGTGGTCGGCCATGTGGGAGTCCAGCTCCTTAACCACCACACCACCTGTCAGCCCCACTAACTGGGAGGTTGTTTTGTTTTGTTTTTTTAAAGAGTGATTTCTGTTATAGGGCATGTGCACTCACCAGAAAGGCAGACAGAAGGCCAGAAAACAAGAAATCATCCTCTAGGGAGGATGGCCACTCCACAACCCCTTCTCCTCCATGTCCCTCTTAGGATCTTGGGCATGCACACACACGTGCCTGGCTTGAGTTTTAAGCCAACGTTCCGGGACTCAAACCATGGTCAACTACGTGGGAGCGCAGCAACGTAACCATTACACCATCTGCTGGTCCCCTGGCAGGTTAACTCTTAACCTTAGATCCCACACAATCAACTTGCACCAACAACCTTGGAGTGTATAATTTAAAACAAAAAAAGCAGCAGCCCTGAGTGTCTCTCCTACACTGCTGACACCGTCCCTGTGGGCCAACTTACAGAACTCCACGAGTTCCCACCCGGAGAGGCCCCAGCCCCATGAGACTTAGTGACCCCCCTCCCCCACTGGACTACGGATACTCTTGTTCTCCCAAAGCCAGCCTGACCTGCTCAGGAAGGCCACCACAGTCTCGCCTGAGGACACCGTGGTACTGAAGGACCAAACAGGGCAATTTCTCTTCGGCCTGCGGCTGGTGACAGGCTGCCAGCGTGGGTGTGGGAAAACCCACCGCCAAGGAATGAAATTCATTCGGATGACAACTGACTCCATCGCTGGCTATTCGAGGAAAGAAGGGAGTGGAGCTTTTGAGCGGGAAAGGAAATCTGGTCCTCGACATACATCACGGCTCGCCTGTGACTTGTCCGGAAGGGAGATCTATTTGAGCCCAGCGCCTGCCTGACTAGGCTCTGCTGACCTCCACACTCCACCCGAGGCCCCACCCCACTTTCCAAAGGACCAAAATATCTCCCCCATGTTCGGTGAGGACTCCCACAGGGCCCGGCCTGGCCGCCGGGGATTTACCGATGTCGCTCAGCAAGGTGAGGATGGCTCCTTCCCGCAGGCCGCAGCAGTTCTCGAACTGGTTCAGGTACTGTCGGGAAGTTGAAAGGAAAGGTGAGCGAGCACCCTTCACCACCTGATGTCACCTAGGTGCTAACTAGGGGCCCAGGGCACGAGGGGACCCACCTCTGAGGACACCGGACAGCAAGGCTGGCAGGATGGGCCCAGGTAGGAGGAGGAAGCAGCCTGAGAGCCCCTGGAGGCCCTCCTGTGCTCCTGGCACGTGTGGCTGGTGGTGTCTGAGTCATGCAGAGATGGAGAATTTCGATTCTCCCTGCCACGGCGGCCTTGACGAGGCAGGCCAGAGCCCAAGATGCTCAGCCACAAAAATTCTCTGCTCCCGAGAGCCCCACAGATGAGTCTCACAGATCCAGACTAACCTCCCTGGACCACCTCCCTGTCGCGGCCAGGTCATGTGGGGAACGCTCAGTGAGCAGGTACTGGCCTGGCCTGGGGCTCGTCTCTGCAGGAACGAGCTCAGCTCTGCTCTGCCTGCAGGATCTCATCCCGGTCTCGCTGCTGCCCTGAGGGAAGCGCTGTTGGAGCGTTCCCAGTGGTGACAGCGCTGAGACCAGAGGGGTGCCGCAGCTGTCAGCCACATGGCTACTGGAGGTGGAGCTGGGTGTGAGGCCATGCCCCACTTGGGTTCCAGCTGCTTGCCCCTTACCCTCCTGGCCTCCTCAACTTAGTAGAAGGCTCCCCCTGCTACTGGAAGCTGGTCTCAGAGGAAGACAGTGGAGACAGGGACTTCCCAGCTGAGGCTTGTAGTCACTAATCAGCATTTATATTACAGCACACGGGGGTGCAGTAGGTGGTGCAGTGGTTAAGGTGCTGGATTCCCACGTGGCTGACTGCAGTTCGAGTCCCAGACCTGATAGCTTGCTTGTTCGCTTTCCTTCTCTCTCTCTCTGGTTAGTGCATGTGCCCTAGATCAAATTTAAAACAATAAAGAAACTAACAATAAATTAAATTAAAATAAAACACACGCACGTTCAGGCCAGCTGCACAGTGCAGTGGTTAGGTGCTGTGCATTGGGGACCCGATCCCACAAGGCTGGCTGTGGTTCAAATCCCAGGCATGGTTCAAAAAACATACCAGGTGTGTCCATGCATTCTCAAAACCCTGATGGGATGGAGGGAAAAGACTGCAGTGTGGCTACGCCCCATCAGAGGGTGCTTTCTTTCTCTGTCTCTCTGTGAATGCACATATCCTCTGGCAATTTAATACGTTACAAAAATAAAAAAGCCAAGAGCCCGCTTCCCTAC
>NW_006159519.1:1609854-1624279 GCF_000334495.1 Tupaia belangeri chinensis
ACTTCTTAAGTCAAGCCTGGCTTTACATTTCCTCATGTGCTGGCCAAGCGTGTCCGTGCAGTGGAGGCAAATCTGAACACACTAGGCTCAGAAAGACAGGGAGCCTCACTGGGAGAACAAAGGGAAGGACAGGTCACAGGCTTGGGCAGCTGGGTCACCCGGGTACCCACTGGGGGGCGGCGCACAGAGGCCTGTGGGATGCAATCACTTCCTGCCTCCCCTGGGTTATTCAGCAGCCACGCCTGGTCAGTCGTGTTGACATTTTCATCTTCTTCCCTGGCTCACTCGTTGGCCCTCCGCCACCTACAAGACCAAATCTAAAATCCGCTGCCCTGATTAGAGAGCCCTCCACAGCCGGGCTACCTCCTGCCTCTTCCCACGCCGCCCTCCAAGAACTTTCCACTCCACTACAACGGCGTGGCTGTATCTCCACGCAAGCGCAGTAAGTAATCGGATGATTGTCAAAGGTTAGGAAAATAAAGGGGAAAAATCAGGGCGCCATCCAGTTCCCCATTTCTCATCGTGGCCGTGCCAACGAGTGCGTTCATATCCTGTGTGACGCTGAGCCACTCCCAGGACGTGCCCGTCTCCCATGGCGCGAGAGTCACCCGGGCACATCAACCCTCATGGAAAGTTTCCTTTTAAAAAATAAGGTGGAAAGGCCCCGAAGACTAATGAGGATAATACATGACGTGAGTCTGGGAAACTGCCAGGTAACGAGCTCTAAAAGTTCATAGAAACATGGAATGAAAGTATGAATTTATTTTGGTACAAAAAGATTTTTTTTAAATCCGTGTCTGTTTTTTTCCTAATATTCATGTTCCATGAATCTCATTATTATTATTTTTAATGATAGTGTGTGTGCACACCCACGAGAGACAAAGAGGGAGAAGCATGCCAGGCAGGGCCCATCACAGTGCAATCCCCTTCCCAGCTGGCCCTCCAGCCTCTCAGATCCTGGGCGCCCATGCACCCCGGCTTGTCCTTAGTCTAGTCTGAGGATCTGAACTCGGACTCAGCCCTGCGGCTTCCAGCACTGCAGGGCGCTGAGTTACTGCTGCACAAGCTGCTCGGCCTCCATGAGCTTCTTAAAGGCCCCCTGCAAATGCCTGGGATGGCCCGCACCATGCCATGGGCCTTCCGGAGGGCAGAGTCAGAGGAGCTGCACCGGCAGAGCAGCTCTTTGGCCCAGAGTTCTTACTTTCCCTAACACTCACGGATGGAGAAATGGCTGCATTGGGATTCATAGTGTGCCCCGAGCTCTGCCCCCGTAGCTGTGTGACACCTGGTAATCGACCTAACCTCTCTGAGTCATGATATCCATTCAGTGTGGGGGTCAGATCTGTTTACCAAAGTCTCAGGATCGTAGAACATCAACCAAGGGGATGCGCAAAGGCAGGCTGTGGGGTGCTATGTCGGAGAGCACCTGGGAGTGGCCATGTGAACCTGGCCCTGAGACTAGGAGGGCTGCTGTCATTCACCTTGGAGAAGTTACCAAGGAGGAGGACATAAAGCCCAGCAGTGAGTCAGCACTGCCCTGACCGGGCCCGTTCACTCGGGCCTAGTCCCTACTCCCCACCCCACACGCAAGAAAAGTGCTCCTGACAAGGACAGTGGCCACCTGACGCTGACAGGCTGTGCGGCCCTGACACGCCCGGGAGCAAAGTTAGTTTTGGAGCCCATCCAGTCCTTCCGAGTCCGGAGCTGGTGACGGCTGCTTCCTTGTCATTTCAGTAATCTCAGTGCAGAACGTACAGAAAGCCCTTCCCCGGCTTTCCCGTCAGGGCTTCTGATTCAGTCTCGATTCACACCCCTCTCCCAAGGTAGGTGCAAGGGGGGTTTGAGAAGGAACCGCAACGCATGCCGTCACCACGGCTCCTCGGGTTTCCTGATGATGACAGTGGCGAGGGGCCCTCGTTTCCTGCTGTCCAGCCCCGCCCAGGGGCTGTGCACCCACTGCCCGAAGCCTCACCTTGCGGAGGTCTCCTCCTTGGCAGTACTCCATGGCCAGCAGCGGCAGGTCGTTGGGCGCCAAGTTCTGCATCCCCTCGGGGACGTCCCGGGCGGCCACAACGTTGGGGTGTGCCAGCCTAGGAAGAAGAGAGACTGTGAGGGCAGAGCGCGAGCTGCAGTTCGAAGCCACCCCTCTTCTCTCCGTGTCTCCTTGAAGCGCTCTGCCTTACAGACCCGGGACCCTGGGGACTAATCCGACAGAGGGAGGGGCCGGGACCAGGGGCCTCGCTCGAAGGCACAGCCACCTTCCTCAGCTCCACTGGCCTCACCATGGACACAAGGGCACCGTGAGTGCACAGGTGTGCCTGAGTACCCGTGCCAATCCTCACGGCACTGCGAAATTGCCTCTCAAGGCCCAGCAAGGACAGGTGCGTCCCCCCACGCTATCCTAGCAGAGGGCATGCATGTGTAGGCACACGAACGAATGCCACCTCTTGTTAGGAGGCTGGTAGGGCAGGCCCTGCCGGTGTCCCCCATTGACTCTGACGTGTGCCCGAAGGTCCTATGAGCTGGGAGGACACGTCTGTCTAGCGAACTAGCACACCTGTCTCCACTCTGGAGGAATAAACATCTACACTGGAGAGGCACGTGCCAGCTCGGGACGGAAACACGGCAGAAGAACTTTTTGCTGACAGAGGCAGATTTACTACGCTATTTTTAATTATTTACTGTAACAAGTGAAACTGACCCGAAGCCCTCATGCAGGCCCAGTGCAGACGTTAGAAGTCGTTAGCGGAGGCACCGTCTGCAGCCTGGCGGGATCACAGACTGAGGACCTAGACTTCCGCTCTCTTTTCTAGACACAGTAGGTTGGAGAAGCCGCTTCAGACCCTGAGGTTCTGCGGGCTCCCTCCAGCCTCACTCTGAGGCCCATCACGGCTCTGTGTCCCAGGGCCCTCACCTTCTCATGATCTGGATCTCCAGGCACCACCGATCCCGGTTCCGCGGGCTGAGTTCCTGCCGGCATTGCTTGATGGCGATCTGCTCACCTGTTTCCTGGAGAGGCACAGAGTGAATGGCCGAGCATGCAGAGAGAGCTATGGCCAGATCCCGCACTGACCGTGGCGCGGGGGTGGCTGCCCGAGGTCCGGGGCATCGCCTGTGAGCACCACCTGCAGCTCTGACGCCCGCACATGTCCCCCTGCGAGACAGCCCAGGAGGCCTGCCGCAGTCGAGCCGGCCTCCTCGCACCCCAGCCACGTAAGTCATCCTCTCTCACCTCAGCAGTGTCAGAGGGCTCGAGTTAATGCCACTTTGACCTACATTCATTGCCAGAGTATGCATGCAATTGCCAAAGAGAAAGAGGGAGAGAGAAAAGGAGGGGACGGGAAGAGGGGGAGAGCACCCAGCGTGGGGCATGACCACGCTGCAATCCCTCCTCCTCAGAGGACAGTGACGCCCGCCTGTCAGGGCTGTCATGAAGAGCACCTCACAGCATCCGACCCTTGGCAGGCACTCAGTAACAAAGGGGACCAGGCAGTGGTGAAGCAGTAACATAGCTGGACCCACATGGGAGAGGTCCTGAGTTCATGTCCCAGGACCTCCCAAGCACCCCAGTTGGTGTGTGGCCCGTGATTCAAGCCGGCTGAGAGCTGGGGTGACCAAGACATGAAGACCCTGTTGAGGGTACCTGTCTCTGATTTCTCTCTCATAGAAAAAGAAAGAAACTTATCAAAGAAATTCATGGTGATGTGGCTCACCATCATAACAGCATTAAGAGGACACTTTAGAGATCGTTAGGAGCTGGCCAGTGGCATGGCAGTAATGCACTGCTCAATCAAAGCTGGATCATGCCACCTGAGTTTGAATCCCTGCCCGGTCAGCCCGAAATGCGCCAGGCACAGGGGCGTGTGCCCAAGACCCAGAGGCTGGAGGACTGGAGAAAGTCGCGGCAAGACTGGTCCCTGCGGAAGGTGCTTATCTGTCTCCTCTCCTCCCTTTCTCCTCCCCCTGCTCCTCTGTGCATGCGTGTGCTGTCACCAACAAAGGAAAAAAGAGAAGGAGCCTCAGGGGTGGGATTAATGCCCCTACGACAGGGCAGGTGCTGCCCCCTTTCGTCTGTCTGTTCTTCCGTCTTCTGCCATGTGATAACAGCAAGAAGGCCCCTTCCAGATGCCAGTGGCTTGATCTTGGACTTCCTAGCCCCCAGATCTGTGAGAAAATAAATTTCTGTTCATTAAAAATAACCCTGTTAGACCAGCAGATAGTGTAGAGGCTATATCATTGGACTCCCACACGGCCGACTGCAGGTTGAGTCCTGGAACCAGTAGCTTCGAAATCATGCTGGGTACGTGTGTGCGCATGCCCACGATCCCAGGAGGAAAATGGAGAAGGGACTGTGGGAGTCTATCCTCCCCAGGGGGTGATGTCTCACTTTCCCTCTCGCTGACTGTTTCTTTCTCTGTCTCTGGTGAGCACACATGCCCTAAGGCAAATAAATAAACAACCAACCAACCAACCAACCTTGTCAGGGGCCAGCAGATAGTGTGGTAGTTAAGGCAATGGACTGCCACATGGTTGACTGCAGTCTGAGTCCCAGACCCGGTGACTTGAAAATCACATTGGGTGCAAGTGTGTGTGCCCAAAATCTTGAGAGGAAAATGGGGGAGAAGGGATGTGGCATGGCTACCCTCCTTGGGGCTGATTTCTCACTTCCCCTCCCACTGTCTGTCTCTCTCCAATGAGTGCACACACCCCAATGGCAAAAGCCTAAAAACCCCCCTTGTCTAGGTATTCTGTTACAGCAGCACAAACGGACGGAGACCCTGTTTAGACGTTTGCTTCCAGGCAGGTGGGATTTGCAGAGGAGCTCAGAGCTGCAGAACACACAGTTCTACAAGCAGGCTGTGCTGGTGAGCCAGCCAGTGTGGGGTGACACTGCTGAGAGCACCCACGCGTCACCTGACATTCTTGGGGACGTGCAATCAGCCATGGTTTGGTGGGAGACACTGTAAGTTATGGTCTGTCACCTCAGAATGACTCTGAGACTTTAAACCAAGATACTAAAGATCTGTCCCCATCTTCAAGTGCACAGGAGGGGGTATCAGTGTGCTATGGCTGCTGTAACAGGTTATTGCTCACAATTCCCTACCGCCCTGCACGTCAGAGGTCTGACGTGGCTCTCGCGGGGCTACCATCCAGACGTCAGCAAAGCTGTGTCCCCTTCTGGGGAGAACCTGCCCCTTCCCTTTTCTAGCTTCGAGGGGCTGCTCCCATCCTTTGGCCTGAGGCCTCTCAGCCCAGCCTTGAATACGGAAATGACCTGCGGAGTCTTTCCAGGCATGTGTCTCCTGGCCTTGGCCCTCCTGCCTCCATCTTCCATCTTTAGGGACCCCTGTGACTACACTGGCCACCCCCAGGACTCCAGACCATCCTCCACCTAAGGGTAACTGATAAGCAAGCTTAATTTAGTCTGTGCCTTAATTCTCTCTTGCCATGCCACCTTACATAGCCACTGGTGCCAGGTATTAGGACATGGCTATCTTTATTATTTATTTTTTAATTTATTCATGTATTTACACGTGACTACAAATGAGTGTATTGATGTATTTCTTCCATGAGTGAGAGAGGGAGAGAGAAAAAGAGACACAGAGAGAGGAACAGCACCAACAGGGTCCTGAATGTTACGATCCACCCTAACCTTTGGCCAGCCTGGATCGATGGCAAACACATGCCTGGCACACTCAGAGAGGTCTCCAGACTTGAACCAGGAACCCTGCTGTGTTGGGCGGCCTCACAGAGTGCTGTATTTTATCGCTGTACTACTGTCTGACCCCGGGAGAAGAGCTTTATTTTCCCTACCGCAAATAGTATGCTGCCTTCATAGAACATGCCAGATACTCAGGCCCAAAGGCAGATTTGCTAAGTGACTCAGTCTCTTAATTACCGAGTGACTTGGGAAATCTGGCTACGTACTGGGTAATGGTAGCCTTTTGCCCAAGACAAACTGACACTACCTTGCACCTGTCACCTGGGTCAACTCGGAATTCAGGAATAGACCTCGATCCTGAAGACTGATAGTGAAGACTAAAGATGTGCTTCTGAACTTAAATGTCCCAAGTCAAACTAAAAAGAATGAGCTGGGAGAAAGGAACACTGCCCAAGTGTGGGAATAACTGGGCATGGAGACCAGACCTGACCCCGCGGTGGCCAGCTCAGCTGAGGAAACCCCCCTGCCTGGGCCTGGGCGTGTGTGATATGGATCCAGACACACTCTGACTTTTCCTGACACCCGGACTTCCTCTGCCTCTAGGAAGGGTCCTCTGATATTCCAGTTTTTCCATGAGTAATGTTTCATTTGAAACAGAAGCCCACACAGGGTGGCCTCATTACTAAATACGTAACTACTCCAAACTGCAAAGTTCAGTGAGTACAAAGCAGACTCCCAGGTTTGGAAACCCTGGGGAGTTTTTTTCGCTAGCAGGGAGACTGCGACAGCAGAGGCCCGCCTTTATTTTACCTGGAAACCCGCCTCCGCAGCCCTGCAGTCCTAGCTCCGGTCTGTGCAAACCCAGCCGGCCTAAACACCTCAGTGTCCAGCTTCGAGTAAGTGGACTCATTTAGGCGGACAAAATTTAAAATGGGTTTATGTTTGGAGAAACGGGGAAAGGAGTCCTCGCTGGGACTGATGTGAGCACAGGTGATGAGGAAGGCCCTGAGAATGTGCAGCTCTCTGTCTTTTACGCGTGAAAACTCCCCATCTGCATCCACTCTCAGGCTCCCGACAGTCACCAAAGCTTCCTGGGCAGAAGGGGGCTGGAACACCCGTCCATGTGAAAACACGAGAGGGGTGGGCTGCTGACCCGAGCCAGCCTCCTTTAGTGACTCTGAGGACACTTGTGGGGAGTCAGAGCCAGAGCCAGATCCGGATGCAGACCCTTAGCCCTGAAAGCCCAGTCCCTCGTTACCATGGCAACCTTCAGCTAGGTCACTGTGACCTAAGGGGGCCGTGATGAGAACCCCCTCATCCCTTCTTAGACCCTCCCACTACTTTCACAAAGGAGATATGAAGCCGGGCCCACCATGACGGTACAGATGGGACATTTCACCCCAGACTCAACTGTTCAGGAGTGCCCAGCTAAGAGGGTGCTGGCCTCGTCCACCTGCTCCCTGCAGTGCACACACCTGCGGGCATGGCGGCCCCCGCCTCACACCCAGGAGCCAGGAGCACGTGCTCCAAAGACAGGCAGGTCACGCTAGGTCACGGTGTAACGCCCTCCTCCCGCACCTCGTCAGGGTGTGACAGTGACAGTGAACACGTTACCTATCTCCAGGTCCTCATCCCCGAGTTGGAGACAACTGGGCCCCGCCCAGTGATTCACGGGGAGCCCAGACTGCAGGCTCGCACTCCCGTTTCCGCCTCCGGCCCGAGTACGTGTTGCTCTACCACCTGAACTGTCTTCTCTTTTCGTGTCAGGCTACCCACGCTCCTTCCAGGATGCCAAATAAACGCCATTTCCCCCAAGAAGCCTCCACTCACCTCGGAGCACTCAAGAGAATGCGGATGAAACGCCCAGCACGGCTGAAACGGGGCGCTCGGGACAAGGGGCGCCAGATCGTTTCCACGCGGTTTGGTGCTTGCACTGAGAGTGACTTCATCTAGTCCTGAGTACTCCTTTCATCACCTCAACCAGAGCATAAGCGCGTCTTTTTCTGTATCTCTGAAGGAGCTGGGGCCCAGCCGTAATAAGTTCTTTGTGAAGTGACTTGACTAAGAGTCATTCTTTTTTAAAGAGATTTTTGCTACAGGGTGCCTGTGCTCGCTGGAGAGACAGAGAGAAAATGAGAGATCACCCCCCAAGGGGGATGGCCACGCTGCATTCCCTTCTCTGGGGATTCTGGGCACACATGCACACACACTCAGCATAAGTTTTAAGTCACTGGGTTCAGGACTCAAACGCAGTTGACGACATGGGAGTCCAGCGACATCACCACCACACCATCTGCTGGTCCCAGGGTGAGTCTTTAAGACTCTGAAACACACAGATGAGCTGAAAGAATTTCCAGTGAAGGGACAAGTAAAGGCTAGAACTGCTGGGGTAGGAGCTGGGCTTGGGACACAGTTACGGTAAAGACCCAGCATGGCCTCACAGTAGCTTCAGTGAAGAGTGGGAGCACAGGGGCTCCGAACAACTTCAGCGGAGGGCAGCAGTTACTATTCGCTCACTGCACTCTAACAAATAGTGCCGCTGGATGGGTCTGTGACCCCACAGAGAAAGGGATCGCAACTCACCCACACTGCCATGTAACGATCTTCTTTTTTTTTTGGAGAGGTTTTTGCTATAGGGCGTGTGCGCTCGCCAGAAAGACAGAAAGACAGAGAGAGACATAGAGACAGAAAGGGAGAAATCACCCCCCAGGGGGGATGGCCACGCCACAATCCCTTCTCCTCCATTCTCTTCTCGGGATCTTGGGCACGCACACTCACAGGCCCGGCGTGAGTTTAAGCCACTGGGTCCGGGACCTGAACTGCAGTTGGCTACATGGGAGTTCAGTGGCATAGCCATTAAGCTAACTGCTGGTCCCCTGTGTAACTATTTTCTGAAGTCTACTTCCTTTTCAGGGACCTGGCCCATTGCTTGGAATGCTAGATAAAAACCCTTGGTGAGAGCCCCAGGTCCAAGACCCTATTTGGGATACCCCCCCCCCTTCTTTCTCTGCTCTGCAACTCCCTCCTCTGTCCGCTCTTCTCCTTCTTCCTGATCACGAACTCTGCCAGCTCACAAATCCTGCGACACTGCATGGCAGAAAAGGTCCTTTCTCTTTGCCTTGTTTTTTGTTTGTTTGTTTCCGCTACAGGCTCATGCACTTGCAGAAGAGAAAGAGAATGAGAAATCACCCTCCCGAAGGGGATGGCCATGCCGCCTGCAATCCCCCCTCCTCCATTTTCCTCTCGGAGTTTAGGTGCATGCACACACGTGCATGGGCACATGCCTGATGTGATTTTCAAGCCACAGAGTCTGGGACTCCGACTGTGCAGCCATGTGGGAGCCGGCCATCTTAACCTCCACGTCACCTGCTGGCCCTACGTAATCGGCCAGCACATACGTCACCTCCTCCGCCATCACAGTACCCGCAGAGCTGGAGGCAGCACCTCCCGGCCTTCCACATCAAAGTGCACGGAGAATATGTTTGCCAGGTACCCTGGAATGTTTCCAGATGCTTCCAGAGGGCAGCAGACCCATGTCCTACCCAGTCATGGTGGGGATTCAGAGTTGGATCTTAGAACTCCCATAATCCATGTGGGAAATTGGGACTCAGAGCCAAGAAAACCGCAAGTGACAGAGCCAGGCTTTGAACCTAGGTCTGTGTGACTGTGAGCCATGTGCTTCCCCTTTCCTCCCAAAAGGTGTGGCAGGCTGAGGTCACTGGCATTATCTCCTTTCCTTCTTTGTATTTAACAAAGGTCTTGTTGAAAATATCAGCTAGGTAGACTGGATTGATAAGATTTGCCTAATCTTTGGACAGAAGGATTTGTTTTTTTAAAGAGATTTTTGCTATAGGGTGTGTGCACTACCTAAACAAAGAGAGACAGTGAGAGAGAGAGAGACACATCTCCCCAGGGGAGATAGCTATGCCACAGTCACGTCTCCTCCATTTTCCTCTTGAGATTTTGGGCATGAAAGCACTCGTGCCCAGCGTGAGTTTCAAGTTGCCATGTCTGGGACTTAAACCACAGTCGGCCATGTGGGGATCCAGCGACATAACCATTAGGCCATCTGCTGGTCCCAGACTGGAGAATTAAGGACTGTCAAGGGCCACGCTTGACAGGAGAATCAGAGAATCCAGGAAAACTGGGGGTGGGAAATACTCGTGTTGGAGTTCTTTATTTAATAAGGACGACTCTCGTATGTTGTCCTCCAAAGGAGGGTTTTTCCCTTAGTGCTTTAGAACGGGTCTGATTGATTGTGGAGCACAAAAGGGTGGTGGCCTCAGCTTGGTTCCCCCACGAAGGAGAAGCCAGACGCCACAGTGGAGCAAGCACGCAGCTGGGATTCGAACAGGTGTAGGCCCCAATGCCAGCTTCCTGACCTACTCGATTAACCTCCTGGGGTAAGTTCACTTAAACTCGCCACCCTTCTGTTTCCATAAGATGGAGCTACGTGAGGGTAGCGATAAAGAATGTGAAACACGGGCCACGCCCATTCTGGCACACAGTAGGTCCTCAACGATGACGGGCTGACGAGCAGGTGCCACTTCTCTGACTAAGGATCCCAGGGCTGAGACTCCCGTGTACTTTCACTTACAATGAACTAAGAACATCCTCTTGCGATAAAGTGCACAGAGTACCAAGAACCAGCACCTTGTCATCATGTCAAGAATCCCAGAGAATTGTCACACCTGACTGGAGCTAGGTCACCACCGCCACCGCGCTCTGCCCCTGCTCCTTTCTGCTGAGTGCAGAGGAGGGGCCTGCAGAGGGCACACTGCTCATCTCTGACCCGGAACTGGGGTTCCAGACCTGCCCTAAGCACCCAGGACAGCCTTAGGGATTCCCAGACTGAGCAATGACACAGGAGGACGGTGGAGCTTCCTGGGCAGAGCTTGGCTTCTCAGCAGGTCCTCCCCGAGGGTTTATGAACTCTCCTCCTTCTCCCTCACCTCCTCCACTCTAGTCTACCACTAAGTCCTGCTCACGTTACTCCTAAAATACCTCCTGAATCTGCCCACCTCTCCCATGGCCTCCAGGCCCGCCCCTCCCTGGACTGCTCGGAAGCTTCGTCAAGCTCTTCCACTCCACAGGCGTGCAGTGCAGTCCTGGCACCAGCCAGAGAGCTGAGGGTCAAACTCCAGGAATCTGGCAAGAGCTGGTTGTGGTGGGAGTGGTTACCCCATGGCAGACCGTAAGCACCACGCAGCAGGGGGCTTCTCTGGAAGCTGCTTTCCCAGAACCCTCGCTCCAGCCTTCCCTGCATCAGTAAGCCTCCTTTCAGCATCCTCCCACAGCTCCCTGGGTCAGGAAACCCCTGAAGGGCCTGCGCCTCCCCCACCCCCCAATCACCGCCCTCTCTTCCAGGGGGGGAAGAGTGCCTTTCAGCCCCAAGTGCTTGCCCTCCCCTGCCCTGCCCGGCCACAGGAGCCTCTGAACAGACCGCTCCCTCTGCCTGGCTCTCTCCTATCTTCTCTACCCTCCCAGCCATCTTCCACCAGTCCGTGGAAGTGTCAAGCGACACTGGAAAGCCACCCCTGGCTTCCTGACGGGCCTCACCCCAGTCTAGGTCCCCTTGCCCGTGAGCCCTACCCCGGCTGCACTTATAGAGTTGAAAGTATACAGTTAGAATTGGTTAATTAACAAGGTTAATTAACGATGTCTGAGTCCCAACCCGGTTGGCCTGAAACAGCCAGGCACTTGGTTAAGTGCCCCAGATCCAAAGGGCTAAAGGACTGGAGGAGAGGGTCGTGGTGTGACCAGACTCCACGGAGGGTGCCCATGTCTCCCCGAACCGCTCAGTCTCATGAGCACGCAATCCGCTGTGTCAGCAATAAAGAAAATGAACAAAGAACAATTAAGGTTTTTAAAAAGGGGAAAGGACTGAGTAATGGTCATTTTAGGGACCAGCAGTTGGCGTAATGGCTATGTCGCTGGACTCCCATGTAGTCGTCTGTGGTTCGGGTCCCGGACCCGGATGCTTAAAACTCATGCTGGGCGTGTGTGCGTGCATGCCCAAGATCCTAATAAGAGAATGGAGGAGAAGGGATTGCGACGTGGCCATCTCCCCCTGGGGTGGGCGCGATTTCTCACTTTCTATCTGTCTGTCGGTCTCTGTCTTTCTGGCGCGTGCACGTGTCCTATAGCAAAAACCTCTCCAAAAAAAAGACATAGTAATTTTAGAAGACTAATACATACGCACATGCATTCTTAGGCCCATATCTACAACGCCAGAAATAAATTTCATCTGCTGGCAGCTGTGCACGCCCAGAGAGCAGACAGAGGCCATTCTGCACAAGAGATGACAGCCAGAGAGCACACTAGACGGGACTCTCTCGAGGGAAGCCAGGACATCCCCATTTAAGCTGAGTCCCAAAGCACTCGCCTGTCTAGAAGCAGCTCAGGCCAGGCGTGTGCAGCCAGAGAATGACCTAGGGCTCCTTCTCCGGTGCAGCCTCCCACCAGGGCACATACGAGGCAGTTAGATGTCCAAGACCTCCCCCCACAGGGGTTACAGAACTCCCAGTCTCCCAGCTGGGAGTGAGGACACTGCCACCTGCAGAACCACACTCTGCCCTCCCTCCGCTGAGAGCTGACGGCAGACCTAGAACGTGTTCCAACGGAATGGTACAGGATGGCGACAGTCCTGACCTCCCTGATACAGCTGGTCAGCCACCTTGACCACTCTTTCTGGTCGCCGCTGCCCGTTCCTGGCAAGTGGTTCTAATTCGCTTTCCCTCAGTCTAGAGGGGCCTCAACAACCCTCGACTAGAAGCAGGGCCTTCCTGGAAGGACTTAGGTGGGTTGGAATTTTGAGTCAGAAGTTAAGTTTAGCTATTCAGCTCATTTCAGTCCCCTAAAAGCAATGTCTGCAAACTGGATGTGCGTATCCCAGATGTCACCCAAGGTGGAATCCAGAGACACAGAAAAGGAAAGTAAGCTTTTCAAACATTGGCTACATGGCGCTCTCCCCAGACCATTCACAGAGGATTACGTCTCATGTCTGGCACGTGGGGTGCCCTGAAAAAACCAGAGGGGCAGAGGGGCCCCTGGAAACATCCCCAGGTGACATGTGCCCAGCTTAGGCAGAATTGTGACTACAATACCCAGCTTTCATAAAATAACTCATAAACTGGTGCGTGACTTCCAGCCATCCCTGCAGAGAACTGCGAGACATACCACACCCCAGCGAGTGGGAGCAGGAGGAACTGACCCTGGCGGTGTGTGCAGCTCATGTCAGACACATATGAAGTAAACATGCTAAAAGAAACAGATCCAAATAACTCACAACTATACAATTATTTTGACTTTGGATTTTCATCATTATCCCATTTTCGTCATTTTCATGTTTCTCTGTGGGTTTGATGCTAGGCAGTACTAACAAACAATACTTAGAAGACATTGTCACTGGGACCAGCAGTTAGCGTACTAGCTATGTCGCTGGACTCCCATGTAGTCGCCCGTGGTTCGCGTCCCGGACCCGGTGGCTTAAAACTCACAACAGACACGTGTGCGTGCGTGCCCAAGATCCCGAGAGGAGAATGGAGGAGAAGGGATTGCGGCGTGGCCATCCCCCCCTGGGGGATGATTTCTCACTTTCTGTCTCTCTGTCTCTCTCTGTCCGGCGAGCGCTCGCGCTCTGTAGCAAAAACCTCTTTAAACAAACAAAAAAAAGACATTGTTACTGACAAATAGGTTTAGATATTTTAAACCAATTAATCTCTAAATATTTGCTCTCCTTGTCCTTTAGGTTTTCCTAATTATATACTTTTTATAACATGTACTATCTGTACCTAACATACTGGCACGTGGTATTCTACTGCAAACGTAGGTGTACACTTTAATATATGAGGAGACTACAGAACACTCATGAGAAAAAATAGAATTAAAGTATGAGTTTACTTTGGTGCAAAAACTTTTTAAATTCAAGCACCATTTTCTCAGAGTACCCACTTTCCATGAACTTTCTGACGACCGTGTGTGCAAATAAGTAAATACCGGGGGCTGAGAGTGTAACGTTAGCTCCTTATTTATTTAGATGACACAGTCAATGAACTTTGGAGACCACTACTGGCGAGTCAACTTAGCGGTGCTGAGGTCCCTTTGCTCTCCTAGGACTCCAGCCCAGGTGAGCTTCTCCATCCACCTGACACGCCCGCCCGGCATAGGCCAGGGGAAGGCGCGGGTCCCGCCCTCGTCCCGCCCTCCCGGCCCCTCGTGCCCGCCCCTACCTGATTGTGCCACCGGATGACGTTGCCGAATCCCCCGGTCCCCAGTCGCTCTTTCATTTCCCAGGCCCCGCAGGTCTGGGTGGGCAGGGAAGGTGGCCAGCTCATACTGAGGCCGCGCTAACTCTGTAACAATTCCGGGCGGGGCGCAAGTTAGGGCTGAGCAAACCTGAACAGGAGTTTTGGGGAGGCAGGAGCCCGCTGCCCTGGGCTGTGGGGTGGTTTTGTAAATAAACCAGGGTGCTTCTCGGGGTGCGAACTTCAGGTGTCTCGCCCTCCACGCCGGCCGTCGTGGAAGCACTCGTGGAAGCACGTGGGGCGAAAAGCCCTCACCAGATAGGGAGCCCCGCGCCCCAGGACCTAGGAGGGGGTCCCCGCCTGACTTCGGCCGGAGCCCCTAACCTGCGGGAGGGGACCTGCCGCGCGGCCACTGCAGTCACGTGTGTCCAAAAAAAGTCCCCAGGAAGTTCGGTCCTACCCCGGGGCCCTGTGTCCCGGCTTCCCAGGCCCACCCGCTGCGGCGCCCCAGCCCCCC
>NW_006159519.1:1624402-1633378 GCF_000334495.1 Tupaia belangeri chinensis
GGGTGGGGGGCCGGGGGCGACGCCGGGCTCGGGCGCCCCCCAGGAGACATGAAAACCCGAGACCCTCCACCCGGCCCGCCAAGCGCCACTTCCTCAAACACTTCCTGCTCCGACGTCACGGAGCACGTGGCCTTGACTGGTTCTTAAAGGGGCCGCGCGGGCGCGTGAGTGTGAGTGTGCCTTCCAGACCACCCTGGCGGGAGTTGGATAGACCGTGCTCGCTGCGCTCCAGCAGCCCTTCAATGACCCCAATGCGCCTGTCTTCTTTTTATTTATTTATTTTTCAATAAGCATTACATTTTTTATAGAGTTGTGTTCAAAAACCAAGTGTTTGTTTAATTAATTAAATTCCAGTGAAGATTAAGCTAGAAATAATAATAAAATCGAATACAATATAAAAGATTCATTTACTCATTCATTTTCTGGTTCTCCTAAGATGCAATGAACAATTCAAACACATTCTTCAGCCAGTACCCTCTACTTCCATAACTCCTGTTCTATTTAAACCAGAGGCAGGGTGAACCTGACACCCTGTCTCAGAACCTGGCTAGGTGGAATTTCATGCAACCCCACCAGGAGTGACTTGGGGACAGTTTCCAGGAATTGCCTGGCTCTCTTGATAAATCACAGCTGGACTCCTCAGAAGTGACAACCACTCCGCTCAAAAAAAAATTAAAGAAAAGGAAAAAATTTCTAGTAGTGTGAAACCAAACTGGGATTGCGCCCCTGACAGGGGAGTTGTGAACGGGACTCCCGGTCTTGAGGTTAATGGCTCCTCTCCTACACATCGGCGTTATGGTAAGGCCTCTTACTATGAAGTTTCTCCATTCCGTGGCATTCTATCAGTAGACAAAGGCAAGGTATGTGCAAGTGGCTTACAATATTCAACTCAGGCAGAGAAAGTATTCAAGGAAACCTGAGATGGTAACGGGTCACATCCATAGAGTGCTTACTAAGTGCCAAGCACTCTAAACCCTTCAACTCTTATGTAGATTTCCTTTTTCAATCCTCAGGGCACCTCCACAGACTAGAAAATACTGCATTATTTAAAAACTCTTTCAAATGTGCTACAGGGTTCATGCGCTTACAGGAGAGAGAGAGAGAGAGAGAGAGACCATGAAAAAGAGAGAATCACCCCCCGGGGGGGGGATGGCCATGTCACAATCCTCAGTTCTCCTCTTGGGATTTGGGGCACACACACAGCATATTTTTCAAGCCGTGAGGTCCAGGATTTGAACCCCACAGTCGGCCACGTGAGATCCAGCCGCCGTAATGTCCACACCTTGCCACCAGCTGGCCTAAAACCTGTGCAGATGTGGAATGTGAAGCAGAGATGGTGAGTCTGTATCCCCAGTCACAGAGCCATGAAGTGGATAAACTGGAACAAACCCAAGCAGGTGGTTCCTGGGCCCACATTATTAATATTTTGGTTAAAAGTAGAATATTGAGAAGTGCCAAAGAAGGCAAACTGGATTTTGAATCCAGTACTACTGTTGACTATCTGTGAGGTATTAGGGCAAGTCGCTTAACCACTCCAAGCATCCCTTTTCTCTTAAAATATTGGCAGTATCAGGTTAAATTATTTAAAATGGTTGTTGTTGTTGTTGTTTTTAGAACTCAAAAAACAGTCAAAGTATCACTAACTGGACCAGCCAGTGGTATGGAAGTTAAGGCACTGGATCCCACATGGCTGACTTCAGAGTTCGAGTCTCGAACCCAGTGGCTTGAAAATCACTCTGGGCACTTGTATGTGCATGCCCAAAATCCTGGCAGGAGAATGGAGAAAAGATTGCAGTGTGCCTTTCCCCAGGGAGTGATTTCTCACTCTCTTCTGTCTCTCTCCAGCGAGCATATGCATGCTACAGCAAAAACGAAAAACAGTAACGACGACCAGCAATGTCATCTGGTTGGTCCAGTGGGGGGAGGTCAGGAGGGCGCGCAAATCATGGAAAGAAGGTGGCAGCAGAACAGGGGTGAGGGATGGCAGGGGCAGTGCCTGGCACAGGGGGCACTGATGCCTGGACAGAGCCCAAGGCTGAAGTTGACACTTAGGGACATAAGCGCACCCAGACTGTAGGTCAGAGTGCCCAGGGGAGTGCTGGGCATTCATCACTCAGTGTTTCTTGACTACCCCCATAGTCACAGCTAAGTAACACCTGCTTCCGGCCCAAAGCAGGAACCATGGGAACACGAGGAACTGGTTGTAATGCACACTAGTGTAGTGCCTGGTAGACCAGCAGGCGGCATGAAGGTTAAGGCACTGGATCCCACATGGGGACTCCAGTCAGCCTGCAGCTGAGTCCCAGACCCCGCACCTTTAAAAACATGCTAGGCGAACGACCAGTAGATAGCATAATGGTTATGCTGCTGGACTCCCTCATAGACGAATCTGGTTGGAGTCCCAGACCTGATGGCTTCACTGGACAAGACAGAGATCATTTCAGCTCATCTGTGTGTTTCAAAGTCTTAAAGACTCTTACTCTGGAACCAGCAGATGGAGGACTGGTTATGTCACTGGACTCCCATGTAGTCAACTGTGGTTCAAGTCCCAGACCTGGTGGCTTAGAACACATGCTGGGCGTGTGTGCATGCATGCCCAAAATTCTAAGAAGAGAATGAAGGAGAAGGGATTGTGGCATGGCCATCCCTCTGCGGGGGTGGGGGAGGGAATGATTTCTCATTTCTGTCTTGCTGTCTCTCTCTGTCTCTCCAGTGAGCGCACATGCCCTATAGCAAAAAATCTCTCCTAAAAATAAATTAGAAATAAAAAAACATGCCAGGCGCTTATGTGTGCATCCCCAAAATCCAGAGAGAAGAATGGAGGAAAAGGAATTGCTGAGTGGCCATCTCCCCTATGGGGGGAATGCTTTCTCACTTTCCCTCTTCCCTTTTCTCTGTCTCTCTCTCTCCAGTGAGCACATGCGCCTTCTAGCACATTATAAAAAAATGTATCAGACTTGTCCAGTGGCATGGTCAGTACCAAACTGAGCTCAGTGCTGAAAGTCATGTGGGGGACTGCAGGTTGGAATCCCAGGCTGACCTGAAAACATGCCCGGTGTGCACATGGAAGCCCAGGACCCTGGATCCTGGAGGCTGGGTTAAAGGGATGGAGGTGTGATGAGACCTGTTGGGGTGTCACCAGGACCCTGGATCCTGGAGGCTGGGTTAAAGGGATGGAGGTGTGATGAGACCTGTTGGGGGTGTCTCTCTTTCTTTCTGTCTGTCTCCTCTCTCTCGTGTGCATGCAGGTGCTCTCTGTCGTGAATAAAATGAATAGACTTTTAAAAGTAAATAACATGTTTTAAATAAATAAAACCGAGTTACTGAGTACCTCTATGCCCTGGGCAAGTGCACACTGTTTTCTGTGTAATGTCATAAGAAGTTTCTCTTTAATTGGTCACTTGTGAGAATCACCGTGGCCGAAAAATGTATCAAACACCCTGTGACATGCCAAAGCTCCGCTCTGCATAGCTCCAATTTATGAGTTCTTGTTTTGCTTAACTCAAAATAACTTGGTTTTCAACGGAACATAAATCTTGCTGATAAGGTTATATTTTTCTTTCTTTCTTTTTTAAATTAATGATGGTCCAGGAAGGGGTGTCTGGATTATATCATGTTCCAAGAGATATTTATTCTCTCCCCCTCAGCCCCCCCGCCCCCGTTTTCCCTCCAGATAAGACATGTCTAGATTATTGACTGCATCTGGTCTCTATCCTGTTCTGGGGATGGGAGCAAACTGTTCCCCCGCCTCCAAAAAAAAAACCACATTCAGATACAGAAAAATGTTCCTTTTTTTCCTGCTTCGACGCTGAGCGTGCTATTTAGTTGTGACTACAGAGGAATCAATAATACTCAGCAAGGAGGGCCTCCCAGAGTTGAGGCATCGCTGACTCAGGCCATCCAAGCAATGGGACTGTCACCAAAGGCACTTAGAATCTCGCAGGAGACTCAAGCCCCACAGAGCGTCATGAAGTGAGGAGAGACCAGGACCAGGCAATATAAAACTGGGGGCCGATTCATCCTGAGGGACAGGCAGACAGTGCCCGTAATGAAGACGCTTTCTGAGCACTGTTATTTTAAAATGAAATCTTACTAGTCAAAGATAACTCCTCCGCAGTCTTTTGGCGTCGTCAGCAGATTAAACTCTGCTCCCTGACATACTACAGCCAGACAAAGCAGTGCTGAGCTCCTTTGAGTGAGAAAAGGATTATTTTCTGCACAACATGGGAGTTGAATCATGGCAGGAGAAGCCAGATTGAAAAATAAGAAGGAAATGAAACAGACCGCTCTGGACGGAGGGGATTTCTGCTGCCCCCAGCCCCTAGAGGGTCAGCTCTGATTCTGTTCATTCTGCAATTCTTCTATTATCCTTCCAGTTTTGTTTTCTCCCAGCCCTGCAGAGAGAGGCCTGTTGCAAGTCAGGACTTGCTCCTTCCCCGAACAAGGACACCTCTGCTAGGAAAGTTGGAAAGACTCGTTTGGTTGGAGGGTATGAAGAAATCAGCCTTGAGGCCAGCAAATGGCATAATGGTTACATTGCTGGACTCCCACGTAGTTGACTGCAGTTCGAGTCACAGACACAGCAGCTTAAAACTCAGCTGGGCATGTGTGCATGCGTGCCCAAGATCCCTAGAGGAGAATGGAGGAAAAGGGATTGCAACGTGGCTATCCCCCATGGAGGGTGATTTCTCGCTGTCTCTCTGTCTCTCTGGTGAGCACAAGCACCGTATAGCAAAAATCTCTCTGAACAAAATAAATAAATAAATAAAAAGACAAAAGAAATTGGCCTTTCTCCTGGAAGTGTTAGTGGAAGATGGGGGTATGGGGAGCTGGTGGAGACCAATGATGAGAATGTGCCCCAGACCCTCCGGGGCTCAGGGCTGGACTGGCCGCAGAAGAGGAAGGAAAGAAACCACAGCCAGCTTCTATTTCTGTGCGACCTGGGCCAGTGGTGAAACTTCCAGAGAAGAGGGTCAGCCCGGCCATGGAGCCTCAGACTCTTGAGTGCAACCCTGAAAGCCAAGGGTTTGAGACCCTGAGTCACCCTCCCTGGAGGAATGATAGCTTGAGGAGATGGCTTTGCAGGAATCCCTGTGCTTTTACACAGTCATATTGTATTCCAGTAAGTTCAAATTAAAGGAGTCATTAAAGGGCAGATGTGTCCCTTGGCTGTGGTGGCGGGGCGACTGTGCATATGGGCTGGGGTACGTGAGAAAACTGCAAAAGGTTCTTGGAAGTGGAATTAAAGTAGATGTTTACTTTGGTGAAAAAAAAAAAAAGAGAGAGAGAGAGAGAGAGAAAGCAATCCATGCGTGATTTCCTCATCATACACGTCTTCCATAAGTTCCTGAAGAAGCTGCATCTCTAGTGAGTAGGTTTTAGCTCACCTGGGTTCTGAGCTCCTGGGAGCAGAGACTTCCGCTGCACCCTCAGTGCCTGGTACTCGCACGTGCTCGGTGGCAAACTTACAGAATGAGGGCTGGACCCGGAGCCTGGTAGGTAAGGTGAGCCGGACCCCACATGGCCAACTGCAGTTCGAATCCTGTTTCTGAAAGCGTGGAAAACACAGCAGGCACGTGTGCATGTTCAAACCCCGGCTGGATGGAGAAATGGAGGAAGGAGGATTGCTGTGAGACGGTGCCCCATGGGTGAGTGCTTTCTCCCTCTCCCTCTCTCTCGCTCTGTCTCTGTCTCTCTCTGGCAAGAGCACATACCCTCTGGCAATTAAAAACAGATGTACAGATTGGGGCCAGTGGGTGGTGTGGTGGTGAAGGCGCTGGATCCCACATGGCCAACTCCGTGGTTCCAGTCCTAGACCTCGCAGCTGGAAAAATGAGTCAAGGGACAGCAGTTGGCATGGCAGTTAAGGGTGCTAGACTCCCACATGACCAACCACGGTTCAAGTCCCAGACCTGGTGGCTTGCTTTCTCACTTTCCCTCTCTGTCTCTCTCGCTCTGTCCCTCTCTGGTCAAATTAAAATAAATAAAGTTAAATAATTAAAAAAAAAAAAACACGCGTCAAGCATGTGTACATGCATGTCCAAAATCTCAAGAAGAGGATGGAGGAGAAGGGACTGCGGTGTGGCCATCCCCCCTGGGGGTTGATGTCTCACTTTTGCTTTTTCTCTGTTTCTCTCTCTTGGCAGGTGCATGCACCCTATGGCAAAAAAATCTATATATATAAAAAAAATGTCCAGAATGAATGAGGGAGTTGGCCAGTACAAAGAGTATCAGTACTGCAGTGTTTAGCATTTGGTTAAACGTGGTCTCTGGTATCTGAGAGCTGTAGGTTCTTTTTTGCTTTATTGGAGAGGTTTTTGCTATAGGGCACATGCACTCATCAGAAAGACAGAGACAGACAGAAAGCGAGAAATCACCCCCCACCCCAGGGGATGGAAAAAAAAACTCCTCCTGGGATATTTTTATTTATTTATTTATTTATTTATTTATTTATTTATTTATGTATTTATGTATTTACTTATTTATTTTGGAGAGGTTTTTGCTATAGGGCACGTGCACTTACCAGACAGAGAGAGAGCAGAGAGACAGAAAGTGGAAAATCCACCTTCAGGGAGGATGGCCACACCGCAATCCCTTCTCCTCTGTTCTCCTCTCGGGATCTTGGGCATGCACGCACACGCACATGCACCTGGCGTGAGTTTTAAGCCACCGGGTCCGGCACGCGAACCACAGTCGACTATATGGGAGTCCAGTGACATAGCCATTACACTAACTGCTGGTCCCTCCTCCCTGGCGTGAGTTTAAGGCAACAGGTCCAGGACTTGAACCGCAGTCAACTACTTGGGAGTCCAGCAACATAGCCATTACGCCAACTGCTGGTCTCCAGAGAGATGTAGGTTCTAATCCTTAGCTTTGTCAACTTAGGCAGTTTACGTAACCTCACCAAGCCTCAGTTTTCTCTTCTGTAAAATAGGGGCTAATAAAACCTGCTCCTCGTGGTTATGTGGTTTAAATAAGATAATACATGAAATGATGTTATTAAGACCTCCTTGGGGGGGCCAACAGATGGTGTGATGGTTGGGGCTCTAGACTCCCACATGGCTGACAGTGGTTTGAGTCTTGGACTTGGTGGTTTGAAACTCACACCAGGGACTGTGCATGCATGCCCAAAATCCCAAGGGGAGAATGGAGGAGAAGGGATTGCTGCGTGGCCTTCCCCTCCCAGGTGGTGATTTCTCACTTTCTCTCTCTCTGTCTCTCCTGGGAAAACATACCCTATAACAAAAAATCTCTCTCAAAAAAGAAAAAAAATAAGACCTCTTCGGATAGCAGTTATTAATGCTGGTATTTTATTAAGTGCCATCACCCAGAAGTCAGCTGAGAGCCCTGTTCTTTGTGATCCACGTGAAACGGCTCAGAGGCCCTTGCCCCCAATGCAAGCCCTGTGCCCTTCCCCTCCCCTGACCCCGTGACCTTGGTGTCGGAAGTGGCACTGCACAGTGGTGGCTGAGGTGGACGGGATGTCTCGTAGTCCCCTCTCACTCTGACCTCCTACATTTGCTAAATTCTTAGCTGCCCTTTCTTTTTTCTTTTTCTTTTTTTGGAGAGGTTTTTGTTGTTGTTGTTGTTGTTGTTGTTGTTATAGGGCACGTGCACTCGCCAGGAAGACAGAGAGAGACAGAGAGACAGAAAGCGAAAAATCACCCCCGGGGGGATGGCCACTCCGCAATCCCTTCTCCTCCATTCTCCTCTCGGGGCACGTATGCACTCACACCCAGTGTGAGTTTAAGCCACCAGGTCCAGGACTCAAACCACGGTCGACTTCATGGGAGTCCAGCGACATAGCTATTATGCCAACTGCTGGTCCCTTCTTTTTAAGAATTATTATTTTTAAAAATTTTATTTATGCCCTCCACAACTAGGTACCTGGCCACTGCATTCTGTTCTAAACCCTCATGGCAGAATATTCGTGGGCTCTTTATTGCCTGCTTCTCCGTATTTTCAGCTCCTGCCTGTCTATTTGTGGTCCGCTATCCAAATATCACCTCATGCCAGCCACACAGGATGGTAATAGCAGTAGCAGCCATGCAGGGGTTGCAGAGCAGGTGCTGTTACTTCCCGGAGGAGTACCACCGTGGGTGAGTCTTCTTCCGGCCTGTGAGCAACATGCAGTAGGGTGCAGGGCTTACTGTGAGGGCTTTGGAGGCACTTCTGGGTTGAGATCTGGGCTCGGCGACTTTCTAGCTACGGAAAGGTGAACTTGTTGATCCTGTCCCCTCCCCAGACATGGGAGTCAGTCCTTTTCCTTGATTTCATCTGATGATCATTCATAGAAGACTTAGTATTTAACAGACTCTAGCAAAGGTTCAGAGAGGTGGAGGCATTTACACCGCAGTGCCACGAAAAATTCCGATTACACATCTAGATTAGGAAGGTGTATAGAAACATAATCTGGGGGCCAGCAGTTAGCATAATGGCTATGTCGCTGGACTCCCATGTAGCCGATCGCGGTTCGCGTTCTGGACCCGGTGGCTTAAAACTCACGCCGGGCACGTGTGTGTGTGTGTGTGTCCAAGATCCCAAGAGGAGAATGGAGGAGAAGGGATTGCGGCGTGACCATCCCCCCTGGGGGGTGATTTCTCGCTTTCTGTCTCTCTGTCTCTCTGTCTGTCTGGCGAGTGCACATGCCCTATAGCAAAAAAAAACTATAAAAAGAAAGAACTACAATTCGCAGCCTCTGTTTACAAGTCCCCACTTCAGGCCAGCTGGTTCTGTGACGGCTGAGGTGGTGGATGGCACATGACCAGTAGCACAGGCCAAGTCCTGGGCCAGAGGCTCGATAAACACTGGGCACAAGCACATGTGTGTGCAAAACCCCAGAGGAGAAATGGAGGATTGCCTATGACCATTACCTGCAGGCGGTGCTTTCTCACTCCCTCTCTCTCTCTCTCAGCACATGTGCTCTCTAGCAAATTAAAAAAAAAATAAGTGCCCATTTTTGTAGCTGGGCTTTGG
>NW_006159519.1:1633409-1659042 GCF_000334495.1 Tupaia belangeri chinensis
CTGCTCCACTCCTCAGGCCTCCTGCTCTTGAACAAGGAACCAGATCCTTCCCAATGTCTCCTGCAGAGCGACCAGCTCTCCACGGCCACCCCTCCCACCTGTAGCTGGAGCTGGGACATGAACTTGCACCCACGGGTCTACAGCAGCCAACCGGCCATTGAGCTTTGATTACACCTGGGGCTCTGTGCCCCCACCCATCCTGTTTGCTGGTTGACAGCCTCACCCCCTCCCCCAGCCCCTGCCAGCAGTGGCTTCCCAAGAGGAGCACCCACTCCAGACTGTGCAGGACTCCTTTAGGGCTCTCCTTTCTGTGACGGAAGTCATAGGCTAAACAAGGGCCACCTACGTGTGCCAATTTCTCTGTCTCTGCCCGAGCTACCATGCTCTGTAAGAAAAAGACCGTCAGGGCTGGCTCCATGGCCTAGTTAAGGAAACCAGATCCCACATCGCGTACGTAGTTCAAACCCCAGCCCCAAGGAAACACATTGGTGTGTGTGTGTTTGTGTGTGCGTGTGTGTCCCAAATCCCAACAGGATGAAGAAATGGAGAAGAAGGGTTGTGGAGTGACCACCCCCTGTTAAGGAATCCTCTTTCTCTGTCTTTTTGTCTCTTTCTGTCAAGCACACACACCATCTGGCAATTTAAAAAGAAAGAGAAAAGAAAAGGAGACCCAAAGTGATTTGATTTGAATTATTCCTCCCTTCAGAAGTAGAGACAGGACCGATCATTTTTGTTACCGGCCAATGTATCTTTCTGCTACTGCTGGTTCTGTCAATTTGAGTCGATTTGCATTGGTTGAGCCAGGGGGTCAGCTAAGTGGGGAAAATCTGGCAGGACCTGGAGGGATAGTTCTTAGGGAAAAAGAATTACAGACCCCCTACTCATCTTACTATCAGATGCCAGATAATTTAAACACACAGACCATCTCTCTATTTCATTATGGTCATTTAAAAATAATCAGATTTCTAGAGGAGTAATCTTCGTACTGGGAAACCTACCAATCTAACGTGTACAGTTGGAAGAGTTTTTACAACTGAATACAACCTTGTAACTGTCATAGAGTTGTTGTACAGAACCTCATCCCCAAGAGTTTCCTTACACTCTCCATCCCTTTTTTTAATTTGCCAGAGAGTATGTGCACTTACCAGAGAGAGACAGAGAGACAGAGAGAGAGGGGTAGGGAGAGAGCACTCCCAGGTGGGCATGGTCATGCTCAATCCCTTCTCATCCATTTCTCTGTCCTGTTGGGATTTGGGGCACCCGCACACATGCCTGGTGTGTTTTTCAAGTCTCTGCATCTGGGACTCAAACCATGTGCTCAGTCACGTGATCCAGCTCCTTTAACCACTAGGCTATGGGTCTGACCCATTCTTCATGCCCCCTTTGCCATTAATACCTTCCCTCCTTTCTTACCCTACCCCCAAAACACACACACACATTGAGCCTGCTGTCTCTCTGGTTCTGCAGTTTAGCCAATCTTTTCTTTTTTTAAATTTAATTTATTATTATTATTTTAAAATTTGACCAGAGAGAGAGAAAGAAAGTGAGAAAGCAAGCCGTCAGTTCTGGAACTTGACCCGTGGCTGGCCACGTGGGAGTCTAGCACCTTAGCCACCACACCACCTGCCAGTCTCTAGCCAATCTTAATATAACTCTTAGCCACAATTCCTAGGGAATGGCTAAGGTGTGGTCAGATTGCTGGGCTGGGCTGAACTTCTCATGCCAAAAAATTAAAGGCCAGAGATGACCAAATGACTGACCTCACTGGGAAGGGCCTGGGTTAGCAGCCCAGGATCATCAGGGCTGACCTGGCCTTGGCGGGAAAGGTCTGCTCATCCCTGAGACTGCACAGTCCATGCTAGGAATGAGGAAGCCAGAGAAGGGGGAAAGCTGCTAGAAAGCACCACAAAGCCAGCAGAGATGGGAACTCTCATTAAAGGCCTGAGATGTTGCAATTCAACCGTCAGACCCAAACCCGCCCTAACGCGGCTGCTCTTGCACTTCCCTTGGCTGGGGGATGTCTGTCCTGCCTACCTGCCGGTCCTAACTTCTTTCCCTTTTTTGTTTTTTTCCCTTTTTCTTTCCTTCCTCTTTTTCCTTTTCCTCTCTTTTATTTCCTTTCCTTTCCTTTTCGCAAAACGGCACACACACTCTCCAGAGAAAGAGACAGAAAGCAACCCGGATGGGGCGTGCTCAAGTCACAGTCGTCTTTCTGCCATCTCTCCATCCCATCAGGATTTGGGGCATGCGTGCATACGTGTCTGGCATGGTTTTCGAGCTGCTGGGGCTGGGATTCATTCAAATTGGGGTTTACCATGAGGGGTCCATGCTACCGTACACATCACACAACCACTGCGTTATGGAGCTGACCCCCAACTTCTCCTTTTTGCAAGAGGCCGCTGGTGACTTTCAGGCAGACCGGACCACTGTAGAGTCTGGAAAATGCTTTCTCGAAGGATGATGTATGAGATCATACTATGTCACCCAAAAATGTACCCCGTTGACATAAGAATTATTTTCAGAAACAAGCACTGGAAAAGCAGCTCCGAAAACAGTAAAAGTTACTTTGTCATGAGGGGAATTTACCTGCAGGAAGGAACCTCCGTTTGTGAAGGTCTCCCTCTCTACAGGGCCAGAAGGTGTGCAGATCACTAGAGACTCACCATAGGGAAGACACCAACGTAATCTGCATAATGAACCTTACCCAGGTACCCATGGCTGTCCTAAAACTCCCCTGTAACAGCCCATCCCAGCATCCCTTTTTCTTTGTTTCATAGGGAGATGGTATTGAAACCTGAATTCGAATCCACTTTTCTAGATTTTACTCATTTTTCTAGGTATCTCCTATGTATGTATGCTGGGGCTCAAGAAACAGTACCCCCCCAAAAAAACCTGGCCCTTTGATATGCTGAATTATAGAAATAGCCTCAGAATCAAGCCCTTTTATTTTCCTTAGAGAGATTTTTGCTATAGAATGCATGCACTCACCAGAGAGCCAGGGAGAGAGAAACAGAGAGAAAGTGAGAAATCATTCCCCAAAGGGGATGGCCTCGCTGCAATTCCTTCTCCTCCATTCTCCCCTTGGGATTTTGGACACACATGCACATGCACCTGGTGTGAGTTTTAAGACACTGAGTCTGGGACTTGAACCACGGTCCACTACATGGGAGTCAAGTGACGTAACCATTACGTCATCTGATGGTCCCTCAAGCCTTTTTTTTTTTTTCAAAGGTTTTTGCCAAAGGGTGTGTACACTCACTGGAAGAGACAGAGGAAGACAGTGAGAAGGAAAGTGAGAACTCACCCCTTGGGAGATTTAGCCATGCCACAATCCCTTCTCCTCTGTTTTCCCAGGATCCAGGACACACAGAAACATGTACCCGGTGTAACTTTCAAGCCACCAGGTCCAGGACTCGAACTATGGTCAGACATGTGGAAGTCTAGCACCTTAAGCACTATGTCACCTGCTGGCCCCATCCACATTTGTCAATTGCTTTACAATGAACTCTCATCAAACCTGTAAGCAAAGTGGGTTTAGGTCTTCTGTCATCACCCGCAGATGGTTAATTATTTCACCTAATGTTTTCCCGAAAGCTTTTCTAAGAGGCTGTAATCTTAAAATGCTGTCTTCTGAGATTTATGGACAACACTCTGATAAGTAGTGGTTTCTGATAATGTTAAGATCATATTTTGAACTGGTAAGAATTCCTGAACTCTAATGGAGAAACTGATTGATTTGAGAAACTGCTAATTGAAGATTGAACAGAGCCAGAGTTAAGTTAATGACATGGGACTAAGAGAGCCAATGAGGATGAACATAATTTTTTGTCACCTCTTGTTTGAAACATTTCTGGTTCCTTTTTCTTTCTTTTTTTTTCTTTTTTTTTTTTTTTTAGGCTACCTATAACATACAGCAATCTGGTAAATTATACCTTTGCGAATTGAATTAAAACATTTATATTTGGGACCAGCAGTTGGTGTAATGGCTATGTCACTGGACTCCATGTAGTCAACTGTGGTTCCAGTCCCAGACCCAGTGGCTTAAACTCACGCTGGGCATGTGTGCGTGCATGCCCAAGATCCCGAGAGGAGAATGGAGGAGAAGGGATTGCAGTGTGGCCATACACCCAGGGAGATTTCTCGCTTTCTGTCTCTCTGTCTTTCTGGCGAGCGCACACGCCCTATAGCAAAAACCTCTCCAAAAAAACAAAATGAAACAAAACAAAACATTTATCTTTGTCTCCCTACAAAGGAATCTTCCTAGAACCTAGAAATTCTAACAGAGTATTCCTATTCTCATGGAAACACAATTATTTTCATATATTCAATAACAATTCATTCTGGGCAGCACACAGTGGCAAGACGGCAGTGCGAATTTCAAAGAGGAGGGAGTTTGTCACTGACGGTACCCCAAAACTGAACTGAACGAGTTCCTCTCCTGATAGCTGCCTGAAGACGGCTACTTGGGGGGTTGAGTTTGGTTTACATCAACCAGGTCAGAAATTATCTTAGCCACCAGGACACAGAACATTCTCGGTGAGAATCACCTGTAGACCTGAGACCTGACGGCTGTAGTTCAAAAGAGGTTTGGGGACCAGCAGGTGGTATAGCAGTTACATCACTGGACTCCCACATGGCCTACTGGAGTTCTAGCCCTGGACCAGGTGGATTGAAAATCACACCAGGTGTGTGTGCATGCATGCCCAAGATCCCGGGAGGAGAAGAGATGTGTGTAGTCTCACTTTCCCTTTCACTGTCTCTGTCTCCTCCAACCCCAGCGCACGTGACCCAAAGCAAAACCGTCTAAAATAACAACCAAAAGCAGAAGAGGGTTGGCTTCCTGAGGGCAGTGTGGAGCTTTCTGCTGGGGTCTGTGTGCCATCAACCAGCAGTCTGGGTGGCACAAACTCCTCGGGGGGCTTGCTGCAGACAGCCTGCTCTGGTGGGCTGTGGTTCACCATGGAAAGGGGGCCAGGGGTTGTAACGCTGTGGTGTCTGGGAAGCTCCGCAGACAGGGGGCTAAGTCCACGAAATGTGCGATTGGCCCGAGGACTCACAGTCATCTCCTCCATTGACCCAGCTGTGCACCACGTGCTGCTCAGACAGGGCGTGCTGGGCATCCCAGTGACGATCGTGCGTGTCCTAGGGCCCGAATGGGAAGACTGGCCCTCAGAAGCCCCTGCCAGTCACGTGAGCATTGTGAACCCCAAAGATGAGCTACTGTTCACCACTCCCATCCCAGACAGGACCACGGAAAGCCAGAGCCTCCTGCCATGCCCCAGCCAGGCCCTACAGCATAAAGGGGTCTTATCGGCAGCTGTCTCTGGAGTCTGGATGTTGCTCCGCAGACCTTTAATAAAAATCTTGTAAGAAGAAAAAAAGAAGTCCGTTCTTCTTGTAAAGGGACCTAAGTGAAAAACTTGATTACATTACTAAGACTTGGACAGGAATGTCCTGTTTGAGAATGTCCATAGACGTATATATGACCAGAAGGTTTATAAAAATAGTTATTTATGTATTTAATTTTATTCCTTATTACTATGTATTTTTTAATTTGACTAGAGAGAGAGAGAGACAGAAAAAAGGAAAATAAGAAAGTAGGCTGCCAGATCCAGGACTCAAACCACAGTCGGCCATGTGGGAGTCCAGCGCCTTAACCACCATACCACCTGCTGGCCCATAGTTATTATTTTTTTAATTGCCAGAGGACAGGTTCCTTGCCAGTGAGAGCCATAAAGACAGAGAGAGAATGGGAGAAACACTCCCCCCATTGGGGAGTAATCACATTGCAATCTCTTCTCCTCTATTTCTCTATCCTGCTGGGAGTTGGGGCATGCATGCACATACACCTGGCATATTTTCAAGCCCCTGGGGCTGAGATTTAAACCACAGTCAGCCAAGTGGGAATCTGGTCCCCTTCACTTACTAGGCTATGACCAGACAGTTTCAAGACTAAAATGGACTTCATGGAGCCAAAGCCCCTTAGAAAAAAGTTGGCTTCATGCTTTGCTCACAAGGTTGTTGGCAGGCAATCCACGGAATGGGAGAAAATATTTACAAGCGCTGTAACTGCTGTAAGACGAGGTCTGCTAATAATAGCATCTATTTCCCATAATATTGCTTCTAGTCAAAATCCTGTTTTTCAGTGTTAAAATAACGTTGTGGCACGTGTGTGTGTGTGTGTGTGTGTGTGTGTGTGCGATGCTTTTAGACAAGGTCTTGTGTCACTCTCTTCCTGTATGTTTCCTGAGTAGCCGGGACTACAGGTGCATGCTTGATTTTTTTAAGGTGGCTTGGTAATCAATCTGCCTCCCATGTGGCCTCAATCTGCCGAAACGTGGCATCCAGCCACTACCACAGATGGGCCCATGCTAAAAACGTTTATCCCAAGTGCAGGGGTGGTGGTTTTGTCACATCACAGGCCTCTCTGCCCTGTACCTATAAAGCTGCTAACGGATCTAAGCCAGAGTCCACGCTGGCCGGTTCTCCCGTTCTCTTTCTGGTCTACGGAGTTGGTGGGTGGCCTCGTCCTTGTTACCACTGGGCTGGGTAAACATCCTTACTCTTGACTAGGTTCTCCTGCAGCCTCCGGAGGAGAGTAATTCAAATCACTACTCTCCAGAGCCTCAGTGGAGGAGAAGGAGAAGCACGTCATTATCCCCTGGGGAGCTTGGGGACCTCGGGGCCCCCCACGTGGCCTTTGCTGCTGGGGGTGGCTGTCGGCATACATTTTTCCTGTGATGTCTGGCCAAGGGAGAGTATTGTTATCTAAAGGTTAGTTCACTGGCTGCTCCTTTCCTGATTTTCTTGGCTAGAGAAAGCAAGCTCTGTGTGTGTGTGTGTTTGTACACACTTTGCCGTTTCTGGGTGGCTCACTTTTTAACTCCAAATCTGGAATATGCGAGGCAGAAAGACTGCCCAGGAAACTCACCACCACATCATCCCCTGGGCCATGCAGTCTCCAGCTGTTCTGTCTTCTTCCATCCAGAATCTTGTTTGTTTTATGTAAAGCATCCAGGGTTCCTTGGAATACTTAACAGGAGAAATAAGAAAAAGCACATCTACTCCGTCCACATGAAAGCAAAGAACTTACCTGGGGTTTTGTTTTTGTTCTGCCATTGGGTGTGTGTGTCCACCAGAGACAGAGACATAAAGAGAGAGAAAGCAAAAAATCACCTGCTAGAGGGGACGACCACAACACAGTCCCTTCTCCTCCATTCTCTTTTTGGGATTTTGGATATGTGTACATACACGCCCGGCGTGTTTTTTAAACTGCTGGGTCTAGGACTTGAACCACACAATCAGCTCTGTGGGATCCAGCCAATTTAGCCTCCACATCACTGGCTGGCCCCTGAACTGTTGTTAATCGTGCCTGTACAGGGTACGTTTATAGTATGACTTAAACATTCACTAATGGCTTCTTCATGGGCGATAGCAGGAGCAGCTGTGATTCAAACAGATGAAGGCCGAAAGAGGCAAAATCTCTCACACACCCTCACAGTTTAACATCTGCGTCGTTTTATTTAGTAATTCAAATTGGGGAAAAAAATGTATAGTACTTCTATTTATGTGAGGAGTAGAAACGATGTGACTCGTTGACTTAACAAACCTAGTTGATTTTTTCCCACCCTTCTGTTAATTTAACCGGGACAAACCTATAAGTAATACTTTTTTTCTTTTTATCACCTTAAGGAACAAGAATCTGCCACTCCAAAGTATGATGGCAGGGCAGAACTCGCTACCTCCAAATATGTCTCTCTGGCATGGGGATTAGTTCAGGAAGCCACAACAGCAGAAGTTCTGGAAACCAAGTAGAAGTTACGGCTCTGTAAGGAAGCGGCTATCTGCAGGAAATCTTCATCTGTAAGGGTGTCTCCCTTTGTACCAGGAAGAGGAGAATGGCTCAAAAACACCAGAAATGCTTATCAGCAGAGAAGGCACACGCCGCTCTCTATAGCAAGCTGTACCCTTGCACACTGTGCTTTTCCCGGTCCCTCCCCCATTACCAGCCCCCGCCGTGGTGCCCTATTAAATGGGGGGTGCCGTAATTCAGATACGGCCTGAGCGACCTAAGTGTAGCCTGAGAATTGACCCCGTGGAATCTGTACATCGTATCTACCTGATGCTTGTGAGACGTAAAATAAAGCCAGTCTTCACTTTGTCAATAGTGATGTGGAGGGACCAGCAGATTGCGTGAGCGTTACATTGTTCTTCCTACATGGCTGTCTGAGGTTCGAATCCTGGACCCAGACATTCGAAACTGTCAACGGAAAATAACCAACTCCGTAAAAATAATAATAATGAATGTGGTTTATTTCTAAGCAGAATGAGTGAGGAGGCAAGACATGCCTTTCTCTTGGGGTGATCAAGTACAGGGGTTCCTTTTATTTTATTTTGAGAGCAAGAGGCAGAGTTTGAAATTTAGTGAAAAGTGTTTCCGTTGGTCTGGCCCAAAAAGGTGGGACACGTTGGGGGGGGCTTGCTTGTAGGTTATAGGTGGGTTTACAGTTTTTAGGGTGGTGATTGGAAAAGGAAGGTTGCTGAGATCAGAAAGGAATGTCCTTTAACAGCGAGAAGGAGGCTTAATACACATCACAAAGACACCCCAATACTATGCTAGGGGCAGGATTAGGAAGAATCCTGTTACCAATGGGTCAAAATGGTCTGTTAACATTTGTGGGCGTGATTCCCTCTAAGCCTTCTGGAAAGGATTTTGGAAAAATGGGAAAAAGCAGTCAGACTTCTGTCCACAAAACTCAGCCGGGTGCATTTGTGAGCGTGCTTAAAATTTCAAGGGGAGAATGGAGGAGAAGGGATTGCAGTGTGGCCATCCTCCCGAGGGGTGATCTCTCACTTTCTATTTCTCTGCCTCTATCTCTGTCTCTCCAGTGAGCACAGTGCCCCGTAGTGAAAAATCTCTCTTTAAAAAAAATGGTGGTGTGGAGGGCCAGCAGGTGGAGTGGAGGTTAAGGCAGCTGGATCCCATATGGCTAACTGTGCAGTTCGAGTCCTCGACCTGGTGGCTTGAAAAATACCCTGAGTGCATGTGTATGCAACCCCAAATCTGGAGAGGAGAGGAGAGGAAAAGGGATTGTTGAATAGCCATCTCCACTCGGGGGTGATGTTTCACTTTCTCTCTTCCTTTGTCTTTTATCTCTGTCTCTTACTGGCAGGTGACCATACCCTAGAGCAAACTAAAAAAAAAAAAGTATAATAAAGATAAGTCGTGGGCACAAATGCACCGGTGCTAGTTAAGTATAAACTGGAAGTAAGTATAAAATTAAAGTAATTAGTTTACTGCAAATCCTCCCACCTCCCTGAATTACCCGCCCTATTACTTTCATTTATCTCGTTAACCTCTCAAGTAGGACTGTTGTGCACCGCTGCAGAAGTCATTATCCTAAAGCGAGACTGCTAAGTATAAGTAATGTTAATTTACTAACGTAGTCTCTACCGGGTTCAGCTGGATTTGCATTTATGTAGATAGACAGATTTTATGCTCTAGTACAGACACCAACCGTCCACCAAAGCTGGGTAACAGAGCTTATAGGAATGCGGGGCCGTGAGATTCCGAAATGAGCGTCCACAGGCCCGTGAGCACAAAGACCGGGCCTTGCTCCATTGTGGCTATGAGCAGAATCACACGCAGGCATCAGCCCTCCGATGACAAGCGCCTCCAGTTCACCGACAGCTAGAAGCCTGAGCACACCAGCAGCTCCCCACGCCCTGTTGACCGTGTCCTCGAGGAATCAGCCATGATTCTTAAAATCTGGCAGTAAATGAGGGTTTGACTAACCTATCCTTAGAACGGTAAATTCTATCCTAGCAACTGAGTTCATATAATTGACCTAAACCAATACGTCCTAATGGAAAAGTGTGATCAAGGTTTTATTAGTTTTTATTTTTTGCTATAAGGCGTTTGCACTCACTGGAGACAGAGACAGATGGAGAGACAGAGAGGGAAAGTGAGAAAACACCCCCAGGGGGATGGCCGCGCCATAATCCCCTCTCCTCCATTCTCCTCTCAGGACGGGGGACACAGATGCACATATGTCTGACGTGCTTTTCAAGCTGCCAGGTCTGGGACTTTAACCACGAAGTTGGCCATGTGAGGTCTAGCTGCCTTAACCTCCATGTCATCTGCGTGGCCCTTGAGTATGTTTAAAGATTTTAAAAGGGAAGTTAAACCAAATTGTGGATAACTTTAGATAAAATAAGAATAAAACAGGGACCAGTAGATGGTGTAATGGCTATGTCACTGGACTCCCACATAGTCAACTGCTGTTCAAGTCCTGGACCTGGCGACTTAAACTCACACTAGGTACGTATGTGTGCATGCCCAAGATCCCGAGAGGAGAATGGAGGAGAAAGGATTGCGGTGTGGCCATCACCCTGGGGGGAGATTTCTCGCTGTCTTTGTCTTTCTGGTGAACGCACTATTTTTTGCCCTATAGCAAAAACCTCTCTATAAATAAATAAATAAATAAATAAAATAAAAATAAAGTGCATGTTTATATTTTGGAAGTAGATTGTAGACAAAAGGCCGTGTGTCCCTAAATATGCCCATACATGTTTGCGAGCAGGAACAGCCTCCCACGTGACAACAGTACTGCTGTCGGACTTGGGAGAACTAGTCCTGACTAGTATTGGCGTCTGTATACGACCCATATTCAAATTTCCTAGTTGTCCCAAGAAAGTCTTTTTTTTTTTTTTAAAGAGTTGTTTTATTTAACTTTACTTATCTATTTTAATTTGACTGGGGAGAGACAGAGTGAGTGAGAGAGGAAAAGTTAGAAAGCGAGCTATCAGATCCAGGACTTGAACCACATTTGGCAATGTGGGAGCCCAAACCTTAACCACTATGCCACCTGTTGGACCTGAAAGTCTTTGTTAAAAAACAAACAAACAAACCTGTTTCTTTTCATGAGTGAGAGAAAGACGAACACCCTCGATGGGATCTCAGTGCAATCCTCTCCTGCCTTTCCAGCCAGGATCAGACACACGTGTGCCCAGCATGTGGGAATCCACCTGGGACTAGAACCCTGACCTTCCATACGGATCAAATTAGTGCATGTGGTAGAGAGCATTGTGCCAATGCTGTTCCGGTACCGCCAGGCCCCAGGGTGTCTTTTACAGCTTCGTGTCCTGCAACTGCTTGTGATTACAAGGAAACTCCTAAAAGCAAATAGAAAATGTATTTGACAAAAACAAAACAAAACAAAAAAACAAAACAAACAAAAAAAGAACAAAAAATACTATGCATGGATTCCAAATATTTTTACACCAAAATAAATGTGTCCTTTTTTTTCTTTTTCTTTCTTTTTTTTTTTTTTTTTTTGAGAGTATTTTTTGCTATAGGGCACATGTGCTAGCAAGAAAGACAGAGACAGAAAAATCTCCCCCCAGGGGGGATGGCCATGCCGCAATCCCTTCTCCTCCATTCTCCTCTCGGGATCTTGGGCACGCACACACACATACCCAGTGTGAGTTTAAGCCACCAGGTCTGGGACTCAAATTGCGGTCGACTACATGGGAGTCCAGCGACATAGCCATTATGCTAACTGCTGGCCCCTAAATGTATATTTTTAAAAAACTTTGCCAGAGTGCACATGTACTGACCAGAGGCAGACAGCGAGGGGGAGGAAGTTCCGTGCAGTGAGGTGCGCTCAGGCCACAGTCCCGTCACCACTCCCCGCCCGGCCTGGAGCTGGGCATGCCCTTGTGCTTGGAGTGTTGTCAAGCCACCGAGGCTGACGCGTGAACCACTCGGTTGGCCACGTGGGATCCGGCTCCCTTCCTCACTGGGCCACTGGGCCCAGCCTCACAGTTCTACTCCAGTTTCTACACTCTTTTTTTGTCCCCACAAACTTTTAAAATCCTCTCATATGCTCTCTGACCCCTTACAGCCAAGCAAAACTTCATGCCCCTTCCCTCCCAGGATAATTTTTTGATAAATTCAAGACCCTTATTGTGGAATGTTCTAGAATTTGGATTTCCCTAGATTTATCAACTTGATCTCTCTTTTTTATATTTTTTAAATTTTGCCATAGGACACATGTTCTGGCTGAAGGCAGAGAGAAGTGAGAACTCACCCCCAGGAGATTTGGCGCATACACCAATACACACCTGGCATGATATTTTAAGTAGCCTGGTCGGGGGCTCGAACTATACAGTCAGCCAAGTGGGATCCAGCAACTTTATGCTCCATGCCACCTGGCCCTCTTTCTCATTGACCTCTTGGTGCCATTTAACTTGTTCTCTATGCTTGCACTTTGAGGGAACTGGAAGTTAGGCTGTGCTTCCGGGTGAGAGGACAAACGATCGCATCACAAGGCACGTAAGCCCGGTCGGCCGACATTGGGCAAGCTATTCTTGATCACTTGCCTGACGCTGTGCCTACCAGGCCTCTCCATTTGAAGGGGTATTTTCTCTGCGCAGTTCAGAATCAATCTGCGGATGATCCCGACGCCCCCAGATAATCTTTTCACACAACCTCTCACCTGTTGGCTTCGGCATCAGTCGGTGAACCTTGATGAGCGAGTTATTATGTGCGGGGTTGCACATTGGTGGTTTTAGAAAATGACCTGAGGGCCAGCAGGTGGTGTGGAAGTTAAGGCTGCTAGATCCCACAGGCCCAACTTCACAGTTCAAGACCCAGCTCCTGCAGCTTGAAAAACACACTTGGTGCATGTGCAAGCGTGTCTCACATCCTGAGAGGTTAGCGGAAAAGGAACCTTGCGTGGCCATCCCCAGGGGCGGGGGGTGCTTTCTCTCCGTCACTCTCTCTCTCTCTCTTTTTCTCTCTGGTGAGTTCATGAACCGTACAGGGAAGAAAAAAAAAAAGTGGGCAGAGACTAAAACTTAAGTTTCTTGAATAAAAATATTAACCAGAACTATACTCAGAATCTTATCAGCTTAAAATCCCATAACAACGTGCACAATTAGCAGGATGAAGTCATCTATGTTGCAAAATAGTGAGAGGAATTATTAGGAGGGGCACGAGGTCGGCTCCACCTGGAAATAGTTGTCTAACTGGAATTTAGGTTAAATTTTAAATATACTTTTGGCGATCATGACCTTCGGTTTCTTTTACTAGTGAAAAAAAGGTAAGGCTCTCTGAAGTAGGAAATAGTCTTTGTTAATGAATAAAAATTCCACAAATAGGCACATGAGGAGGCGTCCATTAAGTGGCTGAATTCCTAAGTCACCCAGCACTCTTAACAACCTATCGGACTAATCCGTGTATTTGTCGAAGAAAGCGTATTTAAATAAGTTCAAGGTAAGAAAATCAGATTTCTTTAGCTTCATTAAAGGAGAAGCAGGACAGAAAGTTGGAAGGCGGGGTGGGGACCGTATGGGGGAGCCCCTGAATGCTGGCGCTTGCCCATTCCCCTCAGGGTAGCTGGGGGCCAGCGAGTGTTTAGGAGCAAGGCACCCGTGTGGACAGGCACTGCTGGGAGGTGACTGGGAACAATTCTGAGCATAACGGGGATGTCGTGCCAGATACAGAAATTGCTGAACGTGCCAGGAGATATTCTTTCTCTAACGCTGAGTCATTCTGTAAAGAGAATATTGCCCATTTTTAAAATAATGCGCAGGCACAGAAAACACGTGCCTCACCAAAGCCCACAGTACTGGAAAACTGCGAAACCAAGATTCAAATGAGGGCTGTTTGGGGCCAGCAGGGGGCGTGGTGGCGAAGGCGGCCAGATTCCACGTGGCTGACCGTGTGGTTCTAGTCCCAGACCCAGCAGCGTAGAAAACATGCTGGGCTCATGTGTGTGCATGACCAAAATCCTGAAAGAAGGGGGAGATGGAGGAGAAGGGATTGTGGGGTGACCATACTCCATGGGAGGTGTTTTCTCACTTTTTTTCTGTCTCTCTCTCAGTCTCTTTCCAGCGAGCATGTACAGCCTCTGACAAATTTTTTAAAAAGGGGTTTTTTGTTTGTTTTTATCTATCTCTTCCATAAATGAGACATGAGAGAGAGAGAGGTGGCACCCCCAGTGAAGTCTTGACACTGCTACCCACCCCCAGCCTCGGCCAACCTGGACCCTGGGCACACATGTGCCTGTCATCCTCAGGGAGGCCTCCAGATTTGAACCGAGAACCTTCCCATGTTGATCGCCTTACAGAGCATCACATTTTGCTGCTGCACCACTGTCTGGCCCTGAAAGAAGGGGGAGATGGAGGAGAAGGGATTGTGGGGTGACCATACTCCATGGGAGGTGTTTTCTCACTTTTTTTCTGTCTCTCTCTCAGTCTCTTTCCAGCGAGCATGTACAGCCTCTGACAAATTTTTTAAAAAGGGGTTTTTTGTTTGTTTTTATCTATCTCTTCCATAAATGAGACATGAGAGAGAGAGAGGTGGCACCCCCAGTGAAGTCTTGACACTGCTACCCACCCCCAGCCTCGGCCAACCTGGACCCTGGGCACACATGTGCCTGTCATCCTCAGGGAGGCCTCCAGATTTGAACCGAGAACCTTCCCATGTTGATCGCCTTACAGAGCATCACATTTTGCTGCTGCACCACTGTCTGGCCCCCACACAGGGGCGCTTGGCTCCAAAGCTGGTATCCTCTCTCCCCCAAGCCATGGTTCTGAAAGAAGCCCCTGTGACAGCTAGGAACACAGACGCCTGGCTGCTGTGGTGCAGGGAGGGCCGGCTGAGTGCAGAGCTGGGTGATAGGGCGTCTGTCTTCTTTCCAGGGACAGGGTACAATCAGGGGACCCTCCATCCTTACGTGTTCCTCGCTCCTCTGCCCCATCTCTTGCCACTTTACTAGCTGTGTAACCTTGGAAATGCCACTCGACCTTCACTCTGTGTCTCAAGTCTTGGCAAAGGAATGAAGAAACAGAACACAGGGCAAACACAGCCTGCTTCAGATGGAGAAGGTGTGGTGGTTGGCGCTCACCCTCAAACGTCATTAAGAATGTTTTAACTCTCACTTCCTCTTACCTATCTAACTGCCATTGCCCTCAAAAGTGTACCTATTTGGGCCAGCCAGTGCTGTGGTGGTAAAGGCAGCTGGTCCCACAAGGCCGATTACGTGGTTCGAATCCCTGACATGGCAGCTTGAAAAACACACCAGACGCATGTGCGTGCATTTGCAAAATCCTGAGAGGAGGGTGAAATGGAGGAGAAGGGATTGTCACCCCCGTGGAGGGGGGGGGCTTTCTTTACCCTCTCTTTCTCTCCCCCAATCACATATGCTTCTTGGCAAAATTAAAAACAAAAACAAAACAGAACCATCCACGACCATTGCTGCTGAAAAGCAAGGATGGGGCAGATACTCAAGGGACAGAATTTGGAAGGGAAAGTTGTTTGAAGGGGCTGATAATGTCTTAGGACAGAATACAATCGGGTTCAAAATATATAGAGTATCACTTTGGAGGTTGTCTAAGGAATGGAATCGGGGTTGGTGATCGTTTCTGGCTAGGACTCCATGCCAGGTCCCCAGTGTTTCTCACATTGTAACGTGTGTGCACATCCCCTGGGATCTCATTAAAGATTCTGCTCTGATGGTCCGAGGAAGGGGCTGAGGCTACATTTCTAACAAGCTCCCAGCTGGTGCTGGCGCTGCTGGCTCAAGCCCACATGCTGAGTAGCAAGGAGCTGGACCTCTGTAGAGGGTGAATGTTCAGAAAACAGTTTCAGAAGATCTAGGTGCAGAGCTGATGTGAAGAACTCCACCAAAGGCCTTCATGCACAGGAGGTACTTTTATATTAATTGTGTAACGCAACAAGTATGTATTAAGAACCGACCGAACACTTAACACATACAGTAGAGGAAAATAGACCTATTCTTGAGGATTTCTCCAACTTTCAGAGGGTGGAATTAATTAAAATGTTCTGTAACTAAGCAACCGAGTAAAGCAGGCGCAGGGAGGAGGTGAGGCCATGATGACTCCCCGGCAGGAATCTCCGGAATTCCTCTCTCTGTGTGACCTCAGTCATGAAGGAGAGCAGAGCAGCTGCCCCTCCCATGGGCTCCAGGTCAGCCAGGAGGAAAAGCCACATGGGAAGACCATAGGGCCCGGAGAGGCTGAGGGACCCCCATACCCTTCCTCCTCCTCCAGATCCCTCCAGGGGTTCAGTCTCCTTCTTGGACCCCTTGAAGTCCTGTCCAGCGCTAAGAAACTTGGTGTTCTCCAACCCCTTCCTACGTCCGTCGAGGAGAAAGCTCCCCAGGGCTGGCGCCCGAAAGGAGGAGACAGTGGAAAGAGAGTGGCCGCCTGCGTTGAGCAGATCTGGGTGTGAATCCTGCTTCTGCCAACTAGGGGAAGCAGTGAATTCTGTGCAAGTGTCACCGTCCCAGAATGAGATTAATCAGACCGACCTCTCATCTTGTTTCAGGAGATTTCTGTAAACTGTCTAGAGCAGTGGCTGGGAAATAGACTCCATCTTGCCCCTGCCCTGAGGCTGAGGACCGAACTCCTCGGTGTGGCTCCACAGGCCTCTCTGAGCCAGCACGCACCGCCCTCCCTAGCCTCGTCTCGGAGTCCCCATGCAACCCCATGCAACCCCATGCAACCCAGGTCTCCCAGCACACTCACTGGTCTAGGCACCGACGCAGGGCTGGAGGGCAGGACACCGACGCCTCTGTCCCGACGCCTCTGCCCCAAGGCTGGCTCTGTCCTAACCCCTCCTCAGCCACACCGCGACAGGCACATACCTCCAGCCTGCACACCTACCTGCTGGCATGAGCTTCTGGCAGAGGATTTGGCAAACTGGGCATGCTCACCAGACTCTGGTAACGGTTTTATCAGAACAGTGCCAGGTGCATCTGTTTGCACGTCATCTATGGCTGATCCCACGCTACGGTGGCAAAGCAGTGTAGCAAACACAGAGATGGCCTGGCCTGGGTAGCCTGAAGTGTCCACGGCATACCCTTCATGGCGACATTTGCCGACCACCTGCTCTTGCGCATTCTCAGCTGTTCTTGCCACACTGGCAGCTGCCTGGGGGCAAAGGCCGGTGCTCCAGGGCTCGGGTACGCTGCCCTGCACGCAGTGAGAACCCAGCAACGAGGAGGGAAAGGCAGAAACGTTAGTAACGGCACGCACGTTGTCTTCTCTGTCCTCCTTGTCCTGGGGGGAGAGAGGGCCTGCAGCGTGGCTTGAGTTTAGAGGCATAGGGTCTGTTTGACTGAGACAAGGCCTCCTGACCCAGCAAGGACGCCAGGTGAGACTGTGAATATAGCAGTTTATCGGGATCCAGGCAAGCTTGATCACAGCAAACAAGAGAAGCATGTTTCTTGCAGGTGCTCCCGGGGATGGCTCCTGGGATGCCCCCAGGACCGTGGAACCTGGCATAGAACCTGGCCGAAGCTGTACACACCTGCTTTTTTGTTAAGTGTATAGTAATTGTACATATTTGTGGGAGTTCAAGGTAAGTTTTCAGAACAAGAAAACAATGAGTAATGATTACATCAGGGTGATTGGCATAATGGCCATCCCAAGCATTTGTCGTGGCTGTATCGGGAACATTCAAAAGCCTCCCTTTTACTGGGCTATCGGGAACGTCATGGCCAATTTTTGCAAAGAAGAAAAAAATGCATCATGACTTTTCGGCCAACTCAAAGTTGCTTTGAGATACACAGCGAGCTGTCACCATCCATTTCTTCCCCCACCCGGTGCTAACACTCTAAATCATCCATTGTCATGCGACTTTGTTTTCATTCCTCGACATCCCTCTGTCCACCCCCTGCTTCATCTCCCTACTCTAGCACGTCATTTGTCCCCCTTTCTATGGTGAGGGAGAACATGCATTTCTCTTGGTGTGCCTGGCTTAGTCTTTCAACATCTTGTTATCCAGCCTCTCCATTTAACGTCAAATGACAGAATTTTGTCCTTTTTAATGGCTAAGTAGTATTCCATTGTGTATATGTATATATATATATACATTATCACACACACACGTACATACTAAATGTTCCTTATTCATTCATTTCTCTTTTATTTTTTAAAGAGATTTTTTGCAAGGGCATGTGCATTCGCCAGAGAGACAGAGCGAGAGAGAGAGAGAGAAAATGAGAAATCACCCCCCAGGGGGGATGGCCACACTGCAATCCCTTTTTCTCCATTCTCCTTTCGGGATTTTGGGTATGCATGGACACATGCCTGGCGTGAGTTTTAAACCACGACTCGAACCATGGTCGACCACGTGGGAGTCCGGCAACATAACCATTATGCCATCTGCCGGTCCCTTCATGCATTTCTTGACAGACACTCAGGTTGCTTCCATATCATGACCGTTGTGACCACTGCCACAGTGAACACTGGAGGAGAAGGGACTGTGGCACGGCTGACCATCCGCCCCCAGGGCCCCAGACCTGGCAACTTGAAGTGTGGAACTGGCCATGTGGGGTCCAACTTCCTTAACCTCCACATCACCTGATGACCTGTGACCCTCCTTTAAATGAAACTAGAGAATTTATTATTAAATGATAGCCAGGTTGAGGGAGTTGGCAGTGGGGACACAGGACAGCTACAAGGTGTCATAGAACGGGACACTTGTTGATGGCAGCCAGTCTTTGAGCTGCCTCTGCCCATGTACCTGAAACTCTGGGCAATATCGGGTTCCTGAAATGTTCCTTCCAGTGGGGTGTGCCCACAGGTGCCGACGGCGGTGTCACAGCCCTTTGACGTGCTCTGTTGCAATTGAGGATGTTTGGACCACGGCCTGAAACATACTCTCCTTTCAGCCTGGGAGGGTGGAGATGGAGAAGTTTAATAAACAGTCGCGTTTGGTTTTGTCCAGCGCCCAGCCGGATAGGACCACTTCAGACGCATTTTCTTTTATGGCTTCACCTCGAATCATTTATAGGAATCCAGCACGCAGCACCACTTCCTGTTTAGGTGAGGCAGGGGTGTTCCGGGAAATGCTGCGGTCGTATCTTCTTAGGCTTTTGCTCCCTGCACCCTTCACCCCGGTACTGCCAACCCTCTAGCCCTGCTGCATGTGGCCGGCGTGGCCTGGACAAAATCCCCTGAAGCTGGTTGCCAGGAGGGGTGTGCAGAGGTGACCAGGGGCCTTCCCTGGGCCCGACTCCCTCTCTGGTCTATACTCTCATGGAAGTCACTTCCTAGGGAACAGCAGTCTAATTCACGCTCACAAATTAGCCCCGACCCTCCAAATCCCCCTGAGAGAAGACAGCATCTGGTCGCGGTCCATTTCACCAGGGAGGAAACCGCCTCTGAGAGGTCAGGAGGCCCTGAGCAAACAGCCTCAGGCAAGGCCTGACCTCCGGACCGTGTCCTGCTGATGCAGGGTGTCGGCCTTCGCCAGCTGTGCTCCAGATGTGGGCCTCCTCCCACTCCTCCTCCAGCCTCTTGGCTGGAAAGCGGCGGCCCCAGATGCTGTGCTGCAGGCAGGCTGGCCCCCGGGCTGCACTCCTCCGGCTCCGACCTTCTGAGGGCTGGGCTTGCAGCCCAGTGAGAGGGGCCATCTGAAGGACAACTTGAATGACACTGGCCCTTGGCATCCCTGGGGCTGGAAAAAGAGTGATCTGTCCTTGGCCTGGGCCTGACAGGGTGGAGGCAGGTGTGAGGCACGGTGCCCTGGTGGCTGCAGCTTCCCGGGTCGATGTCCTCCCCGACCAGGGGGCGATGACCATGTGAGATAGTTGGTGCCCATGCCTCAGTGCCTGAGACTCCTCGAGATGCCCACGAGAGACGTGTGCTTGTGCAACCCATCAGCGAGTGAGACAAGCAGGAAGGAATTCCTCCTCAAGAAGGCTCAGGAACATTCTGCAGAGACTTGAGCCCTGCTAGCCTGCTCTGCCTTGAGGACTGAGTGCAGAAGCTATGGCACGCCCAGGGGTGGTGAAGCACTGGGTATGTGAACTTGTCACGGGGTCCCCTCCGGACGACATGCCAGCAGCCTGTTTCTGCTGCAGGGTGGGCTCTGTGAGTAGCAAGGCAGACGGACACGTCGCAGACCTCCACCCTGGCTGGCGCCACCTCCTAGAAGAGCCTGGGGCTGGGCCTGTCACATGCCCCACAGGGGCTCTGCTGCGTGGCCTCCTGACTGGAGCCCCGATCGGATCTCGGTGGACTGGTGACACGGCCAGGTCACCTAACCTCTCTGGGCTCTGTTTCCTGCTCTGGTGACCAGGAATGACATCCTCTCTGTCCCCATTACAGGATAGGAACGGATGTGGCAGTGTGCATGCAAGAGTTTGTAAAGGGCAAAGTTCTCAGCACCGGTGGTGAGGCGCCGCTGCACGACCATGGAGCCGTGTGGGAAGGCCCAGATTCTGATCTCTGTTCGATCCTGACACGACCTGAGTGACCGTGACCCTAGCCGGCTGGGGAGATGGGGTGATCCGGGGGCCGAGCCCCTGCTGGGTGTACCTGCTTCTTTCTCTCAACAAATAAATGAACTTAGGAAAAAAAGACAAAAAAGACAAAGCTCTATATAAAGTTAGTCGTTAGAGGAACCACACAGCCTGCAAAACTGTCCACCCCAGGAGTTCTGCTTTCTCCTTGTCAGAAGTCTCTTTGTCACCATCCTCTCGGGGATAGCTGTGACATGGTGACCTGGAGGGCCACAGCATCAGAATTGGGGACTGTTTTCATCGTTCTTGATGACCAGATTGCCCTTCACCCCCCACCACACACACACACACACCTGGAGAGTGTCACCCCAGCCACCCCAGTTCTCTGATGAAGGTCCTGGGTGCCCCACCGCCCCCCGGTCCCCTCAGCGCTCTGCCGGGGACAGTGGAGGGTCTCACTCCTTCCTCGGCTCTGGTGTTATTTCAGAGCAATTGTCTTCCCCGTCTGCAGTGATGACCTCTTCCATGCTGTGGGGGGTGCACCGTCCTTTGTAAGCTAACTTGTCTGTCAGCCTCCCCCGACACACGCACACACCACACGGTGACATCTAAGGGTGCAGGTGTGACGGTCATTGCAGGGAGGTGCGGCCGAGCCATCGGTGGCCTTCTAGAAAACTGGGGTTTAGGCTGGATGAGAAGATCCACAAGAGCCCACACGGCGCTCCGTGTTCCAGTGGGGCCCCCTGATTTTTCATAAAGGCTGTGGGCTGAGCTGCTGCCGCACCCGCAGTGAGGCAGGACCAGGGACACTCGGGATGTGATGAAGCGCATCAGTACAGTCGGGGAGGGGAGCAGACAGGAAGCCCTGTGCCTGGAGATAAAGCCTGGGGGAAGGGGATTGGTGCAAACCCCTCACAGGGGAAAGGGGCACTCAGGATGAGGCACAGAGCACCTCTGAAAGTATGCCTCACTTCCCTGGGGCGGAGGGAGGGCAGCTGTGGAAAGCTCCCCGGGCCGTACTCACCGGGGAAAAATGCTGGACTCAGGAAGAAGGCCGGAGCCCTGAGACTGATGTGGCGGGAGGTGGCCCCGAGGAAACAGCATGTCCCTGCCACCCTGACACGTGCAGCCCCCAGGTGCAGCCCAGAATGATGCAAGAGTCTCCCGCGTAAGTCAGGACCTCTCTCTGGCTGGGACCAGCCTCCCTGACTCGGGATGGGGTGACCTCACCGCAGAGGTGGGGAGGGTATACAGCAGCTGCTGACTGTGGGGTCACCGTGGAGTCAGACTTACTGACACAGCAGCTGCTGTGTCTGTGGGGTCACCGTGGAGTCAGACTTACTGAGGTTCTCTGCGAACACCTGGGTTTTGCTTCTGTTGTGAGTATTTTCAAACAAACAAAAAAATGATCAGAAAGGCTGAAAAAAAAAAGGGCTGTGGTAGGAGCTGGTCACCCCCTTACTGCAGGGGATGAGTTCCCAGACTCCCAGTGGACACCTCGCCCCAGGACACTGCGGACTCCTTATTACTGGCTTCTCCTCCACATACATGTGTATGACGTTTATTTTATAAATTAGGCGCAATATGAGATTGACAACGATAACTAAGGAGAACAGTGATAACATTCTACTGTAATACAAGTTACTGGAGGTGCTCTCGCCCTGTCTCAAAATACTTCATTGTGCTGGGCAAGCTGATGTGGACTGCGGGGCCCGAAACTGCCGGTGAATGGGGGCCGCTCTTCTCCATCCAGGGATGTGAGATGAGGTGGCACCTGGTGAGAGACGGGGCCGGAGCTCCAGCCCCAGCCTGGCACCAGGTAGAGTGACTCTGGGCGATCACTTGTCAGTGTCTTAAATTTAAGATAAAAAGGATTAGAATAGTTCGATATTCCTAAACTTAATTGACTGCACACTCAGTTACAATGATAAATACTGGCCCAGCTGTGGTGGCGCAGGTGACAGGGCACTGCTGTGCAATGCTAGGTCCCGATGGGAGGCCAGAGCGAGGACTGTGGGTCGTTCTGTACATGCCAGGCATGCTGGGGTCCTGGCTGGAGGGCTGGGCGGGGGGCATGGTGGCACATGAGGCCCTGCTGGGGGTGATTCTCTCTGTCTTCATGTGAGGAAAATGATTTCTAAAATAATTATTTACTTCATCTTATGTATTATTATTATTATTTTAAAAATATGATCACCAGAGAGAGAGAGAGGGAAAGTGAGAAAGTAAGCCACCGGATCTGGGACTAGAACCACGGTTGGCCATGTGGGAGTCTAGCACCACTACCACCATGCCACCTGCTGGCCCAGGGAAATAAACATTTTTTAAAAATGATAAATGCTATTAGAACACTTGTTGAATTAATTACATGTAATATACTTGGTGGTAGTGTATGATCTGACAGACCAACTCATCTCTGTGAAAAAATGAAATTCTCTTATTTTTTAAAGAATTATTAATTTAATTTAATCTATCATTATTATTATTATTATTTAATTGCTATTGGCACTCACTAGATAAAAACAGAGAGAGAAAGAGAGAAAGCCAGCTGCCAGATCCAGACCTTGAACCACAGTCAGCCATGTACGAGTCTAGCTGCCTTCACCCCCACGTCACCTGCTGGCCCCATCACCAAAGTTCTTTTTAAATTATTATTATTTATTCATTCATTATATATCTTTTTAAAATTTGACCAGAGAGAGACACAGAGAGAGAGAGAAAGAGAAAGTGAGAAAACAAGCCACTAGGCCCAGTACCTGAACCATGGTCAACCATGTGGAAGTGTCCAGGACCTTAACCACCATGCCACCTGCTGGTTCCACCCATCACTGAAATTCTTATGTATTACCTGACTCATTTTTGCATAGGAAAAAAATACACATTGTGACTCTTCTGACAACCCAATATAAGTATAATATTACAGATATAATTTGATAGTATCAGAAATGGTCATATCTATCTATTTTTTTTTAGAGGTTTTTGCTATAGGGCTCATGTGCTTGCCAGAAAGACAGAGAGAGACAGAGAGACAGAAAGTGAGAAATCACACCCAGGGGGATGGCCACAGCACAATCCCTTCTCCTCCATTCTCCTCTCAGGCACACATGCACACACATCCGATGTGAGTTTAAGCCACTGGGTCCGGGACTTGAATTGCAGTCTACTACATGTAGGTCCAGCGACATAGCCATTACGCCAACTGCTGGTCCCAAGAAATGGTCATATTTTGCATTTCCAAATAGAAAGGACTTTTTTGTTTGTTTGAAGATCCTTTATTTATCACTTCCATGCATGAGAGATACCACAATCCATCCCTAGCCTTTAGCCAACCCCAAAGCATTGACAGGAGCGAGCCCAGTGTACTCAGGGAGGGCTTCGGACTTGAACCAGGAACCTGGCAGAACACGGCACTTTATTGCTGTACCACCGCCTGGCCCCAGTACGGTCATAACTATTTTTAATGAGTAGACATGACAGACATGATTGGGTCTGCAGAAAGAATTCCCACATGCACTTCTCTTCCCTTCCTCACAGTTTCTAGTATCGTTTTGTGTTCTGTGCTATACTATTGCTTTTAAAAGAAAAATCATGTTTTAGCCTTGACTTTTGTTCCCATATGTGACACTGAGGGTACCTAGAGGGGAGTTGGAGAACATCTGAGGCGGATGTTCATTAAAGTCCCTGACGGCATCTCTGAAAAAAGAGCGAGAGGCTTTCCCTTGCAAAGGGCATCCCATCTGAGGAGAGAAGCAGGAGAGGGAAAAGCTGCAAAAAACTGGTTGTAAGCGAGCGATTGGGCCAGCCGTGGTGTGGCTAAGGTGGTTTGGTCCCACGTGGCCAACTGTGCGGTGTGAGTCTCAGTCACTGTGATTTGAGAGACACACCAGGGGTGGGGGGTGCACATGCCACATCCTCAAAAGGAGAAGTGGAGGAGTGGGAATAGTGGGGTGAACTCCCGCATCGTGGCTGCTTTCTCACCTCCTCGCTCTCTCCAGTGGGTGCATGTGGCCTCTAGCTTAAATAAAGTAAAATAAAACGGAGAAGGTGAGTTATTAAATCGCCAACAGCGTGCCCTTTGTCTCAAAGCGTCCTCCTTGTCCAGCACCCTCTTTGGGTCAGACATTGGTCCTGTGTTCATGGCTCTCATCTGATGCACAAGGAAGGGGAAAACCAAAGCCATGGCAACCCGACCTGCTCGTAGTCATGTAAGTCACTCATTTTAGAAGAAAAAAGGCAAATTTTCTGATCCCCAGTCCAGACTTTCTCCACTGGGTGACAACCTGCCGGGCGGGGTTGGGGGCAGGCGGACGCGTGCTTACTCATCACGTCTAAGACTGGAACCGGGGTCATGCTGGGAAGCTCAAAACAGGTCGTTTTCGGACCAAGGGAAGGAAGTTCTGTTTTAGAGCATTGGAAACTTAGCCAGAAAAGTCAATTTTCATCATGTAGGAATTGATTGAAAATGAAATGTGTTCAAGAAGAATTGGAGTAAACTCATGGATAATCACGTAGTAAGTTATTAAGGAAAATTCCTGTCATGGACACCCATACCCTTCCAGTGCCTGCGTGGAAGGGGCTGTAGGCGGGCTGCACCCTGCCCCGCCCGGATCCAGTGCACGGCCAGCAAGTGTCTGTTTATTAAAGTGGCTAAAAAGTACCACAAGGCCCAGCCGTGGTGGCAAGCAGTAGGGCCCTGCTGTGTGACTCTGGAACCACATGGGAGGCCAAGGTTCGGGTCCCAGGTGGACCTGAATTCATCCACGCTGTGATTCTGGCTAATTGGTGCACCAGGCATCTGGAGACGCTGCCTATCTCTTTGTCTCTCTCTCAAATGAAAAAAAAAAAAAATAAACATAAAAAATAAGTAAAAAGGGATTGTCTCCATGGTACAGTGGTAATGTGCTGCTCAAGAGAAGCCAAATCTCACATGGCAACAATGGTTTGAATCCCCAGCCCAACCTCCTGAAATGGACCAGCCATGTGCTCGAGTGCCCAAGACCCAACAGATTAGAGGACGTAGGAAGGGCGCCACGGTGTGACCAGGGGCTGTGGACCTGGCTCATCTCTGCTCTCACGCGTGGGAGCACATCCTCCATCACAATTTAAAAACATTAAAGCGGGACCAGCAGATGGCATCATGGTTACACCTCTGGACTCCCATGCAGTGGTTCGAGTCCCAGACCCCGCTACTTAAAACTCACACCCAGCACATGCCCAAGATCCCGAGAGGAGAATGGAGGAAAAGGGACTGTGGCATGGCCACCCACCCCCTCCACCCTGAGAGGGTATGATTTCTCGCTTTTTGTCTCTGTCTCTTCGTTGAGTGCACACACCCTATAGCAAAAATCTCT
>NW_006159519.1:1659511-1685508 GCF_000334495.1 Tupaia belangeri chinensis
TCTTCAGGAGCCGCTGCCCTCCTTTTTGTCCCCCTCTCAAATGAAAAAAAAAAAAAATAAACATAAAAAATAAGTAAAAAGGGATTGTCTCCATGGTACAGTGGTAATGTGCTGCTCAAGAGAAGCCAAATCTCACATGGCAACAATGGTTTGAATCCCCAGCCCAACCTCCTGAAATGGACCAGCCACGTGCTCGAGTGCCCAAGACCCAACAGATTAGAGGACGTAGGAAGGGCGCCACGGTGTGACCAGGGGCTGTGGACCTGGCTCATCTCTGCTCTCACGCGTGGGAGCACATCCTCCATCACAATTTAAAAACATTAAAGCGGGACCAGCAGATGGCATCATGGTTACACCTCTGGACTCCCATGCAGTGGTTCGAGTCCCAGACCCCGCTACTTAAAACTCACACCCAGCACATGCCCAAGATCCCGAGAGGAGAATGGAGGAAAAGGGACTGTGGCATGGCCACCCACCCCCTCCACCCTGAGAGGGTATGATTTCTCGCTTTTTGTCTCTGTCTCTTCGTTGAGTGCACACACCCTATAGCAAAAATCTCTCTACAAAAAAAAATTAAAATTAAAGAAAAAAAGTAAAAATATCACAACAAAACTGAAAAAATTCACTAAAAATTGAAATACTTCATTTCCTCTCTTAAGTTGTATCTGTACATTTACGTGGTATTTGTATAGATTGTGTCATGGTTGGTAGGCAAATCAGTTTTCCGCTTCTTTCGGACAAGGTAATTTTATGATTGGTCTGACAGGTCTCTGAAATTATGTCATCTGTCATCCTCACGGCTAAATCTTGCATTACACTGACACGTCCTAGTATCCCTTTCATATATTTTAAACTTCTAAGTTATTTTCAAGGTTTAGATAGTGAAAACCATGTTTTGCCCTATCATCATCTTGTTTTTGTTTTTGTTTTTAAGAGGTTTTTGCCTTAGGGCACGTGTGCTCACTGGAGAGAGGGACAGAGACAGTGAGGGGGAAAGTGAGAAGTCACCCCCAGGGGATGCCCACACCACCATTCCTCTCCTCTATTCTTCTCTTGGCATTTGGGGCATGCATGCACATGCACCTGGCATGTCCCCCCCCCCTTCAGCTATGACACAAGAGATGATTTATCGTACACATATTATACTCAGCCACAAGTAACAGCACTAGTCCCAGAATGCCACAGGTCAGAGGAAAGGACCGTAGTGGCTGTGTTGGTAGGAGCAATGTGGACCTCTCTGAGGTCTTGGTGATCCGCTGGCAATGCAAGTTCTAGATCGAGACAGATTAGACAGTATCTTGCAGCTGAACTTGTGCCAGCGCCCTGAACCTCCGACGTTCTGTCCTTCTGCCGTGGTCCCCACAGGTGCACAGGCTGTTAACTTGGGCCTCTGCCTCACCTTTCTGTTAACGTTTCAGCCTGTACTTTCGCTTCTCCCTCTGCTTGGTTCTCACAGCACAGAGGTTTCTGAGAAATCGGTGTTGAGGCCAAGAGAGGTCTGGCATAGTTTCCAAGCTGCCAAGTCCAGGACTTGAACTGAGGAGTGACGTATGTAGAGTCCAGCACCTTAACCACCGCACCACCTGCTGGCCCCTGGAAGTTTTTGAAATGTTTATGACTGGGTTAACTATTCAAAAAAAAATTACTGCTTCAAGAGACTAACTCAATTTTTTATTTTTTTTTTCTATTTTAAAATAGAACTTACTGGAGAATTGCAAGAATTGTGCAAAAACCTCCCATATAGCCTGGTGAACATTCCTAACAAAAATACCCAATCTCAAGAGCTCTCCCTTTACCTTCAGCTTGTCCTCGTCGATGTTTCTTGGAGGCCTGGGGTGGTGTGGAGTCCACACACAGGGACAGTGGGCCACGTGGGAGTCTAGTCTAAAGAAGGCCTAGCCACAGTATCACCGTTCGTGGTCCTTCGCGATAGTCACCCCACTCCTTGGAAAACCAACTTGATGCCAGATTAGACCTTAGCGGTTTCCGCGCAGAATTCCCACCCTCTGTCTACTTCTCTTCCCTTGGAGTTTCACATCACGTCTTACTCAGCTGGTGGGGCTCTCGTGTGGTCCTCATCCTGGGGTCATCCTGCATGCACTGCACTGATAAGTTGAAGCGGCCTCCTGGCCTTCCCTGTCCTCTGCCCCCGTAGTGACTCACCCGGTCCGCGGAGGAGGTGCCCACTGCAGAAACAGTGCCTGCCCGGGCACAGCCTGGCCCTCCAGGAACCCTTCCTCAGCTTCCCAGTGCCCACTTCGTCATCGCGCTATCTGGGCCTGGATTTTGTTTCTCTTTCTTAAAAGCAAAGGGCTTTGATGCAATTTTCCCAGGATGTGACACCTCGGAGATTTATTTTCATTTTCTTCTTTTTTCTCTCTGGGCCCCTTGACTGGAATCAAGGCTCCCATTGTCACCATATCAGCCTCCCCACAGCTCCCTCCTTCTCAGGCTTCCCAGAGTCCCCGAGGAAAACAATCTCCTGTTTTGTAAGGCAACAAAAGCCTTGGTTGCTACGCTGCAGGGTATTAACTGGCCTGAGACATTTGGACACATTTCTGCAGAGCGGGGCACCCACTGGTGACCCCCAAGCCTCTCTCCTCCACCTCAAGCCCCACGTCTACCTCCCCTTCCTTAGCCACTGGCTGACGAGTCGCCCACCCCAGAGCCTCTAATTTTGCAGGGGTTTAGTGGGGTGGGGAGTATAATGTGGGATTGTAGGAGTCCTGGCAGGCCTGGGGAAGGGCTCACTGCCCAGACCAGCCTCTGGGATCTGGGGATTTGCAGGTGACCCTCCAGCAGACAGTGTTCTCTCCAGAATTCCAATAAAGTCCCCTCATCGCCACCACCCTCCATCCCACTGAGCTAAGTACCAGGAAGCAAGCCTCTGCCCCCACTGTGGCGAATGATGGGGCCTATCTGCTGTCCCGTCCCCCACTCCACGGCTTCCTGTCCCTCCTGGCCCCTTTTCTACCATGACCGTCAGCAGGGCTGCAGCTTAACAAAATGTGGGAAACCACTCAGGCTCTGGCCGGGGCTGCCTTGTCTTCGAACCTGCAGATCAGCCACCACGGTTTGACAAGCAGAGTGTATTTCGGCTCAGAGCTCAGATCTGGCCTCCCCTGGGAGGGCGTGTCCTGCGGTTGCTTCTCTGACACTCCCCTGCCTCTCCTGGCTTTCTCCTCTCACCCCGCTCTTGTTCTCACAAGGCCTGGTCCCAGCGAGACATCGGCCAATAATAAATGGGGTCACTTGGCGTGCCCTGAGTTGTGCGAGGGACCGTTTAGCCTCTGCCTCGGGCTCCACTCTCACTGGCTGCAGAGAAGCCAGGAGCATAGTTGAGAAACTTGACTGAGGTCATCCGCCTAATTACCGGGCCAGCCGGTTTGAACCTAAGACTTCCTCGCAGTCTGGGCGACTGTGCTTTCTCAGCCCTCTGAGAGGTGTTAACCGTCCGACAGGTCGCCCGCTTCCAGGCTCTGGGCCCTGAGAGTGTTCTCCAGTGGGTGCTGGAATTTCAGGCAAGGTGGCGAGGAAGGCTCTGTGAGGAGCTGGTAGGGATGATGACTTTGGCTAGGTGAGGGAGAGGGGGACCAGCCTGGGCACAGACATGGGTATTATACAGAACTCCCTGCAGCAGGTGACCGACAAGAAACGGGTATGAGGAACAAGCTAAAGAGGAAAATGAGCAGGTCAAAGGAGGTCTAGGGGCACGTTTTAGAATAAACAAAGAATCTAAAATGGGATAGAAGGGGACCCTGGGAGGGACCAGCAGTTGGCATAATGGCTACGTTGCTGGACTCCCATGTAGTCAACTGCAGTTCGAGTCCTGGGCCTGGTGGCTTAAACTCATGCCAGGCATGTGTGTATGTGTTTCTCAAGATTCTGAGAGGAGAATGGAGGAGAGGGGATTGCAGCATGGCCATCCCCCCTGGGGGTAATTATTTCTCACTTTCTGTCTCTCTCAGTCTCTCTGGTGAGCACATGTACCCTGTAGCAAAAACCTCTCCAAAAAAAAACGGGACCCTGGGAGCCAGCCGCCACCTCCCTCAGCCATGGCCATTCTGTCTATAGGATGTCTCTCCCTCTCCCTCAGGAAACCTCGGCCTCAGCTTGTCTCCTGTCCTTCCGTTCTTTGCTGTGTCAGGATGTGGACCTCAAATTTCTCAACATAACAGTTTCAGCCGGCTCCAGGCCCTGCCCTGTACCCCACAGTCCCACTCCCAGGAAAACTGGAACCCAACAAGCTTTGAAGGGCACCAGGTCTAGGCTCCCGCCACACAGACAGAACTAGAGCAGAGACTCAGCCCAGCCCTTTCCACTGCAGGTGAGCCTGGGCCACCCCAGCCCCAGGTGTCCTGCCTGGCATTTCCATCCCCTCCAGGCAGCGGGGCCATCTGCCCCGTCCTTCCAATTCTCATGTCCCCTTGGGGCAGTTACTGGTACAGAGTCCAAAAGACACTCCAACCCACCCTCAGCTCCCCCAGCCCAACCTCCTCCCCTGTGTGTTTGTGAGCTGTCAGCTCTTGGCATGGAAGGGTGTTGGGGTCCGCTGATCCTGAGTCCTTTCCAGGCCTTCCAGTCTAGGCTTCTAAAGGAAGATGATTCTTAAGGTCCCATGCAGCTCCCGGATTCCTGCGATGTGATGACATCAGGACCGTGAATAATCAGGCTGGGCCGCAGCCAGGGTCTCTGTGCTGATTTCACGGGGAACTTCCTCCCCCTTCTGTGCGAACGCAGGCCCGCCCGGCTGCTGGCCAGGCCTGTCCACTGGGCATCCTCCCACCCGGGAGGAGCCCGCCCACCGGCCCCCGACCCCACCCCCCTCCGAACTTAAAGGAGGCGGGAGCCGTCAGGGAGATCAGAGAGAGGTCCAGCAGGAGCCCAGGGCTGGCCAGGGAGCCTGTGTGAGCAGTGAGGCAGCGAGGCGGCGAGGAACAGGCGGTGAGGAACAGGCGGCGAGGAGCGGACCCGGCGGCGAGGAGTGGCGGTAGGTTGAATATCTGTGACTTTCTCTGCGCGCCCCCCCTTCTCTCTCTGCAGTCTTCCAGCTAATGAAGGGATGCTTCAGTGAGGGAATGGGTTTCTGTAATTCAGCCAGGAGAGGATCAGCAAGAATCCCTTCCAAAGGGGAGACATCTTTTTGCATCTGCATTGAATCAGAATAGGCTAGAGTGGGGGAGTTCAGTGCTCAGAGAGCGAGAGAATTGTGTGTGGGGGATGCTTCTCTGAAAGTCTCTGCGTACAGAGTGAAGGGAGAGATGAAAGGAATTCCCCAGAAACACTCAGAATAGACAAGGGGAGCCCTCAGGATTCCAGGGCAATAAATGCAACATCACTGCCTTCGGGACACGTGGTGTGAGAGTGGGAGGGCCCTGCGGGCTGGAATCCTGCCTCTTCTCAGGGAGCCTGGGGAGAAACGGAGGCTGATGGGGCCCAATTTATGAGGTGGGAGGTGCTGGGAAAGAAGCAGGTGCCTTTTAGGGCCTCTCCACTCCACTCCACTCGGGGTGCAGGGCAGAGGCCCCCGCCCCCGCCCCCACGCTCTCCTCTGGCGGATTTAGCTCCAGGCATTCTGTCTGTCTGTCTGCACTTGGGCGCAGGCCCTCTTCCATGGCGTTTCAGCTGCAGACGAGAGTACCATCAGCATCTTCTATGCCCTTTAGCGCTCTGCAGGACTCCTGATTTTCACTGTTATTATCTTTATTTTCTTAACCTCCCAGGAGGGAGGGGAGGAGGGAGAGGCAAGGAGCTGAGCCCCGGGGTGCTCAAGTGCACAGAGGTGCAGTCCCTGTCATGCACATGGTGCAAATTTGGAATACGTAAGGGACTTCAGCACGTTCGTGGGAAAGTGGAACTGAAGTGTGAGTTTACTTTTGGTATAAAAAATACAGAAATCCATGCGGTTTTTCCCTACTTTGCATTTTCCAGGGACTTTTGGAAGATGCCGTGTGTGAGTGTGTGTGTGTGTGTGTGTGTGTGTGTGTGTACAATCTCATGAGTAAATCCTGCAAACACAGCTGGCAAGTGGACTTCCGTGAAAGGTGACTTCCTAGCAGTTCCTCCCCGGGGGGCGGAGGGGGCACCTCCAGGCTGACTTTTCTGCAGTCCGTGGCAGCGCGAGCTGTGGGTGTGAGTTTCCTGAGAGCAGGCTGGGCTCAGGGGCCCGGCAGGACTCTGAGTTACAGCGTAAGCAGCCTCCTCCCACCAGCCACTTTTCTAACTCGACGACGTTCCCAGAGACACCGGCCTCTGGACCTTGTCAGGAGCAAATGACAGCTGCATCTCCCCAGGCGGCTGAGGCTCTGGCTCTCGCAGACCCGTCTGTGTTACGGGAGGCTTCGAGCAGATTCCTCCTCTGGCTGTGCTGCTCTCAGCCGCTGCTCCCCAGTCCTGCCAGCACTTACACAGCCAGAGAGGCCGAGGAATGCCCAGCAGTGCCCCGGCTCCGGCTCCGTAAGTTCTTCGATCCCCTGGGCATGACAAGCCGGTGGCTAGTAAACTTCAAACGATGGTGACAAGCAGCCCGGCACATTTTGGTGGTGGCACTCAAAGCCACTGCAACCATCAAAGGCTTTTTATGGTAAATGAGCAGCCATAGCTCATTTGGGAAGTTTTACCATCTGGGTGAGGCCGATTACTAATCTGTCAACAGGGATTTTTTCGGTCACGGGGTTTTGGGCAACGTAAAGGAGCCTTGGCCGAGTTCACCGGTGGGGAAGGAGCAGCGATTCTGCAGAGGAGAACGTGCAGGTTGCTCCGCTCAGACGCTCGGGCGGCCGAGGCTGCGCCGTGGTGCGGAGGTGCTGCTGGAGGCCTCGGCCCCACTCACAGCTGGCCCAGCCGTTGCTTTCTCACTTTCCCTCACTCTCTTTTTCGCTCTCTGATGACTATAAGGAGTTTTAAAAACTAAATAAATAGGAAAAAAGAAAACCAAACACTTCTCTGAGATTCTGAGTATCCGGTGGTGAGGGAAGGTTAGAGAGTCTAGCTGAAATGTTCTTTGTCATGTGATCAGTTTTGGAATTGCGCGTCTATTTCCTGTGAGCCACTTCCAGCTCTGCTTTGATAAGACGGCTAGGACGGAGGATGAGAGGCGGAGTATCCCGCTTGTTCTTTCTTTGGGTCATTTGTTTTATAGACACGTGGGGGGGGGCATCCATCCATAATTTCGGGCTCTAAGTCTCATCCTTTTCAGTCACCCCACAAAACTGTGCAGTGGGTCCGAAATGAAGCCAGGTGAGAGTGGGAGCGATTTGGACCCACAGAGCCTTAGGGGCCACCTGCCCTGGCCCAACCTTAGACGTGTGATTTTCTGATACTGGCTCAGGTTCCTTTTTCTCTGAAGCTTATTTGTTTCTTTCATGAGCGAGCACCCCACAGGGTCCTGATGCACAGCACCCCCAGCTCTAACCAGCTGTGGGTCGGTGTTCTCGGGAAGTCTCAGAGCGTGACCCCGGCACCTCCCATGCGGGTCAGCCTCCTGAGCCTCGAGTCCCCCTGCTCCCCACTGCCGGGTCCCTCACTTTCCTGCTCACACATAAAGGCAGCACATTGGCTCAGCAGTGTTTATATGTTTTATGCTCTATTGTCCTGCCTGGGAAACAGATTTCTGTAGAAGGGAGTAGAGGGACAGACAAACTCAGTTTTCTTTCTTTTTTTTTTTTTTTTAAAGAATTATCTGTTTTGGGGCCGGCAGGTGGTGTGTTGGTTAAGGGTGTTGGATTCCCACATGGCCGACCGCGTCTTGAGTCCTGGACCTGGCGGCTTGCTTTCTCACTTTCTGTCTCTCTCTCTCTCTGGTCAAGTTAAAATAAGTAAATAAATAAAGTTAAATGAAATAATTCTTTAAAAAAGAGAATTATTTATTTAATTTTATTCATTCATTCACTTATTTAAATTTGACCAGAGAGAGAGATACACAGAGAGAGAAAGAGAGAGGAGGAAAATGAGAAAGTCCGCCAGGTCCAGGACTTGAACTGTGGTCAGCCATGTGGGAGTGTCCAGTGCTTTAACCACCATGCCACCTGCTGGTCCCCCAAGAACTCAGTTCTTATCACTTAAAGATCTATGACAGGAAAGGAAATGAAGTAGGTGTGAGTCCACAGCAATAAATTTCATGAATATTTTTGAAGGGATAACCCAGGCACAATCTGGGCTGGTCACAGTTACCCAGCCGTGCCAGCCAGCTGTGCTTCCTCCAGAACTCACGGGGTTGGGGTGGGGCACCCTCAGTCAGACCTGGCTGCCAGAGCACACCAGAGGGTGCCTCCGGGCCGGCTGAGCGCAGGCTGACACACACCCAGAGGCCTGGAGAGTTCGTCAGGAAATTGATTTAGAAAACTGATTTTATCCGGAGCCTCTGACGTGATCACCCTGGCTGGGCTGGACCCAGATCGGGGAGACCTTTATTAAGAGCCTTTTTCTGTTTATCACATGGTCAGAAATGTCCCACATAGTCAGGCAGCAGGGAATCCATAGGGAACTCCCCAAGGCCCCTACATCCTTGGGGCTCTCAGGGATTCCAAGCTGCACTTCCTCCCAGGGACTCCTGGAAGGGCCTGGGAAGTGCATCTCACCCCTGGCTGCTGAGAGGTGTCTGTGAGGAGTGGCTGCCTCCTGGGTTCACCCGGGGATGCCTCTGCCAGGGACAGCTTTCACCAGCTGGCTCTCTCCTGGTTTTGCTCAATAAAGAGCTTGTTTATTAGGAATTCCGGAAAGCTGACCTGGGCCACTCCACTGCCACTCACTGACCAGAGGCCCTCCTCCACATTCCTCTCCGCCCCCCTCCCAAACTGCGCTGTGGTCGGTCACACTGTGCTGAGGGATCTCCCCATACTATGGGCGATCTCACCGCCCTGTGGTCAGTCACCCTGCGCTGTGACAGGTCGCGCTGTGTTGTGAGGGATCTCCCTGTACTGTGGTTGGTCACACTGCACTGTGGCAGGTTGCGCTGTGCTGTGAGGGATCTCCCTGTACTGTGGTCAATCTCGCTGCACTGTGGCAGGTCACACTGTGCTAAGACCATCTCGTTACTCATCTGTCCCCTTCCTCAAGTCTGCCTTCTTTGAGAGGAAGGACGTGTCTTTCCATCCCCAGGGCCTGCACCTGCGCCTGTGCCTGGAACCCGGTAAACTCTGGATGGTGACTGCGTAGCACAGGCAGGTCATCGCCGTGACTGTTCTAGGGGCTGGAGAGGGCCTGACAGGCACTGGGAGGATGGCGCCCTGCAAGGAGAGCTCTAAGCCCCTCTCTTAGGGATCAAGGGAGCAGTTTGATGCTGAGTTCTCAAAGTGGGGGTGGGGCAGGGCAGGGGTTGCTGGAGAAGCTAAACCCAGCAGCTCAACATCAGTAATCTAAGAAGAGAGATGGCTCGGCCCGGGCACCTTCATTTCCACTAGCCAGTCCCATCTAGTCGTGTTCCCAGAAAGGAGAAACTGGTTGCATCTGCCTCGGTATAGCAGGAGCCTGTGTCTACACCCGGCCGGACAGAGAAAGGGAGGACGCTCTGGTTTCCTATTTTCTGGGTCGGCCTCCCAATAGGTGCAATCTCTCCGCTGTGCGGCCTCCCAGTAGGCGCCATCTCTCCACTATGCGGCCTCCCAGTAGGTGCCACCTCTCCACTGTGCGGGCTCCCAGTAGGTGCCACCTCTCCGCTGTGCAGCCTCCCAGTAGGTGCCACCTCTCCACTGTGCTGCCTCCCAGTAGGCGCCACCTCTCCACTGTGTGGGCTCCCAGTAGGCGCCATCTCTCCGCTGTGCGGCCTCCCAGTAGTGCCACCTCTCCACTGTGTGGGCTCCCAGTAGGTGCAATCTCTCCGCTGTGCGGCCTCCCAGTAGGCGCCACCTCTTCGCTGTGTCAGCTGCTAGTTCTGCATCTGAGGGTTCAGAGTGGGCCCTGGTAAATGTGGTGTAAATGGCAAACCAAAGACCAGATTAAAAACAGGAGAAAAGATGCCAGCGTATATTCAGGAACTAGTGGTTCCTGTTAATACTGTTCCGTGAACACAAAGGGAGAGCATGACATTTTAAAAATGTATTTATTTATTATTATTATTTTGTAGAGGTGTTTGCCTTAGGGCACATGCACTTGCCAAAGAGAAAGAAGGCAAGAGTGAGAGGGTAAGTGAGAAATCACCCCCTGGGAGGATGCCCACACTGCAGTCCCTTCTCCTCCATTCTTCTTCTGGGATCTTGGGCCCGCATGTACATGCACCCAGCATGAATTTCAAGCCGCCAGGTCCAGGACTTGAACCGTGGTCAGTCATATGGGAGTCCATCAGTGATAAGGCATGTATGTTCACCAGAGAGAGAGAGAGAGAGAGCATGAGAAAGCAAGTCGCCAGGTCTGGGACTCAAACCCTGGTCAGCCATGTGAGAGTTCAGCGTCCCAGCCACCATGCCACCTGCTGGTACCAAAGAGGGCCTGACATTCTATCAGTTGTAGAGACTCTGGTTATAGATCATGACAAGATGTCCAGGTGAGCTAGGAAAGGATTTGGCATTAGCACCTGAACACGATGAGAACCCCACAGAGCGTGGCGTCTCTGCCTGGTGGCGTCAGGTCAGTCCAGGGGAAGCTGTTAACCTGGGCGCTCTGTCTGCCGAAGGGCGGTGATGCCGGGAGTGGAGGAGCGCAGGTCACACCTGTCGTGTACCAGGGCATCAGGCAGGACTTGGCCTGCTCCTTAATTACCACAGCAACCCAGCAAAGTGGAAATGGCCAGCCCGTTAGGAACACCAGGAGACTGAGGCTCAGGGAGGCTAAACTGCTCCCCGCCCCCGACACACAACCTTCAGTGGCCACTGGGGTTCAAAGCTGGTGTGCTGACATCCCGCTCCTTGCGTTAAGACACACTCTCAAATATCACCTCTGAGCACTTTAGGAACGTCACAGTCAGGGCCAGGTGGTAGCTCAGCGGCAGCGCGAATCTCTTCAAAGTCAACCCATGTAGGAAGGTTCTGGGTTCACGTCAAGAGACCTCCCTGAACACGCCAGGCATGGGCATGCCTGTCACCTGGCCTGGCTGAAGCTAGGAGAAGGCGGCCACCTGTCGAGGTTGCCTGTGTCTTGGCCTCTGTCCCTCTGTCTTTCTAGTCATAGAAAAAAAAAAAAAACTTAAAATTAAAAAAAAAAAAAATTGTGAGAGGGTACGTTTGCTTTTGGGGCATGTGTGTGTACGTGTGTGTGGGGAGGCAAGTGAGAAAGTGCCCCCTGTGGGGAACAGTCATGCTGCAGCCCCTTCTCCAGTTCTCCCTTCTGTCAGGATTTGGGCACTAACAGAAGCCCAGTGCGTTTCTCAAGCTTCCCGGCGTAGGACTTGAACTTGGGAGCCAGCTGTTTTAACCATCACGTCATGGGCTGCCCTCCCCACCCTCCACATTTTAAGAACATGAGGATGTGGCCAGCTCTGTAGCTCTGTGGCTAAGGGAGTCTGGTTCCACATGGATGACCACCGTTCGAATCCCAGTCCCAGCAGCTTGAAAAGCATACCACGCACATGTGTGTGGGTGCCATCAATCCCGACAGGCTCGAGAAATGGAGAAGGCAGGTTGTGGCGTGACCATGCCCCACTGGGGGAGTACTCCTCTCCCCACCTCTCAGTCTCTGACGAGCACACACACTCTCCAGCAATTACAAAGAAGACGTCATGACTGAGTTGCATGGAGACTGGGAGGAGTTGGAAGGACATGTGGTTTGGGGTAGGACTGGCCGCCCTGGTTTGCATCCCAATACCACCTCTTCTTACAGGTTGGTCACCTGGGGAAGGTCCCTCATTCTTTTCTTTGCAGTGCAGCTCTCTTATCTGTAAAAATGAGATAAAAATGTTGCCTTCAGTGCGTTAGCGGATGTTTCGTAAGCCCTCCGCCTGGCAGCGGTACCTGTCGAGCGAATGGCACTTAATCCCAGCACACTTCCCATTCACTGTGGCGCCACTCTCACACAGACAGAAAGCAGGTCCATACAGAGACAGGGTCTGATCCGCGTTTCCTGATCCGAGTGTGTTGAAATCAGCAGGACTGTGGCGTCACTCTCACACAGACAGAAGAAAGCAGGTCCATACAGAGACAGGGTCTGATCCGCGTTTCCTGATCCGAGTGTGTTGAAATCAGCAGGTTGGCTGAAGAGGTATCACATCATTGTGCATTTTAGTACCACTTCGTGATGTTTGCTTTAGGGAGTGGAAGGAACACAGGGTCGGCCATCAGCGCTGAACAAGACACCCTTGTAGATTAACACGGGATTTCCGGCTTTGTTTACACTCAGACTCAGGCTTAACATTTTATAGCACTGACTAATAAATTTAGCTTTTGGCAGCTGCGGCCTCTTTCTTCTTCAGATGGTCTAGCTTATTGGAAAGGGTTCTTTTGTTTCTGTTGTGGGAGGAGGCATGGTACCCTCCTGATTCCCTAGACCGACAACCAATACTTCCTTAGTTTCTCCAAATAACCAGGACCTGGCAGAGGGTGGAGTGTTGAGAAGATGACGACTGCACATACTTAGGGTTGATTTCTCTGAGGTTCATTTCATAGAACTCAGAAGTAAGTCCTGCCTGTATCTCAAGGATCCTAGGGAGAGAATGGGGGGCTGAAGGGGGTGTAGGAGAGGCCTCTATTCTATTCACCTCATTGAAATGATCGAATTAGAAAACAAACAGACCCTTTCTTCTCTCTTCTTACAAAAGAGTTCAAGGAGGGAGAAAATAGGGCTAGCCCATAGCACAGGGGCTAAGCACTGTGTATGGGCCCCAGATCCCACATGGTTGACCAAGGTTCAAATCCTGACCCTGGTGACTTGAAAAACACACTGCAATGGTGCCCTAAATCCTGGCAGCATGGAGAGATGGAGGAAAAACCATTGCAGGGTGACCGTGCTCCTCTGAGGGTGTGCTCTCCTCTCTCTCATGAGCACATGCCTTCTGACAATTTTTAAAAAGAGAGAGAATAAGCCATTGGCATATAGAAATTACCTTTTTGAAAAGTTAAGTTTCTCATATGATGGTGGCTCTTTAATTTTTTTTTAAGAGGGATTTTTGCTATAGGGCACATGTGCTCACCAGAGAGAGAGAGAAACAGAGAGACAGAAAGCAAGAAATCACCCCCCTGGGAGGATGGTCACGCCACAATCCCTTCTCCTCCATTCTCCTCTTAGGATCTTGGGCACACATGCACATGCACCTGGCATGAGTTTAAGCTTCTGGGTCCAGGAATCGAGCCACAGTGAACTACACGGGAGTCAAGCAACATAACCATTACACCATCTGCTGGTCCCCTTGAAATGGTTTTTGTTCTGACAGTGCGACCCCTCTGTAACAAGAGGGACCTATAGGAGTGATACCAGACAACCCCCCCACCCCACCCCCCGGCTAAAGGTTCCTGTCCTGGGGTCTGACTGTGGCCTGGACAAAGGTGAGTTTTGCTGGGAGCTCTCCAGCTTTCTAAGCCCTAGTTCCTCCTCTAGGATCTTGCCCTGTCTCTGTGCCGACTCTGGACGCCTGCCTTTGCTAGTCCAGGGAGTTCTGACCGTTTCTTTTCTAGTCTGTTGGCATCGATTCTGGTAGATGGTGTGGGGTGTGTGTGTGTGTTTGTGTGTGTGTGTGTGTGTCAGGGGGAGGGCTGAAAGAGTGTGCAGTTATTTTAGAGTCATGAGTCATTTTAGGGTCTTGGTTCTCGTGGAGATAGACTCTTACTCAGATTTCCAGAGAGAAGTTTTGCAAAGCAATAATAGCTTAAGAATCTCCTTTGCTAGATCAGTGTAGCCGACCTTGCCCATGGTATGAAATTTGATACCACCACCAATTCACTTTTGTCCTCACCTTCCACTTTCTGTCACCTTCTGCCGGCCCCTGTTTCTGCCCTCTGCCTGGTGGCCGTGCTCTGACGAGCCCTCCAGTTGGCTGACAGCTGGGGCCACTGTGTGGTTTGCCCCCGGACTCGTCGACATCGATCGCTGACTGGCTGCGTTTGTGTCACTCCTTCATTGCAGGTTACTTTCAATACGTAAAAAACAGAACTGCAGCGGGGGGCTGAGTGTTTAGATGCAAGCACGCGTTTAGAAGAGCTTCCCAGTTTCCACCCATCACACATTTATTATGTCAGTCGTTCTCACAGCGAGAGAAACCACAGAATGTCAGCCCTGAGACCTTGGGGAGTGCAGCCCACAGAGTTTTACATCTCTGGGAACAGATTTTATGTCTCAAAATACAGATGTTCCTGGAAGGGCTCCCGTTCATTTTTGTTCCGTTGCTTTTACCTTATGCGGATGAACTTATCAGTTCCTTTCCTGAGAGCAGATGTTTGGTGGGGAGGAAGGAGAAGGTAGGAGGAGAGCAGAGAGGGACAGAGTGATGCCAAGGCACTGGGGTCAGCGTGTGACCTGCTTCCCCAGACCCTCCCTCCAGCTCCCACCTCCCACTCCAATAGTGTTCTCCAGTCCAGAATGGAGCAGTCACTAACTGGGATCGATCGCCATTTCCCTGCAGAAATGAACACGGCTCTCTGGCTGGCGTGATCAGCAATTTCTCAGCCAACAGGGCGCCCGTGCTCGGCTCTGGGAGACAATGAACCTCCCGGAGAGTTAGCCAACAGCACAGTCCCTGCTTCCTGCTCACCAGACTGTTGTCCCCAGTTGCTCCTAGCACAGTCACCACTTGCTGGTTGTTCAGAGGGTCACTGAACAGCCACCCTGTTGCTGCCGCCAGCAGGAAGGAGCCGCTCCTGGGGTAGGGGCAGGGCAGCCCAGGGGGCTGTACTCACATGAGGGAAGCAGACGGGGCTGTGCATACAGAAGTGAGGGCCGGGTCCTGCATGAGGACGCAGCCAGTGCAGCCTTGAGGTTCAAGTCATGCCCTACCTGCCAAGCCCGTTTTCTCCAATTCGCAGGTTCTTTTCAGCTTGCCAAGCTCTGCGCCTGCCAGACTCCATCTACCAGAGGGGGTGCCTTGTGCAAATCTGCAGAAATGGACTTTGTATGCTAGAGTGGGCCTGCCCGGGCTGGGCTTCAGGGCCTTGGAGACCACAGGCCTCACGGCTGTCCCAACAAACCTGCCAGGCCATGCCAGGGTCTGGGCCAACAGCAGCCAGCCACGCTTGTGAGCCTCCTTCGTCCCTCCCCCCACCCCCCTCCTTCCTTCTCTCTTTCCTCTCTTCCTTCTTTCTTCCTTTCTCTTACTTGCTTTTTAGTTCTTCGATGATTCTGGAAAACTATTAGTACCGCAAAAGAAAGAGCCTATGCAAAAACAGGCCAGGCTTTGTACCTTTGAAACCAGCCTCCAAAGGGCTTCTGACATCTGTTCCTCGGCCTCCCATCCCGCCTGGCCTGGAGCACTGCGCACCTCCCTTCGGGGGGAGCCTCGTCTGTCCTGGCCCTGCAGGCCGTGCCCCAGCCCCAGGCTCTGGTCCGTGCCCTGTTCTTCTTGATGGCACTGCCCCAGACCGCTCCACCCACCTCCCGGACAAAGGCAAAAACAGGGCGCATTTTCCCTCCCTCTCTCTGTCCCCTCGTCTCCAGACGGCACTGTGTTTTCTCAGTGGGATGACTCACTCCTCTGTCATCCTCTTGCCCCTCGGCCTGTGCAGCTGCGCTCTGCCTCTGTGCGGTGTGGCTGAAACACTCACAGCTTCTGCGATGCTCGCTGGCCCCAGACGAGTGTCTCCAGCTTGAGGCCCAGCGTGGCCGAAGAGGCCAAAGAAGAGAAGAGACGAGGCTTAACTCTCCCGGGAGCAGAAGACCAGAACACACGCCTGTCCTTGACGGTGGTTCTGCAGTTAGTTGCAAGAGGGCTCACATGTTGGGGTTTTCACCAGCCCCCAGTCACATCCTTCCCCCATCGGGGCCCCACCCAGCCCATCAGTCCTGGCAGGGAGCTGGGCCCTGCGGAGAAGCAGGGGAGGGGATGCGTCCCCTCTCCCTGCTCACCTGGCAACGTTCTAACACGCAGACTTACATCTCCTCCAGAGGTGTCCTGAGAAAAGACCAAACCAATCCCCCACCTGGGTGGGGGCGTGTGGGTATGGGAAGGCCCGCTGGCTCGCTGCTAGGTGGAATGAAGGTACTCATTTACCTCCCACTTCGTAGCTCACCCCAAGTCCTTCAGCAGTCTGAGAGCTTGGCGTTCTCCTGTCAAGGTTTGCCTCAGAGGAAACAGGGTGGGACCATCCATGAATATGTGACCTTCAGGTTAAAAAGGGAGACATTTAAGATTTTGTTAAAGAATTATTTTATTATTTACTTATTTTAATTTGACCAGACAGTGAGAGAGAAAGAGAGAGAGAGAGAGAGAGAAAGCAAGTTGCCAGGTCTGGGACTTGAACCACGGTCTGCCATGTGGGAGTCCAGCAGCCCTTAACCACCATGCCACCTGCCCCAAGAATATTTGTATTCTTTTTAACTGGCAGAGGGCACATGCACTCACTAGAGATGAGAGACAGAGAGAAGGGAAGGAAGAAAGCACCCCTCCGTGGGGCATGGAAGAACCACAATCCTTTCTCCTCCATTTCTGCATCCTGTCTGGATTTGGGCGACCACACACTCACACTCACACACACACACACGTGCATCCAGAGTGCTTTTCAAGCCACCAGGGCCAGGATTTGAACTGGGGTCAGCCACATGGGCTCTGGTTCCCTTATCCACCAGGCTATGAGGCTAGCCAGAGATCTATTTTGAAAAGGGTATATAATTAAAGGAATAAAATGAAGGAGGGGAATTTAAGAGGAATGTTAAGAAATTTTGGGAAAGGAGAAATTTAAGAAAACCTAAGAAAGGAAACTCTAGCATAGTTCCCTGCGATCAGGAGGTCCAGCCTCCCCTCCCTCTCCCTTCTTTCCTCTGAGGCTGTCTGAGGGTGTGAGCTGCTCCTCCCGGGAAAGGCTGTGGGGGGCCTTGATTGTGCTGGGGAGACCCAGGCCCAGCCTGCTCTTCTATCTCCAACAGGGAGGTTCTTTCTGAAGGAGGCAGAGCCCACCGGCAAGGACTAAAATCCTGGGGCCATTGAGCCCAAGGCCCTGGTATCCTGGGAAAAGGGGGAGGGGACCAAGGTGGTTGTAACCGAGGGGAAGTGAGTCAGGGAAGACAGGGCCTGCTTGCCTGCCCGTGGAAACCGGGTGAGAGGACCTGCCAGGCCACAGGATAGCACCGACCGACTAACTTACTTTCAGCTGTTGGGGGCAGAGGGAGATCCCTGGGGAAGGACGGGGAATCGGGGAACTCCGGGTCCAGGAAGATCTGAGTCTCATGAACAGAACCAGATGCCTCTTCTCTCTGCAAACCCGCCAGATCTGTCACAGTCTATAAAAGGAGACGGACACTCCGATGGCATGGTGGGGCGGGCCGGGGGCTGGTGGGAAGCGGCCTCGCTCTGTCAGACTGGCAGTCAGCTGTGGACACAGGCTCTGTAAGCAGAAGAGCCAAAACAGCCGGGGTTGGATCCCCGCAGCTGTCTCTAAGCAACTCCAAGGGGACATTGGTGTGACTCCTCTGCTCGACCCCAGGGCTGGCATTTCCTTCCTGGAAACCAAGCCAGGGCACTGTGGTCCCCACATTGGCGGGCCAGGATGCTCTTACCCTTCAGGCCACAGAAACCTCCATGCAAACCATCTCCGGGCAACGCCGTGTCCATTGCCAGATGATGGGCACACAGATTATGGTCTGTCCAGACGATGGAACATTATTCAGGCTTAAAAATGGAGGAAACTTTTGTTAAGTTTCTTCCATGAGTGAGAGAGACAGGAAGACAACATCCCCAACATGGCTTCCACGCCCAGTCTCAGCCAGCTCTGGATGATGGGCACACACGGGCCCAGCATATTCAGGGAGGTCTCCAGACGTGAACCCAGGGCCTACGAGGAAGGAAGTTGCGACATGCGCTACAATTTGGTTGAGTGTTGAGGGCACTATGCTGAGTGAAATAAGCCAGTCACTAAAGGACAAGCATGCACAATTCCACTGACACGCAGGGCATGGAGTGGTGGAATTTATAGACAGAAGGTAGAATGGTGGGTCCAGCCATGAAGGTGCATGCGGTGAGGCACCACTGTGTAATACCGTGGCCATCTTGGAAGGCCCTGGGTTTCGGTCCCCGTAGACCTGAACACTCAGGCGAGTCTGCATGCCTGTCATCCTCGCTGGCTGGAAGGCAGATGGGAAAGGGGATCGAAGCATGACAAGACCCTGCCAGTGTCCCTGTCTCCCTCTCTCTCTCTCTCAATAGATCAACTGAAAAAGAAAACAGTAGTGGCGGTCAGGGGCTAGGGCAGAGTTTCCGTTTGGGACAAAGCAGACGTCCTGGAGGTGGACGGTGGTGGTGGTCACATGACGGTGTGAATGTGCTTAATGCCACTGGACAAGCAGGCAAGGCTGTCGTGGTGGATTTTATATTGTGTGTATCTTATCATAGTAACAATACATAAAATAAGAAAAAATCATCTTGGTCTTGGCACTTCTCCCGTGGGAGCTGGTGCTGGGGGAGCCGGCCATGATGAAACCACACGTTCTCAAATGAGGATCCTGTGACCTCTCGCACCATATGATGAAGCTTGTTCCTCTGCTTCAGAATTTCAGGGACGCGCTGAAGAGGCGGTGACCGCGATGCAGGGAGAGCTCTTGTGCGTGCTGCTGCTGTGTGGCGCAGGCCTCACCCTCCCCAGCCAGGTAGGCCGCGGTGCTTGGAACGCGCCTCAGTCTCACCAGGACTCCGCATCCACCTGTGCCCCAGGGGTGGGAGATGTCAGAGTTAGGAGGCCAACGGACAGAGGGCCCACGCACTGTAGAACATGCTGTGGGACACTCGGGACTCAGCGTCCCGGCAGCAGATCCCTGGGCTTGTTCTGGCTTGAGGATGTAGCTTTTAACTCTGCTCGGCTGTACTGGGCCTATTTGGGCTGTTTGTAAAGACTGTGTCATGGGACCAGCAGATGGCATCATGGTTACACCACTGGATTCCCACATGGTTGACCGTGGTTCGAATCCCAGACTCAGAGGCTTGAAACTCAAACTGGGCACGTGTGCATGCATGCCCAAAATCCCAAGAGAAGTGACTGTGGTATGGCCATCTCACCTGGGGGGGGGTTGTTTCTCGCTTTCTGTCTCTCTGTCTCTGTCTTTCTCTCTCCCCAGTGAGTGCACATGCTCTAGAGAAAAAAATCTCTCCAAAAAAAAAAAAATGACTATGTCGGGACCAGCCGGTGGTGTCGTGGTAAAGGCAACTGGTTTCCACACGGCCAACAGCAGTTTAAGTCCCAGACCCAGCGGCTTGAAAAACACATCGGGAGCATGGGTGTGCTGCCCCCAATCCCGACAGGATGGAGAAATGGAGGAGAAGGGATTGTGACAAGGCCATCCCTCTCAGGGAGGGGGCTTTCTCACTTTCTTTTCCTCATTCTCTGGTGAGCATACACACCCTATAACAAATTGTTAAAAAGAAAGAAAAGAAAGTGAATTACGCAGTGAAGTGTGTATAGAAAACAGTGCAAGGGGCCAGCCATGCCATAATGGTTCCGTCGCTGGACTCCCATAAAGTCAACCGCAGTTCCAGCCCTGCACCTGGTGGTTTAAAACTCATGCCGGGTGTGTGTGCATGCATGTCCAAGATCCTGAGAGGAGAGTGGAGGAGAAGGGACTGCGGTGTGGCCATCCCTCTGGGGCTGATTTCTCGCTTTCTGTCTCTCTGTCTCTCTGGTGAGTGCACGTGCCCTATAGAAAAAATCTCTTTAAAAAACGGAAAACAATGTGAGTGCCATGAGCTATAGAAGCGGTGGGCTCTGCCGGGCTGACCAACACGCCTCTCTCCACAACTGCCAGCCGCTCCACAGGGAGACTCAAGGAAGGGCTATCTGGGAGGGTGACACGGAGAAATACTGTAACTTTTTAACTTAAAGTGAGCTAAAATTAAAAATGCAGTCCCACGAGGCACATTTCAAGCACTCAGTGGCCACCCGTGATTGGTGGCTCTGGCTTGGCCAAGAACAGAGAGAAAACATTTCCTTGGAGCGGGAAGTTCTTTTGGACAGCGCTAGTCTGGACGGGGAGGAACTGGACAGGGCAGGAAACGCCATTCCACCCGGGGCTGGTTTCCTGAGGGGACCTCTGGGCAGGGGACATCTGACGGGCATGCTCATTGGTTTGGCCACCTTTGCTCTTAAGGTTAGCACGTGCTGAGCTCCTCCTACCCTCGGCTTCTTTGCAGGAAAACCACCTTCGGTTCAGAAGAGGAGCCAGATCTTACAGAGGTAAGATGAGGCTGGGGTGGAAGCGGGTTGATGGGAGCCGGAGGCAGGGTCTGAGCTTAGGGAGGTTTAGGGTCGGCTGGAAGATTCATCTTCACCCATGACCCCTAACCACGTGCAGGTCACTCTGCAAAGACGCCTGCTATTCACCAGTCACTTTGCCAGCTGACACTAGCCCAGAAGGTTCTCAGAGGATCCCATGGTCCAAAGTCCTGGGATTTGCAAAGACAACCAAGCCCCAGAGAGACTGAGAGACTTGCCCAAAGCCACACAGCTGCACCAGCCATGGTGGCCCTGGCCCTCTGTGTGTTTTTGTTTTGTTTTGTTTTTGTTTCTTTTTAAAGGGAGAAAACAGCATGTGTACTTGCCAGAGAAAGAGGCAGAAAAGGAGAGAGAGGGAGAAAACATCCCATCCTCTACAGAGCATGGTCACCCCACAAATCCCTCTCCTGTTCTCCATCCTGTTGGGATCTGGGGCACACATGCACAAGCCTCCAGGGCTCAGCGTCAAGCCAGACAGCTGGCCAGGTTGATCTGGCTTCCTTAACCACTGAGCTGAGGGGCCAAACCCTCCCAGGTCTGGGGCCCTGGGCTGTGGTCCTGCCCTAGCCCACTCAGCATGGTGTTTACTAACGTCCCTGTGTGTTTCTTTCGGTTGATGAGACAGAGATAACTAACCCAGGCTTCCTCCCAGGCGCGGTGTGGAAAGAATGTCTCTAAGCCTGCGTCTACAGCCGTCTTTAGAGCCAAGGGACAGTCTCACAGGGTTCCAAGCCCTCCTCCAAGAACAGCAGGAGTATTGCTTACAGCGGGCTTGTGTTACTCCCGTAGTTAATTCAAAGAATAGTTTCTGGGCTTTAAGTTGGCGTGCTGGTTCAAAAACAGAAAAAAGGAAAGAAAACATTCACGGGAGAACCGCAGCTGTTCTCATCAGACTAAAAATACTAATGGAAGTCACACGTGCCAACACAGACCGGAATGTCAATTTTCTTTGTTTTGGGCCAAAAATACGTCATTTCTGCATAGTAATATTCATCTGAATCCAAGTCTGGTAGTCAGTTATACAGATCTGTATATTTTTGTTGAATTAAAATGAAAAAGTAGTGTTTTGCTTACTAAGTGTATTTTGATAGATAATTTCTTTCAAAGCAAGAGCCCTCCAGGGGGGAAAAAAAAAGAGGGGTCTTTGATGACCAAATATCAGGTATTTATTAATAGTCTTCCAGGTGTACTCCTTGAAGAAAGGAATACACAATGACAGAGCCCACTGGAGGGACGGGGTTCATTAGGTGTGGAGGGCGTGTCATTGCTCCCGCGTCTGCCCTAACAGGCCACCTCCTTTTCTTACAGTGACCTGCCGAGACGAGCAAACGCAGACGACATACCAGCTGCACGAGGCGTGGCTGCGCCCCCTGCTCAGGGGCAACCGGGTGGAGTACTGCAGGTGCATGAGTGGCAGGCCGCTGTGCCACTCGGTGCCCGTCAAAAGTACGTCTGGGCCAGCATGTGGAGTGGTGGTTAAGGTGCTGGACTCCCACATGGCCAACTGTAGTTCGAGCCCCAGACCTGGGCTTGTAAATCATGCTGGGTTCGTGTGTATGTGTGTCCAAGAGGAGAGTGAAGAAGGGACTGCGGCGTGGCCATCTCCCCTGGGGGGGTGATGTCTCACTTTCTTCCTGCCTCATTCCAGCATGCACGTGCACACTGGCACAAACCTAACACAGAACAGGAACATGTGTGAACTGCATGTGGGCTCCACGTGCTGAGCATAGGGGAGGGTGCCCGTCCATGTCCTGAGACCCTCCTGCCTGCGCCAGGCACACACGTGTGCCCCGTGCTCATGGCCAGCTGAGGCTGGGCTGGAGCAAGTGTGAAGACCACCCTGCTGGGCTGCTCCCCTTCCTCCCTCCTTCTCCCTTTCTTTTTTTTTTTTTTTTTTTTTTTTTTTTTGTGGGGGGTCTATAGGGCGCATGCACTCGCCAGACAGACAGAGAGAGACAGAGAGACAGAAAGTGAAAAATCACCCCTAGGGGGGATGGCCACGCCACAATCCCTTCTCCTCCATTCTCCTCTCCTCCCATCTCCCTTTCTAATGCAAGAAAACATGAAGAATACAGACCAAGTTTAGGCTGAGGCCATGGGAAGGGAAAGTCCAGGCATGTGTGCCTGGGCCCAAAGTGACAGCAGAAAAAGACAAGATGGGCAAGGCCAACCGTGACCTTCGCTCGCCGTGCCTCACTCCCCTCATCTGTAAAATGGGGAGAATGATAGTCCCCAGCCCATGGTCTGCGGTGAGGCTTCCATGGGTTAAATTCTGTACACGGTAGAGAACAATGCCTGGCACCCAACAGCACTCTTAAAGTTCTAACTCGTATTGTTCTTGGAGCTGCTTTTGAAGTAATTAGGGGTCCCATGTTTATATTGGCAGGTTGCAGCGAGCCAAGGTGTTTCAATGGAGGGGCGTGTCGGCAGGCCCTGTACTTCTCAGACTTTGTCTGCCAGTGCCCTGAAGGCTTTGTCGGAAAACGCTGTGAAGTAGGTGAGTGGGCAGGGGCGTGTGAGAGGCCCAATCCCAACTCCCAGATCAGCCATTAAGCAGAGGACGTTGGTGGGGCAGGGGCAGTGGAGGGCACCGAGTTGCCAGGCCCAGTGCACGCAGCCGGGGGTGGAGCTCTGGAACCTGGCTCTACCCGTCAGCTGTCCTCCCGCACCACCCGCGGCACCCAGTCCCGCCACTTCAGCTGCCAGCCTGCCTCGTGGCAGAGGTGAGCGAGCCCTGTGTCCTGCTCCCTAACAGATACCCGTGCCACGTGCTACGAGGGCCAGGGCATCACCTACAGGGGCACCTGGAGCTCCACCAACAGCGGGGCTGAGTGCACTAACTGGAACAGCAGCGCACTGACCAGGAAGCCCTACAGCGCGCGGAGACCGGATGCCAGCAAGTGGGGCCTTGGGAATCACAACTACTGCAGGTGAGGTCTCTTCCCTAGGCAGGCCTTCCTCCAGGGGAGCACTACAGCCAGGAAAAGCAGTGATCAGATCAGGCAAGGTCCTGCAGACAGAAGCAGAGCTAGAGAGAGGAAGGGGACAGAGATTTGTCTTCAGGAAGGAGCAGGCAGGTGCAAACCAGACGGGGCTTGGAGCTGTGGTCACGGGGCAGAGGCAGAATTCCTTCTCATTTCTGCTGTTGAGACATTCGACTGACAGGACGAGGCCCCTCACATCATCGAGGGCAATTTCCTGTACTTAGGGTTAACTGGCTGTAGAGGTCACTACATCTACAGCGGACCTTTCCAGCATACCCAAACTAGTGTTAGGCCGTCACCGGGGACTGTGGCCTGGCCCAGTTGACACGGGAGACTCTCCTAGTCCAACATCACTCGTCAGCCTGGTACCCACGTCATCTCCTTAAACCACACTGACCTCCAAATAAAGACGATAATGAAGTCATGCTTCAGCCCCACACGATCCCGCTGTCCAGTGTACAACCAGGAGTCACTGACCCTCCCCCAGAAGCATACGCAAGCTCATCTCGGGGCCTGAGAAGCGAGTATCTGTGCTAACCTCCCCCGCCCCGATGGCTAATTTTTTAGAAACCCAGACCGAGACTCCAAGCCCTGGTGCTATGTCTTCAAGGCAGGGAAATACGTTGAGGAGTTCTGCAGCACACCGGCCTGCTCCAGAGGTAAGCACAGCCTCCGCCTCCCTGCAGGCACCAGGGACAGCCAGCAACAGCTCTGCCTCTGCAGCCCAGGACAGTGCAGAGGCTGGAGGCAGCCCCTGGGTTATAGAGGGAAGACAGAGGCCTCGGTCACCCACCACCCGCTGACTTTCTGTTTCCTCATCTGTGAGGGGAGGCCTGAGCCAGGGGTTTCCAGTCCTGAGGATGAATGGGGAGTCACCCATTTGGACAATGGGCCCATTTCTCTTTCTCTCCCTCCCCACGTTTAATGTGAAAACATTTCCCAGAAAAACAATGACTAAGTTTTAAAAAGTACTGAACATTCAGTTGTGCTTTCGCAAATAATTACATTATTTATCACAACAGTACGAAAGATTTTTTTAAATGATATACACATAAAAATAATGTGCAGCTAGCCAACAGGTCTACCTGTAATGCTGGTCTACCTGTGGATGCGAAGACTCCTTCAACAGCCTAAAGCCTGGGGCCAGCAGGTGGCATGGGGGTTAAAGCTGCTGGATCCCCACACAGCTGATCATGGTTTGAGTCCTGGGCCTGGTGGCTGGAAAATCACGCTGACTGTGTGTGCATGTGTGCCCAAATTCGGGAAAGGAGAATGGAGGAGAGGGGATTGTGGCATGGCCATCCTCCCCCTGGGGGGTCATTTCTCACTTTCTCTCTCTCTACTTTCTGGCAAGCACACATGCTCTCTGGCAAAAATAAATAAATTAATTAATGAATTAAATTAAATATAAAATTAAATTCAATTAAATTAAAAAGGCCTACAGCCTCCTTCCCATCTCCCAGGAGCTGGTGGAAGTTAGGCCTTACAGACCTAGATGGTCTTCAAGATCCCTGGACTTACGACTTAGGCAGAGAGATGTACTTGGTCAGTTTCAAGTGGGGAGAAAAGAGGGTGGAATTAGGCAAATGGATGAAAACACAGCACCTCCGGCTCCCCCTCCCAAGCTCACAAACCTTCAGGACACTGGCCAACAAACCTAGGAAATTAGAACTTGCTGGCCTGCCCCAAATGAAGCACCCCGCGGCATACACACGAGGAAGCCCCAGTTACTTGCCGAGCAGCCCCAGGGACAGTGGCCACTGACCGGGCACAGCAGCCTCCCTGCGGGACCTGCACCAGTCTCTCAGCGGAGGAATTGGGCCCAGGGAATCCGTCGCCATCTCCAAGCAGAGGACTTGAGGAAAGAGCCCCGGGGAGGCAGGAGCGTCCCGCCTTTCTCACTGCCGGGAGGGCCACCTCTGCTTCCCTGGCCGGCGCCTCGGCTTCCAGCCAGACCTGCCTGCTTCAGCATTTGCATGGTTATGTTTCAGTTTGGGATTTCTTTTGTCGCAGGAAAACGTGGAGACTGCTACTTCGGAAAAGGGTTAGCGTACCGTGGCACCCACGGTTTCACCACGTCCGGGGCCTCCTGCCTGCAGTGGGATTCTTTGATCCTGTTAGGCAAGACGTACACGGCGCGGAAGAGCAACGCGCAGGCACTGGGCCTGGGCGGACACAACTACTGCAGGTGCGCATGGGCTGGGCTGGGGTCTGCAGGGAGCGGGGCTGGGCGGCGGGTGGACGAGATTTCTCACCTGAGTTTACTGAGGGACCCAGTGGGAGGGAAGGGGCCAGGGGCAGTCCCTAGCGGGGTGACTTCTCAACTTCCTCACTGTCTCTCTCTTCTCTGGCAAGCACAGTGTCTTATGGCTAGCCACCGCCCCACCCCCGGAAAAAATGGCCTAAATCCTCCTTCCCATCTCCCGGAAGCTGGTGGAAGTTAGGATCCCTAGGTTTATGACTTGGGTAGGGGCGTGACTTCTCCAGCCTGTCCTTTGCTACAATTATACCTCTTATGGAAAGCAAGGTGCTCTGGTATTCCGACCGAGACCCCAGGTTAGGTCCTGTCGCAGAACCACTTAGCCCCAGCTGGTCCCTTCTGGCCTGGCACCTATATTCCAATGAGAGGCAGGTTTCTTCAGACAGCTGGCGGGTCCCCCGAGCACCCAGAGAAGAGAATGCTGCAGTTCGGCTAAGAGACCGGTTAAGACAAGCCCTTTCCCTAACGTGGGGGCTGCTTCAGAGT
>NW_006159519.1:1685518-1694506 GCF_000334495.1 Tupaia belangeri chinensis
GGGGTCTGCTTCAGAGTCAGGTCAAATTCGAGGTCCTCCCTCCCGGCTCAGGGTCTTTACTACCGTTTATGGAGTCTCCTCCCACTCTCGAACCACCTGCCAGCTGATTGGAAATGTGATCGAGGGACCAGAGGATGGCGCAATGTTTATGTCGCAGGACTCTCACGTAGCGGACCGTGGATCACGTCCCAGACCTGGTGGCCTAAAACTTGCACCGGTCGCCTGTGCGTGTGTGCGTGCCCAAAATCTCAAGAATGGAGAAGGGATTGGAGCATGGCCATCCCCACTGGGGGTGATTTCTAGCTTTCTGTCTCTGTCTCTCTGGCGAGCCCATGCACTCTATAGCAAAAAAAACTCTCTCAAAAGAAAAGAATTGTGATTGAGTGCTAGCCCATGACCAGGTGGTTAAGGCAGCTAGAGCCTACATGGCCAATGTAGTGGTTCAAGTCCTGGACCTGGTGGTTTAAAAAACCAACCCGGCAAGTGTGTGTGTGTCCAAAATTGTGAAAAGGACGAGATGGAGAAGGGAGTGTGGCATGGCCATTCCCCACGGGGGGCACTTTGTCCCCTCTCTCTCTGTTTATCTCTCTCTCGCAAACACAAGTATCCTCTAGCCAAATTTTAAAAAAGAAGGAGGGAGGAGGAAAATGTGACCAAAAGCCTTAACCCCCCGTGTCACCTAGGAACCCGGATGGGGACGACAAGCCCTGGTGCCACGTGCTGAAGGACCGCAAGCTGACGTGGGAGTACTGCGACCTGCCCCAGTGCTGTAAGGGCTGCCCCGGCCACCTCCCTTGGCCCTGTCTCACTTTTTCTTGCCATGTCTGCCACCTTCTGTGTCTCTGCGGCTGTCTGGTTCAAAGCATGTAACTGCCAGACCCCCAGGAAGGCCAGGCCTTGGTGTGCATGGGTGGGGGGGTGGCAACGTCGTTGGGCTGCTGTGCCCACCCCCCCGGGCTCCAAATGTCCCTCTCGTGTCTCTCTTGATGACGACAGTGACGAGCAGTGGTGAATACCCAGAGGGGATGGGAGCTCATGCCTGTGGCGCATCATGGCGTCTCCCGTAATGTGCCGGAGGTGGTCTTCCTGCCCAGTTCACCTCTCAGAGGCCGCGTGGCCGGCTGGAGCCCCCTGGACGCTGACTGGCAGAGCTAGGCCTGCCCAGAAGGCTGCTTCCATCACGAACTCTCCCCCGTGTCCCCCTGGACCCGTTTAATGCAGGGCAGGGGACAGAGAGGAAACTCAAGTTGGTGCTTGTCAGTAAAAAGTGAAATTCCAGTTTAGAAGTCGAGATTGTTAGTCCCTGTGAAGGCACAGATCAGCCAGAATGTTCCTCAAGGAACAGAGTCTCATGGGGAGGTGACAGGACACACGCTCCTAGTTCACTCCCAGTGAGGTGCTCTGTGGCGAGTCCTGCAGAGCTGGGTCAGTGAGCCTGTCAGGGCCCCGCAGTTGGGGGCTACTGAAGGCTCTGAGGAGGCAGGGTTCCACCTGGCCCTGCAAGGAGGGGAGGGAGAGGTGGGGTCAGTGCTCCAGAAGGAACTTGCAGTAGTTCATTGGCTCTTAGGCCAGGAGCAAATCAGAGAGGATGAACCCAGCAGAGAACGTCCCAGTGGAGTCAAATAGACATGGGTTCTAACCCAGGTGCCGCGGTGGCCTTGGGCAGAAAGTCCTCAGCCTTCCTGGAGTCCGTGTTGGCGGGGTTAATACAGTATTGGGCATGGCAATGGCCTCAGCACAGCTCTGGTTACCATGGAGAGGCCTGTCTCCTCTGCTAATCTGCAGAAGCCTGTGGGAACTTGGGGTCTGGAGGGAAAACCATGGGGAGTGCTCAGGGACCTCTGCCCAGAACCACAGTGCCGATCGCTCTTCCCTGTCCTTCCCCTCCCAGCCACCTGTGGCCTGAGACAGTACAAGCAGCCTCAGTTCCGCATCAAAGGAGGACTCTTCACGGACATCAGCTCCCACCCCTGGCAGGCCGCCATCTTTGTCAAGAACAGGAGGGCTTCAGGAGAGCGGTTTCTGTGCGGGGGAGTGCTCATCAGCTCCTGCTGGGTTCTGTCCGCCGCCCACTGCTTTGTGGAGAGGTAGGGGCTTTGAACCCTCTAGGTTTTCCGCACCCTAAAGACCTGACACCAGGCCGTGAGAGGAAGCCCCACAGCACGAACACCGTTCTCAGGCTGTGTCTTCTTCAGGTTCCCCACCCACCACCTGAAGGTGGTCTTGGGCAGGACGTATCGCCTGGTCCCCGGAGAGGAGGAGCAGAAATTTGAGGTTGAAAAATACATCGTCCATAAGGAGTTTGATGACGACACTTACAACAATGACATTGGTAAGAAGCCCTTTTCTTTTTTAGTTCTTTTTTATTTTAATTTGCTATAGAGGGTGTGCGCTTGCCAGAGAGAGAAGGGGAGAGAGAGGGAAGGTGAGAAAGCACCCGCCGCGGGGGATGGCCACACCACAGTCCCCTCCCCGTTAGTCTGCTCTCAGGATTTGGGGCACGCCCAGCACGTTTGTCAAGTTGCCGGGTCTAGGGGTAGAACCACACAGCCATGTGGGATCTAGCCACCCTAACCACCAGGCCACCAGTTGACCCCATTGTTTCTGCTCTAGTTCAAACTCCAGGTCACACGACAGCACACCTGCACCTGCACGCTCGCACACCCGACCCCTCGGGTCCCTGCCTCACACCTCTTCTGCTCTCCCCGCAGCATTGCTACAGCTGAGGTCCGACTCATCGCTCTGTGCCCGAGAAAGCAGCACCATCCGCCCCGTCTGTCTCCCCGAGGCTGGCCTGCAGCTGCCCGCCTGGACAGAGTGCGAGCTGTCTGGCTACGGCAAGCACGAGGCGGGTAAGTGGGGGGAAGTCTCAGCCCCATCTGGTCTGTCTGCAGGACAGAAGGGGAGGCCAAGGGACCAGACACAGGGACAAGTGGTCATGAGAGCCGGGGCTAGCCCCAGATCAGGCGTCCAGGTTGAACAAATGCGGGCAAGCCCCTGCCTCCCGACAGTGCAAGCCCACTCACTGCGCCCCGCCGCACGCCACTGCGCAGTCAGGAAAGGCTGGCTGGTACCAGTGCTCGGAAGCGCTTACAATTTCCAGAAGGTTCTGTGTGAGAAGCCAAGTACAGTGCTGAAGGTGTGGGCTCTTGGACACTGGAGCTGTGTGGCCCTGAGCTTGGATCGTTTGTCTGTACCCTGTTTAGCTGTGGGATCCTGGGCTGAATTTTCCATCTTCCACGCTCCATGCCTCAGTTTCCTCACTGGTGAATTGGAGGTGGAATTAGCTGCCTAACTGAATGATAAGCAATAAATGAAGTACTACTGGGTTAAACACGTGCTTCTCAACTGGGCTGACCTTGCCCCCAGGACACACTTTGGCCATGTCTGGAGACATCCTGGTTGTTACAACTCAGGGTGGAGGCTGGTGCCAGCAGCCAGTGGACACGGGCCGGAGAAACCCTGCACTCAGCCCTGTCAGACTGCGTTTCTGTAGGTGGGGACAGCACACATGGGCAGCGTCACGGGAGTCAGTCTAACACGTGTGAAGGCTTGCTGGGTGGTAGTAGGATTAGAAAGTGTGGGTTTTCCCCAGCTGTTTCCAAGTCACTTTCCCTGAAACGGCAGGATGCTCTCTGCTCTCTCTTGCAGCCTCTCCTTCCTTTTCTGAGCGCCTCAAAGAGGCCCACGTCAGACTGTACCCAGCCAGCCGCTGCACATCACAACACTTGTTCAACAGGACCGTCACCGACAATATGCTGTGTGCTGGGGACACTCGAAGCGGAGGCAACCATGCGAACCTGCACGATGCCTGCCAGGTGAGTGTGGCAGGGTGTGCCCAGGGTGAAACTGCCCTCGGCTAACCGGTTCTTAGCTGAGAAGGGCCACAGCCAGCCTGCACTGTGACTACACCAGTGAGGCCTGGGGCTCTGGGTGAGAGCCTCAGAGAGCTGAGTATTGGAGAAAGATCAAAGCCACTAAATGTAAGAGGTCTATACTGTAGCAAAGTCCCCGAGTCTGCACAGGAAACCCCACCTGGTACAGGATTTCCTGTGAGCTCAGGCAATTCATGGGTGATGTGAAATGGTGGATAAAGCAACCCGATCAACAAATTCCTGACTCCTGTAGGGGTTAGAAAAGTGGAGGCTGCCTTGTAATAGGGGAGGAGGGAAAGCAGTTCTCTGTACAGCTGGAAGCAGGCTACCGAAGATTTGGGAGAAACGGGTTTTAAAAACTCTTTTAAAAGCTCTGATACTCAGCATCAGCAGATGGTTACATCACTGGACTCTCAGGTAATTGACTGAGGTTCAAGTCCTGAAGTCGGCAGCTTAAAACTCACTCCAAGCACATGTGCATGCATGCCCAAAATCCTGAAAGGAGAATGGAGGAGAAGAGGTGGCATGGCCATGCCCGAGGACATGATTTCTCACTTTCTGATTTTCTCTTTCTCTGAATGCATGTGCCCTATAGCAAAAATGTCTCTAAAAAAACCAAAACTCTGATACCCTGGGAAGCAAACCATTGTAGGCTTTCGGCATTGGCATCCTTATCACGGCAGTACTTTTATCCCGTGGTTAACAAGATACAGAGACAGAGGGCACATATGGCCTGTTGGTTTTAAGCCCTGAGTAAAGCCAAGGAATTCCAGTGCTGATGGCATGTCAGGCTTCCCCTGGGGCTGGGGGCTGGGGGCTGGGAGTAGAGGCTGGAGCCAATGTGAGGGAAATCGGACCAGGTTCTTGAGTTGAACTGTAGGGCTTTCTTGTAAGGTAATCAGATCAGCAGTTTTCCCCCTTGGTTCCTTGACAGTGTTTGATCTCCATTATGGTTTCTTCAGAAACCTCAACTGTACCACCTTGCCCACCTTCAGAAAAAAAAAAAAAAGCCTGCACAAAAACTGAAACCATTCTCGATCTGCATGCTTAAAGCCAAAAATAAAATCAAACTCATTGTGACTCAATATGACAGCAGCAGCTAGTGATTACTAGAGTTATACCAGATGTCCTATGCTGTGTGTTTGCACGTGTGTTCTCCCAGTTTGTTCCCATCACAACCTTATGAGGCAGATGGTATATCTCTATTTCACAGGTTAAAAAAACTGAAGCTCAGTTAGCCCACACGTAGTGGTTTTCAGAGGCCTGGGATGTCTGAGCGTCGAGCAATGGCCTCAGTTCTGCTTTATCAGGGCAGACACAGCCAACGAATCCTCTAGAGGGTCCAGACAAGTGAGATCAGAGCACGCCCTCTCTGAGCTAAGACCTGTGAACACAGTGAGAACACTACAAGGATCACCTCCAGCTCCCTCCCACATACCCTGCCTTTTTTGCAAACAGCTAACCTGTTCTCTGGTGTGCAGGGCGACTCGGGAGGCCCCCTGGTGTGTCTGCAGGACAACCACATGACTCTCGTTGGCATCATCAGCTGGGGCATCGGCTGCGGGCAGAGGGACGTCCCAGGGGTGTACACCAAGGTGACTAATTACCTACACTGGATTCAAGACAATACGCGGCCATGACCAAGAAGGCTTCGCTCCCTGAAACCAAACGAGAGCCTACCTTCCTCCTCCTCGGGTTCCACGAAGACCGAGTGCTTCTTCAGACAGACTTTTTGTAGAAGTGAGAGGAGAACCCATAGGAGAGGGAAGAGGATAGATTTTCACAGGCACTTTCTGTTTGGGAAGTTTTGGGGGTTAAAGTCTGATGGCAGAATGTGTTCTGTCAGACAGAAAGACGCAAGTGATCATCAACCCCTCCTGGAATAATACCCCCTAGAGCGGAGGTAAAAAACAAACAAACAAACAAACAAAAGAAACCTAGGCTTCTATTCCATCAAATTCCTAATCTGAGAAGCTTTGGAAGTGGGAAGAGGATAAGAGCAATTCTCAATCCTAAAAAATAATGAGAGCCTTCAGGAAGGAGGACCGTGTTAGCCATAGAACATGTATTTATAGCCCCGAGAGGGCCCAGCAGCACCTGCAGACACGGGATGGCCCGGCCGCTGGGTCACGGGCTCCAGGCCGTCCTTGCCGGCTGCCACTCTCCTCGCCCCTTTCTTGCTCGTCCGCTCTCAGAAGGGGTTCCTTTTGTGTACAGTGTACATGGTTTTTTCTTTATAAATTTAGAAGAGGAGAATTGTATCATTTTAATAACCGATAAGGTTTTAGCATATTTATATCAATCCATTTTAGTGTTTGCTTTTCTGTTACCACACCCCTGTATTATACTGTACTTAATAAATGCAGATATATTTTTCACATTTGTTCCCAAATCAGAGTGGAATGGTTTTGTTGCCTATGCGGTATCTCACAGCTCACCCATTCATGGTGCTCATGTTCCCATTTCTGAATCATTTGAACTATTTCTTTGTATTCATTCTGTATTTGAAGGGACTTTGAAAAATTTACAGAAAGAGGCCAGCAGGTAGCGTGGTGGTGCTAGACTCCCACAAGGCCAACTGTGGTTTAAACCCCAAACCCAGTGGCTTGAACATCATGCTGGACACGTGTGTGCGTGCCCGAGATCCTAAGAAGAGAATGAAGGAGAAGGGATTGCAGCGTGGGGTTCCCCCCAGGGGGAATCCCTCTCTCTCTCCAGCAAGTGCACATGCCCTATGGCAAACACCTATAATTTTTTTTTTCATTAAAAAATTTTTTTTAAAATACATTACAGGGCATGTGTACTCAGCAGAGAAATGGGGGCGGGAGCAGGCCGAGTAAGAAAGCACCCGCGAGCCCATCTCCATTCTTCTCTCAGGATTTTGGGTACACATGCACCCAGAGTGTTTTTCAAACTGCTGGGCCTGAGACCTGAGACCTGAACTACACAGTTGACCAAGTAGGATCCAGCTGCCTAATCACCATGCCATCGGCTGGCCCCAGAAAAATCCAATTAAAGCATGAGTTTATTGTGGTGTAAAAACCATTTTGAACCCATGCATGGTTTATCATTTGCATTTTCCATGACTTTTTGGAAGACCTTTGGTACGAGGAGTACCACAAACAGGCAGCGTGCGGGCGCCGTGGACAGTAAGAGGGGAGACAGGAACGCCACAGGACAATGAGGTACACGGAGAAGCCAGGAAGAGACAGGCCATGAAGTGGCAGGAACCGTGGGATTGGGCTGCAGGAGAGATTAGAGAACACCAAGGAAAAGATAACCAGGGGGGCTTTCACAGACGGGGTGAGATCTGGGCCAGGCCAGGGGACGGGATTGGGAAAGGTGCTCTCAGAGAACTTCCCTGCATGAAACGCAGGTGTCTGGAAGCCGAGGGGACAGTGGGGGCGGGGAGGAATAGGCAGGGGAGTTTTCTGAAGTCTGCCCCGCAGACAGGAATGTAGGGTGGAACCACTGGGTCCTCAGAAAAGTCGGGACGCATTTTGCATAGAAAAACACATCATGACTTTTCTCATGACCCGATATATGGTGGTGGGCTTCGAATGGCAACCCATGTTTGGACTTAGCTGTGTGGGCAATGGGGAGCCCTTGACACTTCCCCCTGGGAGGTGAGGCACTGACTCGCCTCAGGAGGAGAACCGAAAGGCGACTGAGTGGAAGGCACGCAGCCAGGCAGCGAGGCTGGACAATGAGCAGACGGAGGAGAAATGAGCTAAGAAGGACCTGAGCCTGACCTGGACACAGCCGCATCCCGACTGCTGGGCCAGACTAGAACCCATGCTTGTCTTCTCTGTCCACGGGGAAGGGGACTCCCAGGCCAGCACAGAACGTCGCCTACGCAGTGAGACTTTCTGCTTCCTCCTGTGCCTGTAATGCCACCCGTGTTCCGGAGTGCTGCCTGCCAGCTGTCGTCACTGACGCCCTCATTCCAAGAATAAACGTGGATGCAGTGCCTGCTGGTGGGTACCTGCTGGCCCGGCTTCCTGGAGAGGAGAAAGGTGGTCATGGTTGTGTCCTTAGGGGTTGTCGGAACCGCTCGGCGTAGAGGTTCTTGGCACAAAAATAGTTAAAACACTCAAAAAAAAAAAACAAAAACAGGAAAGAAACTCTTTAAAGCTGGAAGTTGGCTGGAGGTTCTCATGACCCGATATATGGTGGTGGGCTTCGAATGGCAACCCATGTTTGGACTTAGCTGTGTGGGCAATGGGGAGCCCTTGACACTTCCCCCTGGGAGGTGAGGCACTGACTCGCCTCAGGAGGAGAACCGAAAGGCGACTGAGTGGAAGGCACGCAGCCAGGCAGCGAGGCTGGACAATGAGCAGACGGAGGAGAAATGAGCTAAGAAGGACCTGAGCCTGACCTGGACACAGCCGCATCCCGACTGCTGGGCCAGACTAGAACCCATGCTTGTCTTCTCTGTCCACGGGGAAGGGGACTCCCAGGCCAGCACAGAACGTCGCCTACGCAGTGAGACTTTCTGCTTCCTCCTGTGCCTGTAATGCCACCCGTGTTCCGGAGTGCTGCCTGCCAGCTGTCGTCACTGACGCCCTCATTCCAAGAATAAACGTGGATGCAGTGCCTGCTGGTGGGTACCTGCTGGCCCGGCTTCCTGGAGAGGAGAAAGGTGGTCATGGTTGTGTCCTTAGGGGTTGTCGGAACCGCTCGGCATAGAGGTTCTTGGCACAAAAATAGTTACAAAACTCAAAAAAAAAAAAAAAAAACAGGAAAGAAACTCTTTAAAGCTGGAAGTTGGCTGGAGGGAGGGGGCGCAGGAACTTCCCTGAAACGCTGTGGTCCGGGGACAGTTAAATAAGCACAGGTCACACCAGGCGGTCACCGGCTGGCTGACTTCAGGCTGCTCCCTTCCGTGTTCTAAGACTGTATTGGGACAGAGGGGCCTCTCGTGGCTTCCAGCCTCACATCGCTTGAGGACAGTAACAAGCAGACGCCCGGCAACCGCTTCTCAGGCAGCGACTCAGTCATTCCAGCCCCTCCCCCTTGCAGGACAAGCTTCTCTGCAGACAGGCGAGTTAATGAAATGGACTGAAGCAGTGAGGCCTCCTGGGATGGAAATGCAGAGATGAGAGGGCCCGGC
>NW_006159519.1:1694536-1715847 GCF_000334495.1 Tupaia belangeri chinensis
CCACAGCCTAGACGAAGATAATGCCTCGGGGGAGGCCGCTGGCCGAGTGTCAGGGCAGAGGTCCGTTCCAGAGAGGCCGATTCGTGTGAATGCTACCACTGTAAAATACCCTTACAGACCCACACACCATGACCCGGGATGGCTGAGGAAATGCACAGTGAAATGTCTGGAACTTGCCGGGGGAAAGGACGGGGTGGAGGGGGGATGAGCCATTATCTGCGCTCACTAGCTGGTTAGTAAAACACGCTGACAGATCTGGCAATGGCGAAGAGCCCCGGCCACCTGTGCCTTTAGTTTTCGTAAGTGAAGACCCAGAGAAATTCCACTGGTGGGAACTGCTCCCCTCCCCAAGCCTCAGCCCTGTCTGTTCATCAAAGTATCACAAACTTTTGGTTCCACCTTTAGCTTCAAAAACCAAAGACTCACACAATTGACATAGTACTTAGGATCCTGAAGATTTAGAGTTTCAGACTGAATTCCCTTTTAAAACTTCTAACTATTAAAAATGATAGCATTGTGCTTGCTTCGGCGGCACATACACTAAAATTGAAACGATGCAGAGAAGACTAGCATGGCCCTGCGCAAGGGCGACCTGCAAATTCGGGAAGCGTTCCATATTTTTATGACTGAAAGTGACTGACTAAAGGACGTACAAACACAGTAAATGGGTGTAAATACCAGATATAGTGTGTGTGGAAGAGGAGGGTCTGAGGAAGGACATTTAGAGGAAAAATACGGAGGCAAAGCATTCATGAGACAAAGAAATGTGGTATTATCTGTTGAAGATACTTTTATAGTTTTATCAACTGGACTAGGGAGAAATGTTCATATATTGAAACATTCCCTTTGTAAGCTAAATAATGTGATCCAATGTATAAAAGAAAATGAAATTTAAAAAACGATTAGCATTGACGGCACCAAGTCGCCACCTGCTGGCCATAGAGGAAAGTACAAGCATCCAGCAAACATCACACCGGTGCTTCCAAAGGGTCCAGACCAAAGGGAAAGAAAGATGCCAGACAACAGCCAAGAGAAGGAGGGGACAGGGCATTGGTAAGCAGGGGACACCGTGGCCCCTGAGTCTTTCCACGGCTAAGAGAAGTTTACAGAAAATCTACAGATAGGCGGCAATCTGCACCCCACGCTCCCAGTGCCTCATCTTCCCTAAAACCTCTACTTCAGCAAACATGGCTGGCATCTTGAATCCCTGTTTCATGCTGAAATTAACTGAGCCAAGCGGCAGCTCAGCAGAACGGGGAGGGCACTAGAATCAGCACCTACAGTTTTCATGGCTGTGTCTTTTACATCCAGGGGAGGTCATTTGACTGAGCTGAACCTTGGTTCTCATGATCAGAACAATGAAATGAATACCAGCATCCTCTATCTTCCAGAATGACTTGAGAGTCGAGCAAACTTTACACCTGGCTTCGTGCCTCCTGGCTGACTAGCATGGCCCTGCGCAAGGGCGACCTGCAAATTCGGGAAGCGTTCCATATTTTTATGACTGAAAGTGACTGACTAAAGGACGTACAAACACAGTAAATGGGTGTAAATACCAGATATAGTGTGTGTGGAAGAGGAGGGTCTGAGGAAGGACATTTAGAGGAAAAATACGGAGGCAAAGCATTCATGAGACAAAGAAATGTGGTATTATCTGTTGAAGATACTTTTATAGTTTTATCAACTGGACTAGGGAGAAATGTTCATATATTGAAACATTCCCTTTGTAAGCTAAATAATGTGATCCAATGTATAAAAGAAAATGAAATTTAAAAAACGATTAGCATTGACGGCACCAAGTCGCCACCTGCTGGCCATAGAGGAAAGTACAAGCATCCAGCAAACATCACACCGGTGCTTCCAAAGGGTCCAGACCAAAGGGAAAGAAAGATGCCAGACAACAGCCAAGAGAAGGAGGGGACAGGGCATTGGTAAGCAGGGGACACCGTGGCCCCTGAGTCTTTCCACGGCTAAGAGAAGTTTACAGAAAATCTACAGATAGGCGGCAATCTGCACCCCACGCTCCCAGTGCCTCATCTTCCCTAAAACCTCTACTTCAGCAAACATGGCTGGCATCTTGAATCCCTGTTTCATGCTGAAATTAACTGAGCCAAGCGGCAGCTCAGCAGAACGGGGAGGGCACTAGAATCAGCACCTACAGTTTTCATGGCTGTGTCTTTTACATCCAGGGGAGGTCATTTGACTGAGCTGAACCTTGGTTCTCATGATCAGAACAATGAAATGAATACCAGCATCCTCTATCTTCCAGAATGACTTGAGAGTCGAGCAAACTTTACACCTGGCTTCGTGCCTCCTGGCTGCAGAGCACACAGGTACCAGGGTGCTCCTGGGTACTCAGTTCCTTTCTAACTGCTCCCACTGAGGCCCGCGGGGCACAGATCAGTGTCCGTCTTAGTAAGAACCACTCAGGACACAGCACGGGTGGAACTCGCCTTTATTAAGATTGGAACAGGGAAGATAAGACACAAAACTGAGCAGCTCACCCAGGCCTCCCGCCAGCCTCTGCTGACCCACCCACACGGGTGGCGGCAGGAGCGGCTGGGCCCCAGAGCGCCACCCTGCTCACGGCGAGGCAGCTCTGCGGTGCCTAGGCCCGTGGCTCCCATACTCCAACTCTTCCCCTTCTTAGCTACTTCCCTTGAAATAGGACAAGCTGCCCAAGAGGAAATGAAACAGCTGTACTTACAAACCTAAAAATATCTGGGGACGAGATCAGTTGTTTCCCGTGACCTGGGAAACCTTAAGGTCCTTCAGGGCACGGGATTCCAGATGGCCCCCTGCCACGGTGAGTGTGTACACGGGCACAGCATCCCGGGAGGATTCTGGGCTGATGGCGTATAACACGTCTGTGCGCGGCACGGCCTATCCCGGAGGACAACACAAAGCAACGTGCTACTCTGCAGTGCAGGTAAGTCCTGGAACAGGAAGGTAGCCCTAGCAAGAAACGTGCATGAGTATTTGTTAGCAGGACTTGAGAGAAGAGATCCGAGGCTCAGAGGGGAGAAGCCTTCCGTGTCCTCTGTGTACGATGCAGGGCAGTTTGAGTCCTTAAGCTACCATAGTAACACCACCACCTTGTTTTCTACACAGAGAGCTAAATGGTAACAGACACATGGAACTAGAATACAAATGACCCACAGGGAGAGCCCAAGGAACTCCGCCGGTAGCCGTGTTTCTAAACTGGATGGTTCGCACGGGAGCAGCGTGGCCTGTCTCCCTGCAGCACTGACTTTATTCAAAGAGTGAGGGGGTCTTTTTCATCTTAAAACAGAACCGGACTGGGAGAAATCTGTTGTCCCTACTGAGTACGGAACACAGGCCGAAGAGACGGTGGTGCTGCCGAGTGGCTTCAAAGATGGCGCGCTCTTGTGGCAGGCCCAGGCGGCGCTTTTGTGCCAGCCACTCCGTCACTTAGGGCTGGAGGAGGTCCGGAGAGGAGGGCTTAGGGCCCCGTCCCAGTCCTGCCCTGACAGGCGAGCACAGGGTGACGAGCGTCAGCATGGGAGACCAGCTGGCCATCCCCTGCGTCCCACCACGGGCGAAGTCTGCCTGCACTGGGTGCTACGGAATCAGCTTTCCTGAGCCCCTCCTACTTTGCATGGAAAATCCTGCAGAAGGATCAGGCAACAGGGAAAAGGCTGGTGAGGGCAAGAGACATTGTAGGCGTCCAGGCCGGGAAGAAAGCAGGTCGCCTGTCACCGATGCGGACAGACCCAAGTGCTGATGGCAGGCCGTGGTAAGCATCGAAACTGGCCTGTGCTCACCACAGTCCTCAGGGAAAACGGTCCTTCGGGGACTTCCCACGTCAACCACGGGCTCGGATTTCAGAAGTCTCCGGTTCAATTCTGGCGGGATGAGTGTGTTTGTACGTGAGAGCAGAGGGCAGAAAGAAACCAGCTCACGCCTACTCTTTTCAGCCCTCCTTAACGTGCTCTGATGGCTTTTCTTGCCAACCTTCGCTTTAGAAAGCCTCACCACCCTTCCTTAATGCTATTCCTTTCTTCCGTCTCACAGAGCTTCATCTGGCCTTTCTTGGACTAACGTTCATTTTTCTTCCCACCTTTCTCTCATTCTAAGTTTTCTACCTTAGATAATTAAAGCCAAGCAAGCATCGAGGGCTGGTCTTCGCCAAGTAACCCCGTGAAAAGCGGTTTCACGTAGCAGGGTCCTCGCCCTCTGTCCACACCTCTCCTGGAGGGCCAGCTTGTGCAGACCCTGCTTCCATTCCAACCAGTTCTCCTCGGGGACCTTCTCCTCCCCTGCTTAGTTCCACAGCACTGAAGGCTAGGGACAAAAGGGCCCACGTGGGCCCAGGAGGGGACTGACCTAGGACACAGGTGGGGAGTTTTTACTTTTCGACAAGTAAGAAATGAAAAAGTGTACACGGCCGTTCCCTCTGCAAAACTCCCCCTTCAGGTTCGAACTTGGAACTTCCCGGCTTTGGTCATGTATTTAATCCCCTTGAAGGGCTTGTACTTTTCCCCATACATGTCCAGACGATTCACTTTGAGTCCTGGAAGGAAAGGAGGGGAGCGAGTAAGACAGGAGTCCCAGTCGAGGGAAGCAGGTAGTGCAATTGTTCACACCCGCTTCCGTTCAAAGAGGTGGTGGGAAAGAGACTACCAGGTCATCAGTCCAGGAAGCTGCCAGGCTGGCACTCTCGGTGCCCACACTGACAGTGAAAAACCGCTCCAAGTCCCAGTCAAGGGAAGCAGGTAGTACAATTGCAATTGTTCACACCCGCTTCCGTTCAAAGAGGTGGTGGGAAAGAGACTACCAGGTCATCAGTCCAGGAAGCTGCCAGGCTGGCACTCTCGGTGCCCACACTGACAGTGAAAAACCGCTCCAACGAAAAGCCGTCCCAGTAAGGAGACCCCTTCCAGAGGGAGAAAGGGCACAAACGGCACGCAGACTGAAATGAGTGTAAAGAAAAAAATGAGATCACTGAGTTTTAAGTTATTAAACTGGATAGATTAATAATAATAATAAATTAATAAAATAAATGATAACTATGAGTTCATGAAAAATAACGAAGGCTTCCTAAATATTTGCACTGTATTAAGCAAAAAATATTTTATAGTGCATAGCGCTTTAGTTTAATCGGTGTTTTAAGATGGAAGAACTAATTACTTAAATGAATTCTTTTTTTTTTTTTTTTTAAGAGAGATTTTTTGCTATAGGGCATGTGTGCTCACCAGAGAGACAAAGAGACAGGCAGCGAAAAAATCATTCCTGGGGGATGGCCACGCTGCAATCCCTTCTCTTCCATTCTACTCTTGGGATCTGGGGTATGCATGCACATGCACCCAGTGTGAGTTTTAAGCCCTGGGTCTGAGACTCAAACCGTGATCGACTATATGGGAGTCCAGCAATGTAACCATTACACCATCTGCTGGTGCTGAATGAATTTTCACCGCTTAAATTAGAAAAGATCTGTTGGTTAGTGAAGAAAATGAGGACTTCACATAAAGCTAAAGAAAATCTGTCTACCTCACAGGAGTGTTGTAAGCATTAAACGAGAAAATACATAAAGAGAGCTCGAAAGAGCGCAGGCACTTAGTAACTGCCCCCATGGGCTGCGTCCAAAGGGAGGTGCAGGCTGCAGGAGCCTGACCTGATGGCCCAGGAGTCGCAGGACGATGACACCAGCAAACATGAGAGTGTTGGACGCTGCAAGGAAGGAGCGGAAGTTACTCTTCTCACTTCCGGCTGAGACACAGACACAGTCTCAAACTGAAAACCCCCAGGAACTTCAAGTCATGCCCAGGATGACCCACGGCAGCCTGTGAACGCTTCCGCCTACCGCTGTGTCTTCGATACTGCTATTCAGGCCATGGAAGGCCATCTTCAGAGGAAACATGGCCAGCTTTACCAGAAACATGCTGGGGAGGATTTCCCTAAACGTCCTACATCAGGAGGTACGGCCGAGCCCTGCACCCCGGGAGCCACAGCAAGGCGCTCCATGGCTGTGCCTGCAGGGAGAAAGCCACTTCTGGGACCTTCCGGGCCCCGGCACCGGGCCACTCACCGGAAATGGCCAGCTGCTGGATCTTGAACTGCAGGTTAATGGTGGGATTTTCATCTGGTTTGGAAGCTCCGGCCTGAAGACTCATGGTCCCCTTCAAACTTGGCAGCTTCTGGGGATTTATTTTTCCTACATCCCAAGACAGCATCTTCGAAGAAAATAAAAAAGGGGGGGGGGTCTTTCCGATCAAATAATGAATTAGGGTGGAACCCTTCCTTTGAGGGGGTTGAGCTCCAACCTCAGAGCATCTGTCATGGTATTTATTGTAAGTAGCTGCCTCTGGGTGTTTTTCTTTCTCCAACTTCCCTTTATGTTAACATCACTTCCATTACATCCACGTACCAGACTCACAGCTTGAAGATTTGAAGTCCTCCCTCTCCTCTGCCCCTCGCCCCCATTTATTGCTTCCCAGGCTCTCTCAACTCCTCCTTTCTTGTTACCTCTAACTCTTCTCCTCTGCTTCCTGCCAGGGCCTGGCTTCCTCACCTCCATCTCAGACCCCTGCTCCCCACCACCGCGTTCTCAGTCTCCGCTCTCTCCTGCACACCCCTTTGCAGAAAACTTCACTCCCTCTTTCACCTGGGTAGGACAGGAGACCCCCAGAGGGACCAGCATCTGCCCCCGCAGGTAGACCTACCCCTGCTGCAGACTCTCCCCTGGGGTGAGGCAGCCGCGCCTGATTCGTATCTGGACTGCACCTTCACCACCCCCGAATCCCACCTTCCCTGTCCCGAGCACCGCTGTTTGTCTGGGGCCGTCTTTCCCCTCCTAACATGGAGATGCCTGCAGTCACTCGTCTGAACCCACATTCACAAGCATCGCGTGCCCGTGCTGCTGGGAGCAGGACACGCAGCAGCTGGGACGAGCTCGGAGCTCCCAGCCTGGGCCAGGCGGGGCTGGAGATGGGACACTGCAGGTACAGTACCGCGACTAGGGGTCGGCCGGCCTCTGCCTGCCCCTGCCCCCTTCCCTTTCTACTAAGGCTTCTCTGAAGTCACCGATGCTGACAATCTCTCCTCCCCAGCTCCTGTTCTCTCCCCCGATTCCCTCACAGCTCCTGGGCTCCAGACCCCACGTGCCTCACAGCCTTCACCTCCCTCGGCTCAGGCTGCATCGGGCACCTGGCCTTGGCCTCCTCGAGGGTGAGTTTCAGTAGAAAATCCCTCGGGCTTCCAGAGTCAGCTCACAGGTGAGGACACTGGCCCTCCACCGGGCCTCGCCTTCAGTCAACCTCTGGAGTCCACCAAGGAGCTCCTGGGGGGTCACATCCCTTTGGCAGCTGCAATTGGGCGAGGCCCGCTCAGCCTACCTTGGTGACTGGGTCGAACGTGTGTGTCCCCTGGGATGGCGTGAGGCTCATGTTCAGAACGCCTTTGGGCATCTGGCTGGTGACGATCACGCCCTCGATGGTCTTCCCCATGGTCTGCTTGGGTCCCACGGTTATTTCGAAGCGTCCCAGTGAGCTGCTGTCCCGGAAGCTGATGCCATGCTTGACATACACCGGAATGGCAACCAGACTGGCAAAGGGAGAGGCCGAAAGCCAGCTTCGTTAATGTGTGGGGAATGGCAACATCGCTTCCTCGTACAGTCTGCCTTTCTGGCCCCGTTGGCAGTTTTTCTTCCTCACCCATGTTCTTACTCCTTATCTTAAAAAATAAAAACAGAGGGGCCAGCGGATGGCCTAGCAGTTACATTGCTGGACTCCCACATGGCTGATTGCGGTTTGAGTCCCAGACCCAGGAGCTCAAAGCTCACGCCAGGCACCTGTGCGCACATGCCCACGATCCTGGGAGGAGAATGTAAAAGGGACTGGAGTGTGGCTATCCCCCCAGAGAGGGGGTAGTTTCTTACTTTCCCTCTCACTGTCTCTGTATCTCTGCCTGTCTGTCAAGTGCACAAGCCCTAAGACAAAAACCTCTTAAAAAAATTATAAAGAAACACGGAAAAAAAAAAAAAAGCCAAACTGTAACCCTTAATTTTTTCCTCTTAAGAAGCTAATGGGCTGACTAGTAAATAGTGTTTCTAGTGACTCTTCAGATAATATGAACAAAATCAAAGAGTACACTGAGCCGCTACAAGAAAAGAGGAATAATGAACAAAAATGAAGACTCGCTGTATTTCTTTTTCTTTCCTTTTAATGTTTTTTTTAATTTTGGTGTACAGTATGTGCATTTGCCAGAGAGAAACACAGAGAGAGATGACCCGCTAGGAGGGGCTGGCCACACTGCAACCCCTTCTCCTCCAGTCTCCTCGATTCGGGCACACACAGAGTGAACTTGGTATGATTTCTAAGCCAACAGGCCCGAGACTCAAAGAGTGCAACCACTCGCCTTAACCTCCACCACCTGCTGGTCCACGACTCACTGTACTTCTGTATTTCTGTTCCTGATGTGCACCCAGTCATTATTCGCACTGAGGAAAAGGATATTCACATCTCATGGGCCTTTGCTAATTCCTTGCAGGTGCTTTTACCTGACTTCATCTGATTCCTATGAAGACCCTACAAGGTAGGATAGACTGTCGTGTTTTTTCCAGGAAAGAAAATAGACTCGGGAAAATCACAGGCAAACAACAGCTGCCCACAGCTACTGGCTGCCCCGTGCCAGTCACGTGCTAAATGCTGTCTATGTACTCGGCCCGCCCAGCAGATGTGGAGGGGGAAAGCTACGTGCCACGACAGCAGACGCAGAAGGAGATACTGATTTCCGAGGTGAATGTTGCTGTCTTGTACGGAACTTGCCCAAGGACGAACATGATAAGCACCGAAGGGGGTTTAAGTCCAGGTGGTCTGACTGCGAGCCCAGAGCCCAAACACTCGGGCGTTTGCTAAACAACCCACTCCAAGTCACCCAGGAGGCCCTGGCGGCTCAAGGTTCCGGGCCCTCTGCGGTCTGCATCTTCTGGACAGTGTCGCCTTTTGACTCCAAAGAAAGAGGATGTGGAGACCAAAATCACCGCCTTTTGCCATCCATAGCATAGTTTAATGTTTGTTTTGTGTCAGGAAGATTTGAATACTCAGATTCTGTGAGTATGCTCCGGTTGTAATTTGAGAACAATGTTCTCGTCCAGGCATAGACTAACAATAAAAACAGCAGCAAACTTAGTTGGGGTTAAGCACTATTTGGATTCTCTTACCCAATCCTCCTAACAAGGTGTTTTTATCACTTTCGATTTACGGCGAAGCACACAGGCACAGACAGGGTAGGCAACTCACCTGGGGTTACCCATTAGTAACTGCAGAAGCCGAAATCTGAACCCCAGTAACACAAGAGCTGCACTCGAAATCACCACGGATGCAGTTTCCACACACACACACACACACACACACGCGCACACATGCACACACATGCACAGATTCCCCAGAACCCAACAGCTGCTTACTTCTGGGCGCTGACGTGGTAGGAGAGCAGCCGGAAGTTGCCGTCGGGAGGGATGAAGGAGAGGATGCGCTCTGACTCCCAGCGCTTGAAGCGGACACAGGGGTGGAAGCTGACGTCGTCCAACAGCCGGGGGTTCTGCGGTCACCAGGCGGGGAAAAGCCAAGGTAGGAATTACACACCCATATCTCCTTCCAGAAAGGGATCTGGGTATTTTCATTAAAACACACGCACAGGGAACAGTGGGTGGCATGGTGGTTAAGACGCTGGATACTCCCACATGGCTGACCATGGTTCAAGTCCTGGACCTGCTGGCTTTCTCTCTCTCTTTCTGAGTGTCTCTCTGGTCAAATTAAAATAAATGAATGAATAAATAAAATAAAAGAATTCTTAAAAAATTAAAAACAAAAAAAAACACACGCACAGGACTTCTAGAGTTACGTACAGGGAACCTGAGCCTGCCGTGAGCTTTGTGGCCACCCTAATCATCTCCGCTTTCTCATCCCTCGTTCCCCCAGAAGCATGCAGTCCCTCCCCACAGCGCACTCTCTGGCCCAGAGTCTCACCATGAAGGACAGGGTGAGGTCTGGCATTCCCGTCAGCTTCACGCAGGCATCAATCACCCCCTGGATCTCCGCAGTAATCGTGGAGCCTGAGACGAGACGACAAAAAAGAACAAGATTTGGGAACCAGCAGTTAGCGTAATGGCTATGTCGCTGGACTCCCACGTAGTCGACTGTGGTTCACATCCCGGACCCAGTGGCTTAAAACTCACGCCGGGCGCGTGTGCGTGTGTGCCCAAGATCCCGAGAGGAGAATGGAGGAGAAGGGATTGCGGCGTGACCATCCCCTCTGGGGGGTGATTTTTTGCTTTCTGTCTCTATGTCTCTCTGTGTCTGTCTGGCGAGTGCACGTGCCCTATAATGAAAACCTCTCCAAAAAAAAAAAAAAGAAGAACAAGATTTCTGAACGCCTTCCTGTCCTTCCCGGCTTATTTCCGCCTCTCCCTTTCCTCCTCGCAGCCATCAGGTCATTTATCTGATCCATTTGTCCGTCTTTCCAAACACTGCTCAATTGCACATCAGGCATGAGACACTACGATGAATACTGAGGATAAAGAGCTTAATCGGGTGGTCATTAGCCCAAAGGAGATTCTTCAAAGTTTATTTCCTTCACGGGAGAGAGAGAGAGACACGGAGAGACACGCGACCTCGACAGCGTCTCATGCCACAATCTCCCTTTAGTCAACAACCCTCCCCTTCGGCTGGACTGCCAGTCTTTCAGCCAGCTGGGACCACAGGCATACTCATGTTCGCAGCATGTACAGGTCAACCCGGCGACCAAACCCCAACTTCCCATGGCTTCCAGCTTGGCAGCACGCTGTGCTACCACTACACCACCGTGGTTGGGCCTGAAAGCAGTATTCACAGAATCGAGCAGAGCTTCGTCACCTTTTTTCCTTTTGTACCTTGGCAGAGAAAGAATGCACCCCCCTCCACTGGAGCGTGGTCATGCCACAACTCTTTTTCTTCCATTTCTCCATCCCATCGGGACTTTGGTGACATACCCACACATGCCCAGTGTTTTTCAAGCTGCAGGACAAGGATTCAAATCGATTGGCCACATGGGCTCTGACCTTTGCTGTTCAGTGCTTGACTGCTGTTCTCTGGAACTAGGCTGAGCATCATTATTTTAACTTATTTTAAGAGAGATTTTTGCTATAGGATGTATTCGCTCACCAGAGACACAGAGAAAGGCAGAAAGAAAGAAAGAAATCACTCCCCGGGGAGATGGCCACATTGCAATCCCTTTTCCTTCATCCTCCTGCTGGGATTTTAGGCATACCTGCACACATGCCCGGCATGAGTTTGAAGCCACCAGGTCCCAGACTCAAACCACAGTCGACCACATGGGTGTGTCCAGCACCTTAACCATTATGCCACCTGCTGGCCCCAAGCACCATTATCTGAACCAATGGATCAGAAAAGTTCCCATCGGAAATCAGTAAAATGTACTACTAAGTCCAAAGGACACTCTTAGTCTTTATCCTCCTGGATCTTACCCTCTCATTCCTCAGTGTTAAATCACTTCTTCCTTTTCAAAATGCTCCTCTCCTCACTGCTCACGGTTTTCTCGTATTTTCTAGCCCCTTCCCCCTCGGTGCCCTCGCGGGTTCCTCTTCCTTTGCACATCCCTTAAGTGCCCTGATTCCCCACAGCTCTGACTTTCGCCCTCACCCGACACGCTCTCCTTGGGTTACTCTACCCATTCCTCCAGGCTTCACTTTTATTTACGGCCAGCCATCTCCTTCCCTTTCCTCAAGGCCAGCCTCACTCCCCACCGCTCCACTGGATGTCAACGAGGTACTTCAAGCTCCGATGTCAGGAAGCGAACTCGTTTTCCTCGCCCTACTCCTCCGGTTTTCTGATTTTCCGGATCTTCACGACGACATCATCCACCAGTGGCCGACGAAGCACAGATGCACCTGGACTGCTCCCACGTCCTCAGGCCCCAGGTCCTCTCCTTTCTAGGCCTCCTGTCTCTCAAGCGTTCCCATTCCTCTCCATTCTCACTCCCAATATGGACAGATGCATTTTGTACCTGGACTTCGGCCTCAGCCTCCCACCCAATTTCCCCGCCTTCGGTCCAGCCGCACATGGAACCTCTCTGGCGGCTGTGCGGGCAGTGCCACACCACAGGCACCGTCGACGCAGAACGCCTCAGTGGATCCCAGGTGCCACACCACAGGCACCGTCGACACAGAACGCCTCAGTGGATCCCAGGTTCCCTCTAAGACGGCCTATGACGTTCTTCATGATCTGGCCACTGACTTTTTTGTGTTTGTTTTTAATTCTTTCATAGAGGTAAAACAGTAAAACACAAACTCTTCAATATAGGGGCCAGCAGATGGCATTGCAGTTATGTCACTGGACTCCCACATGGCTGACCGTGGTTCGAGTCCCAGAGCCATTGGTTTAAAACTCACACTGGGTGTGAGTGCATGCGTGACCAAGATCCTGCAAGGAGAATGGAGAAGGGATTAGAGCATGGCCATCCCCCCTCTCTCTCTGGCAAGCACATGCACCCAGGGGTAAAAACCTCTAAAAAGCAAAACAAAACAAAAGAGGAAAACTCTTCAATGTATACAAGTCGGTGAACTCTTAAGTATGTATACATCTATGCAAATACCATCAGCGTCAAGATGTGGAACCTTCCCACATCTCCACGCACTCCCTCGTGCTCATCCCAGTTCATTGTCATCCTCCACACTCCGGTTCCTATTACCTTTGGTTAAACTGGACCTGCCTCCAGACTTCACATTACCGTCATCGTCCTGCATGGAATCGTGTGCCTCTGGCTTTCTTGCTTCGTATTGCGAGAGTCCTTCATGTTGCTGGGAATCTCGGTAATTGGTCTTTTTTCGTTACTGTATAGTATTCTATTGCGTGATGGTGTCCATACCTGCTGACGCCTCGTACTGCTGAGGGGTCCTTGGGTTATTCCCAGTTTAGGCTGATCTGAAAAGCTGTTGTGCCTACTTAGTTTCAAAGTCTCATCACTTGTCTCTTTTCATGCCTCTTAATCCAGTCCTACTGAATCACTTGGTTTCCCTCATTTCCCTCATATTTCACTCCTCCTAGTGTTTGCACATAGGGGCGTGGCTAGAAGGAACATGTGCTCACTGGAGTGGACGGGCGAGAAACAGAAGAGGAGAAAGTGAGAAGACACTCCCGTGGGGGATGGCCAGAGGGCAATCCCTTCCTCTGCCATGTCTCCTTTCAGGATTTTGGGCATGCATGCACATGCAGCAGGCAAATTTTCCAAGCTGCCGGGTCTGGGACTAGAACTATATAGTCAGTCGTGTCGGATCCACCTTATGCACCACACCACTGGCTGGCCCGTTTGATCATATTTTGCTCCTAAGTCTTTGCAGTCTTAATAACCTCTATCCATTCTACTGACGAAGCACCAACACTCTGACATCCCTGTAGCCTCGCTCAGCAGGGTGAGGCACCTCTCGTGTGTTCCATCTTTCCCCCGCTCTCGCTCGCTCACAAGACTGAGCTCTCTGTGGCCATAGATCAGGTCTTGAGCCCCATCAGTTGCCCACTGCCCAGCACCACGCAATGACACCAGCTTTCAATAAACATTTGTTGAATAAGTAAGTACGCTAACATGAGGAGAATTTTCAACAAATTCCTGAGCTCCAGGACTTCTAGTCATATCAACCCATTCAAAATAGGTGGAAAAGAAGGCTCCTTGAATTTCAGTGATTACAACTTCAGTCTCGCCATCAGAATCACGATTCAGATATTGGGTCATTGGGAAAGTCATGATGCATTGTTGCATAGAGAAACATGTCATGACTTCCAGACAACCCAATCCTTTCAAAAAGAAAATGGAAATCGTATCAGTGAGAGGCCTGCCGGTCGCTTCTCTGTCTTACTTAAGACAAGCCTGAGTATGAGACAAACGTGGGTCTGCACAGTGATGTTACGGTCCACTCCCTGAACCCGGCCCAGGGCCTGAACGAAGCGGGCACTACGTTCACAAGATCCTTTTGGGGGTAATTCTGATACAAGCCAGCATCACCTAGGAGGGTCTTTTCCACTTTCATACTTCTGGGAGCACATTAGAGGCACCTACCTGACTTATCAATAATGGCGTCGATCTCTTCAATCACATCAAAGTAGGCCTCGTTGTTGGTGTATTTCACCCCGGTCCGTCGCCAGGGCACCACAGACAGCTGCCCGGTGGGAAGCTGGTCACCCACATTGGTGCTTCCTGAAACAATGAGAATCTGTGCTTTAATATCCATTGGATTCTAATGACCACAGAACACGTCCCGAGAAGTTTCGATGCTCCAAACATTCATGCTCTCAGCTGAAGAGTTTTTCAACCAGAAGGTGACAGTTTTCCCAACTTTGACGTATAGGGTGACTTAGTCTATTGTAAGAATTCCTTGTCGCCATTTGGTCTGCCTCCTCAAGCAGAATAAAGGTTAGAAAAAGTTATCTGAGTAACAGATATCATAGTTTGGTTTTGAAAGTAACCTGAACTTAGTATCTCAAATTGCACAATAGCTTGCAGCTTAAATAATGTATTGGCTCTCGGTAAGGTTGGTTATCAACATATTGACATAAAGATCTTATGGGTAAACACAGCATTCTGTTTGAAGGAGGCTCTTAGGTGCATTTATGGTAGATATGAAAACGTATATACCGATATGATCTGTTTCAGATCCATACTGAAATTTAGGAAAAGAATACAAATGAGACCTTCCCTGTTCTTAAGGATTCCTTAGTTCAATTCTTTGTTTTCCCCTCCTCAGGCATCAACAAAAAAAGTTTATAATTCCAAGATGTCATATTGAAATAATAAAATATTATAACTAATTTAAATTCTATATCCCTCTTCCATTTCCTGGATCTTGTGAGCTAAAGAAACACTAAATACACATATTCAGCATGGTAACAGAAATTTCAGCTTTTCAAAATCCACCTATTTGTTTTCTTAAAAAGATGCACAATGTATTAAAACATATCATCGAGCTACAATAGCCAAGGCAGTATGGTAATAAGGCAGGAAAGTCTAAAAACAGACCAACAGTCCATATGACTTTGTACAAGATAAAAATATTATCTTAAAACAGGGAAAAAGAGTAAATTAGTCAGTAAATGATGTTAGGAAAACTGACCAATAATTCTGGAGAAGTAATCATAGACCTTACCTTAAATAGTATAGCAGCATAGTTTATAAATAGATTAAAAATTAAATCCAAAAATACAACCATAAAACGACTAGAAGAAAATACACTTTAGAGAGATACCTTCTATTTTCTGAGATCAAAAAAGACAATGTTGGGACCAGCAGTTAGCCTAATGGCTATGTCGCTGGACTCCCACGTAGTCAATCACAGTTTGAGTCCCAGACCCGGTGGCTTAAACTTACGCCGGGCGCATGTGTGTGCGTGCCCAAGATCCCGAGAGGAGAATGGAGAAGGGATTGCGGTATGACCATCCCCTCTGGGGGGTGATTTCTCGCTTTCTATCTCTCTGTCTCTCTCTGTCTGTCTGGTGAGCACACGCGCCCCATAGCAAAAACTTCTCAAAAAAAAAAAAAAAAAAAGACAATGTTTTCCTGTATTTTCTTCTAATAATTATAAAGTTAGTCTGTGTTTAGCTACTTAACACAGCTGGATTTTGTGCATAGAATGAAGTGGAGAAACCTAATTTTTTTCCTCCATATAAAAGCTGACTGTCCTGGGAACCAGCAGTTAGCATAATGGCTATGTCGCTGGACTCCCACGTAGTCGACCGCTATTTGAGTCCTGGACCCAGTGGCTTAAACTCACACCGGGCGCGTGTGCGTGTGTGCCCAAGATCCCGAGAGGAGAATGGAGGAGAAGGGATTGCGGCATGACCATCCCCCCTGGGGGGTGATTTCTCGCTTTCTGTCTCTCTGTCTCTGTCTGTCTGGCGAGTGCACGTGCCCTATAGCGAAAACCTCTCCAAAAAAAAAAAAAAAAAAAAAGCTGACTGTCCTAATGAGATATATTTAACAACCAGCCTTGGACCAATGATTTGATAGATGACCACATCTATCAATACCAATTTCTTATGAAAGCAAGGATCTATTTCTGAACTTTCTATTTTATCCCAGTGATTTTTAAAAAATTATTCAAACTACGTAATGTAACTTATATCTGGTAGAAAACATTTTCTCTTTTATTCTTTTCAAATTTTTTATTTACAAAATTGTACTGGCTTTTCAAACATGTCACCACTATAAATATTTGTCTTTCATACAATGTGAACTTAGTATGCTTTGACATCTGACAGGGTAAATCCTTTCAACCTGTCTGGTATTTTTTTTATAACTTTCCGGGCTATTTCTGCATATTCATACTTTTTAGCTGTATTTTTCAATCAGTTCGTCCAATCTCATGAAAACCCTTGTTTATGAATTACACAAGACCCACAATATAAGCCCTTAATGAGGCTGGGGCCAGCGGATGGCATAGTGGTTAAAGTGCTAGACTCCCACATGGCCGACCATGGTTCAAGTCCTGGGCCTGGTGGCTTGCTTTCTCGCTTCTCTCTCTGTCCCTCTCTGGTCAATTTTAAATAAATGAATTAATCAATAAAATTAAATAAATAATTCTAAAAAAAAAATAACCTTAATGAGGCAGAATGAGTAATCTGACTAAATCAAAACATTTACATGGCTAAACAAACAACTCCATGAACAATGTTATATGATAAGTGACAGACTGTGAGAAACTACAGCAATGTTCACAATATATAAAGAACTCCTACAAATGATCATGTATCTTGTGAATGTATTTCTTCTTTTTCTAAGAATTATTTGTTATTATTTTTAAATTTGCTATATGTTCACGAGAGAGAAAGAGAAAGAGAGAAAGCAAGCTGCCAGGTCTGGTACTTGAACTGTGGTCAGCCACATAGGAGTCTAGTGCCCCAACCCACAGGCGTCCTAATGCGATATATTTAACAACCAGCCTTGGACCAATGATTTGATAGATGACCACATCTATCAATACCAATTTCTTATGAAAGCAAGGATCTATTTCTGAACTTTCTATTTTATCCCAGTGATTTTTAAAAAATTATTCAAACTACGTAATGTAACTTATATCTGGTAGAAAACATTTTCTCTTTTATTCTTTTCAAATTTTTTATTTACAAAATTGTACTGGCTTTTCAAACATGTCACCACTATAAATATTTGTCTTTCATACAATGTGAACTTAGTATGCTTTGACATCTGACAGGGTAAATCCTTTCAACCTGTCTGGTATTTTTTTTATAACTTTCCGGGCTATTTCTGCATATTCATACTTTTTAGCTGTATTTTTCAATCAGTTCGTCCAATCTCATGAAAACCCTTGTTTATGAATTACACAAGACCCACAATATAAGCCCTTAATGAGGCTGGGGCCAGCGGATGGCATAGTGGTTAAAGTGCTAGACTCCCACATGGCCGACCATGGTTCAAGTCCTGGGCCTGGTGGCTTGCTTTCTCGCTTCTCTCTCTGTCCCTCTCTGGTCAATTTTAAATAAATGAATTAATCAATAAAATTAAATAAATAATTCTAAAAAATAATAACCTTAATGAGGCAGAATGAGTAATCTGACTAAATCAAAACATTTACATGGCTAAACAAACAACTCCATGAACAATGTTATATGATAAGTGACAGACTGTGAGAAACTACAGCAATGTTCACAATATATAAAGAACTCCTACAAATGATCATGTATCTTGTGAATGTATTTCTTCTTTTTCTAAGAATTATTTGTTATTATTTTTAAATTTGCTATATGTTCACGAGAGAGAAAGAGAAAGAGAGAAAGCAAGCTGCCAGGTCTGGTACTTGAACTGTGGTCAGCCACATAGGAGTCTAGTGCCCCAACCACCAGGCCACCTGCCAGCCCCTGTCCTCAAAGACTATAGAGAGAGAAAAGTTAAAGCACCTGGACACTTGAGATTCCAAAGGCAAATACTCAGAAATGACACACAACACCTTACTAAGCCACAGCCAGGACGGTAGCAGCCTTGTGCCGGGCCGTTCCTCCCTACCTGTTATGGTGTTCACAACGGTCCGAAGGATAGTGGGAGGCTTTATCAGTTCTTTGAGGATGTTCGACTCGGTAGCCAGTGGAAACCCGTTGTCAAGCATCTCTTCCAATACCTCGTAAACCACCACCACATTGTCTTTGATCACTGGCTCTGAACAGACGCCAAAATAATCCTAATGAAGATATAATATGCACATTTATCACTCCAGAGACTGTAAAAAAGAAAGGGAGAAAACTCCTACCGAGTAAGGACCAGCCCGGTCCGTGTAGTTTACTCAGCACTCCTGGGGATCTCTCCCGCTCAGAGGGAAAGGCACGTAGCCACAGTCCTCGGGCAGCCGGGTTCAGGAGACAGAATGATAGACTGTCCGACGGAAACAGGGTCAGTGCTGGCTTCTCCATAAACCAGAGGGAGTCAGTTACCTGCTCTGGGTTAGTTTCCTCAACTCGACAGTACAGAATAAAAACCTGACTTTACATTATTACATATGTTTGTGACTATGAATTTTAAAAAGTATGCAAACTGATAACAATTGATATAACAAGAGTTTTAATTTATGAGAGAAAAAGAGAGGAAGAGAGAGACAGGATGATGTGCTTTGAATTGCCAGAGGGCACATATGCCTATTGGAGGGGTGAGAGAAAGCAAGCACTCCTCAACAGGCACGGTCTCTCTGCAATCCTCTTTTCCTCTTTTCCTCCATTTCTCCATCCTACCAAGGTCTGGGGCACGCACGCACACATTGCCAGCAGGTTTTTCAACATACCCGGGCTGGGATTTGAACTGCGTCAGCCATGTGGGCTCCAGCTCCATGTACATGATGCTTAACCACTGCACAGAATTGCACATTAAAATCTTTTTAACGTTGTGCAGTTTCCTAACATGCATGTACTAAATAAGAGTTAAGCGGGCAATAAATGGAAGGAGGCTGCAATGAACACATACAAAAATCTCTTTGGACCATCCCTAACCATGAGGATTCTAAGAACTCCTTGTCCTCTTATAAAAGGCTAACTTTAGATACAAAATTGTCTAGTTGTGGGAAAAGTTCTTGATTCCAAGTCCGAACACCTGGATTATAATCTTACTTGTCATTTATTAGATTAAGGCAGTCTGATGTATCACTTAGGAGTCAGTAATGTATCCCTAAAACAAAAAGATTGCCTCTAAGAAATGGGGATTGAAGGAGAAAAAGTCAAAAATTTCCTTCCCCATTGTGACTTTATTTTAAAAAATAAAACAAAACACTTCACTAGGTTTTATAAACCAGACATAAAGGGAAATGAGCTGCTGGCAGGGAGACCTGCAACATGACCGAGTGCCTAAACCAAACATCAGGCAGTTCTGTAGCTGGAACGCTTCGTCATAGTTTCACACTAGAAAAATAATGCTGTCAGAGAGTCCCCATCAAACGAGACATTAAAATCAAGATGTGTCCATTCACTCTTAACAACCGCTTTAAAAAAAAAAAATGACAAGTTCAAATATCTCAGCCTTCCACAAGAGCAACTTTATGCTGTCTTCCCAAATTCTTCTGTGGTTTCAACTACATTCAACGTTTCTCACTTCTCGTCTTGTTATGTAACGTTGGTAATGGTCCGATCAGGTGGCTGTCGCGTTTCAGCAGTGGGACTGTTAATCTTAGGGTAAAATACTGCACGAAGACATCACAGTAAGGCCCACTTAGATGGTTTTGGATTATAACTACAGGTTCTTCCACTTCCGGTTCCTCCACATGCTAGCACATATGCCTCTTGGGTTTTCCCCGTGCATAGGAGCGAGCACTCCACGTGAGCCTCTCAGATTCTCTCTAAGCTGCTGTTAGAGAGTATTCAGAGGGATGAACTTACAAAAGGAATTTTAATTCTTTTGGGAAAATGGAAGCTGCTCTAGACCTGCAATATAGATATGACGACAGACGCAAGGCCTCTTTGACGGGCTTTTCAGTTTTTATCATACGTTCTGGGTCCTCGTTCCTTTCTCCGCTTTCAGAATTCCTACGTTCATGTGACTAATTCCAGACCTCACATGACATAGAAGTTAAATCAAAGGGCCCTTGCTTCTCATTTATCATCCGAGTCATGCTCGTAACCACAACAGTTAGAAGTGGAGTGATTCTGTTACAGAGCGGATTCCACTGTCTCCACCCAGTCTGGTGGTCTAAAATGCTGTGCTGTCACTGGTACTCAGATCCTGCCATAACTTATCTCCCTTCACCCTGCCCTCCTGCCTAAGACCTTCAAATCTACTTCTGAAGGAAAAAAGAAAAAAGCAAAACGAAAACTAGGCCTGGTAAAATGCGTTGCTTAAATCCATAGAGGTACCGAAAAGTCCCTGATATGTCTGCAATGAGAGTGTACCACTAGCACTCCCATGCTATGCGAAATCGCCCCAAACCCAGAAGGAAGGGTGGGTTCACAAATTACATTTGCCAGGGATCAGTAAAATAAGCGCTACTAAGTTTTCTACTTTTTCTAAACGTGTGTACACTTACCGCTTTTTGGTGCAACTCAAAGCAATGTTAACTAACAACGGTTCACATCAAGTCCACTACATAAACACATTTAAACTCCTCTAACTTGTGAGCAAAAAGAGGGACCAGAACTATTGGACTGTCAGAAAAATCATGATGTGTTTTTCCTATACAAAAACGTGTCGTAACTTTCCTGACAACCCAATGAAAGGGTATACTCAGTCACGCACGGTGGCTTTCTCACACGACTTTCTCTCGATTTGTCATTTTGCATGCAGCCAATTCAACAAATAGGAACTAGAATCCTGTCTGCAGAGGGGAGGAAGTGAACAGTACCAGGGTTCTGGTTTTCTGCAGTTTCTCCCCTGAGGCCGACGACCATGGACACGGGGCTATACAAGCCGCTTCCTCATTATGGATACGCTCCTCCCCACATCCACAAACCTGAAACGTGTCCACCACGCGGTGAAGGAACTCAATGACAAACAGCGGTGGGACTTCCGTCTGGATCACAGCCACAAAAAAGATCTTGTGGCGGTAAACACTCAAGAGATAGTGGTGAGGAGTGGGGATCACCGGGGGCACGTTTTCTGCCTCCGTGGCTCTCTCTTGTGCCTCGAAAAAGTAATCACACACAGAACGGCTGACCACACTTTTCCAGTGCTTCTCCAGGAAGATATCTCCCGAGGAGTTGATCAAGAAAAGACTGTGAATCATGGTAGAGACCGGTAGAGAGGGACGTCTTCCAGCCTCAGGACTCTGCAGTTTCGGTCTAAAAACAAAAGAGGCTCACTCAGTTTTGTTCCACCCA
>NW_006159519.1:1715858-1737760 GCF_000334495.1 Tupaia belangeri chinensis
TTTCCCTGCAGCCCAAGTCTTACCCACCCCGCCTTTCACCACCGGGCTCAAGCCTTGCTCACAAGCCTACGGCATCCCTCCCTTGAGCTCCTGAGGATAATCGGTCTTCTCTTACTCACACTTGTCTCCCCCCTGCCTGAATTGCTGCCACTTAAAATACTCCTTGGTCTCTGGATATCTGTCTTCTTTACTGTACTAGAAGTTCCTTGAAGAAAAGACCCAGGACTTGTGTATTTCATTACTCCATGAGTAGTACCTTGGCGCAGAAGAGGGTTTCAAAGAATATTGACGAACCTGATGTCCATCTGTCTTTTTTACTGTACTAGAAGTTCCTTGAAGAGAAGAAAAGACCCAGGACTTGTGTATTTCATTACTCCATGAGTAGTACCTTGGCGCAGAGGAGGGTTTCAAAGAATATTGACGAACCTGATGTCCTATTTCAGCCACGGTCCACACACACACAAGAAATGTCAACCAAATGTGGAGATCAGTAGCCAAATGGGGCCGCTAGTACTTGAAATGTGCTACAAGACACATGACAGATTTGGAAGGCTTTGAAAAAACAAAAACAAAAACAAAACCGACACTTACCAATAACTTAAGGTTCACGACATGTTGTAATAATATTTTGGACACACTGGGCTAAGTAAAACATGGCACAAGTAATCTAACCTGTTTTATAACTTTGATGTGGTTACCAGAAAATGTGAAATTTCCTATGTGGTTCTCTTTATGATCCCAGTGGACGAGCAGAGTGGAAAACTGCCATCGTGACCGTTATTCAGACAGACCAAATTCTCTGAGCACTTGTTTGCACGAGGCTCTTCATTGGGCATCTTTAAAAAAAAAAAAAAGCCCTCTGGGGGACATTTCCACACCCCCCAGGCTGCAGCGTCTTTACCCTGACAGTCAAAATGATGAGCCTGTAGGCTGGCCCTGGTGGCCACACCGCAAAGGCCTGTGGTCCCAAGCGCTTCTGCGCGAGTTTAATCCCTCTGCTCGCGGACGAGATGGTAAGAGAGAGAAAAGGCGGCCGGCTGCCGGGGTGCGGGGGCTGAGATGCTGCCAAAGCGATCACCCCTGCGCTGCTCCCCGCCCTGTTGCCCGTGAGGCCGCAGTGCACGGGTAGGCAGGAGCCGATGCAAGGTGCGCGCACGTTCCGGAGCGCACCGGGTCTGCTCGCCCAGCCGGGCCAGTGCGCGCACCTGTGTTGCCATAGCAACAACGTCCCCTCCTCCCTCAGCACACTCAGAGCGGACCCCCTCCCTGACCCCCGCACTCGGTCCCTCACCTCTCCCAGCCGCACCCTGCAGCTCCAAGGGTCAATCCATCTGCACCTCGTGACGCTGTCCCGCCCCGCGCACGTCCCCCTGTCCCCGCCCAGCCTCCACCCCGACCCCACCCGGCCCCCGGACCGGGGTCGCAAGCCGGGCTCACCCACCTAGCTCCTCGCAGCGTCCACCGCTCAAGCTCTGACAGGCCCCGCCCCGTCCAGCTCCGCCCTCCGCGGCGCCCGGCTCGGCTCGCCTGCTGATTGGCGACCGAGGCCTGTAGGCAGCTGATTGGGCAATGCTGAGCCGGTCCTCCCTCTAACTGAGCGCCGTCCGCGGCTCACCCTGTTGGCCAGTGTGCAGGCTCCGGTTTTCTCTGATTGGTCCAGCTTTGTGTCTCCGATAACTGATTGGAGGTTTGGGATAGCCAGTCGTCCAGTCACAAAGGGCCTGGCAGCAGCTGCTGCCACCTGCATAATTGCCAATTGCGACTCCGACTCAGAGGGGATGCTGGAAAGCGTGTGTTGGCAGGTGGTGGACAGAGGACGTGATTTCCAGGCAGATTTATCTAAGAGTGCATCATACGTAACAAGTCATGAACATTAATAACTACCTTCCGTTAGATACGCACATTACATGCATGTGCGTGGCACCGGGTAGAGTAACCCTGAGCGGCTGTGTGCTTCTCATCCAGAAGGCTGGACGCGAATGCAGGGAGCCTTCTTCCACCCTGGCTGACCTCCACCTGCTTGACCTTGGGCGAGGCTCTTTAGTTTGCAGAATTTATTCCCAGATCGGCAAATGAAGCGGTTGGGCAAGTCTCACTACACTGCTTTGGCGCTCTAGTGACTATTTTGAATGGTTCATGTCATTGTGATCCAGAAAAGCGTGGAGTGGAGATCAGAGACAAGGTTCAACTTCAGTTAAACTAAAACTTAGTCATGAAGTGAGATGAAAAATGGAAAGCGCGTGCTTGAAGTCTGCACAAGGTAGACGCTGGATAAAATGGTAAGGGGCGATGATGATGGTAATAATGTCCTCGGGTGACAGGGAACCGCCCTCCTGGGCTTCAGTTTCCACTTTGAGAAAATGGAGCGCCGTGGCAGCTGCTTCATCCACAGGACTGTGCTGGAAGGTGTTATCGACTTTTGCCATGTGTGCTGGGTTTAAATCCTGCTCCAGCATGCACCACCTGTGTGACTTTGAAAAGGGGCCTTAGCTTGTCTGAGCTATAGACCGTCACTTCTCACAGAAGGACACCAAGAGCACCCACTTCATAGAGTTGTGAAGAGTTAGAAAAGTATTAACATTTGCTATTACCTAAGAAAAGGCACAAGAGGCCAGCAGGCAGCGTGGTGGTTAAGGCTCTGGGCTTCCATGTAGAGAACTGCAGTTCGAATCCTGGACCTCAGACTTTAAAAAACAAACAAACAAACAAAAAACAGCACAAGATCCAATAACTCAAGGTTACTGGAGTACAGAAATGCCATTGCTGCTATGGGTGTTTCTCATTCCGTCTTCGATTAGTATTGTATTTACTGGGAGCCTCCCATGTCTCAAGCCCTGAGCTGGGTGCTGGGGACGCTGCAGTGACTTCCCCACAAGCATTGTCCCTGTGGTCACATCTAGCTGGGAAGACCAATAAGAATCAGGTAATGACAACGCAGTGTGGTGAGCAAGGAGCCCAGGGCTGGGAGGAATGCTGGCCGAGGGGGCTGACCTTCTGAGGTCAGGGGAGTCGTTGGAAACCCAAACCTGAAAGTGAGTGTGGGTTCCCCAAATGAAGGGGTGTGCCGACAGAAAGAAGAGTCCACATAGAAGGCTCTTGGGGCAAGGAGGCGTGCGGGGAACTGCAATGAGGCAGGCAGAGGAGCAGCCGTGTGAGCCTCGCGGTCTTGCTGGCATCTGTAATGCTCCGTGGGCCGCGCACTGTCCGTCCATTCCACAGACTCACGGTCAGCCCGCTGTGTGCCAGGCGCTGTGCCAGCTGCAGATTACAGGACACAGTGGACAACAGGCCACGGTCCCTGCCCGAGCCAAGGAGACGGAGCGTAATCGACAACCACAGTAAGCGTGTGGTGGTTTAGAAGGGATGAGAAAGAGCTGGAAGGGAGAAGGGGGACAGTCATGGACCAGAGGGCAAGAGACAGTGTTTTAAAGGGTAGTGAGAGGAAACCATATTGAGAAGACACGGAGGGGGTAGCTGCAGGGATACTTGGGGAAGAGCATTTCCCTAAGGGGACTAGGTGGGGCCAGGGCACACTTGGCAGGTCCCAAGAACAGTGAGGATGACAGGCTGTCAAGAGCTCCACTGAGATTGTGGGAGGGGCCTGATGGAAAATATGCTGAGGATTCTGCTTATGGTGGTTGTGAGGTGACGGGCCAGCGGAAGGTGTGAACAACCGTGTGACACACTGATATATCCACCTGGGGGCTGGGAAGGGACGGAAAGGTAGAAGGAAGCCATTGCAGTAACCCAGGTGAGATGGTGGGCCAGGGACCACGGTGTGGCCCTGACCAGGTGAGGAGGAGTCAGGTTCTGTCTGTAGTCAGAGGAGGAGCCGGCTGGATTTGCAGGTGGATGGGATGTGGGCGGACTGGAGAGAAGTGGGGGCTGCTGAGCTCAGTATCTGGAAGGGCGGCTGACCCAAGGGTGTGGGTGGGCGGGGCATGACGGCCAGTGCTCTAAGATGCTGCATTCCCCAGGCTGGGGCCACATGGGAGACCCAGGTCTGAGTCTCAGTCCCATCTAGGGCTGCTCACCTGTAATTCCAGAGACTCCAGAGGCTGGGCTGGGGATCTGTGAGCTCCGAGGTGGCCTGAGGAACGAGGCGAGAGGAGGATGCAGATGAACTGGATCCTCGCTGTTACTCTAAGGCATGTGACCTAACATTATGGCCCCCTTTCTGAGGGGAACCACAAGGAGTGCTCACGTCCCTTGCCCAAGGTCAGACAACGGAGCTGGAATTCAGGCGCCCAGGGAGCTCTGAGCAGTTCACTTCAGAATCCACACCTCGTACCTCTCACGAGCCCAGGAGCCCACTGAAGAAATGTGGAACCGCCGTGACATGATTTCAGAAGGGCCATGGGTGCCAAGCTGGGGCTGGGAGGTCACTTAGACCGTGGCAGCAGTCCCAATCCATGGGAGAGATACTAGTGACAGGAACCTGGACGGGAGGACGGGTGGGGAGAAGGGGACAAATTCTGGAGAGGTTCAGCTGGAGGTGGGTGACGGGTGGGGACTACCTGAATGTGAGAGTAGGCGGTGACTCAGAGCCGTCCTGGGCTTTCGATGCGGGTGTGGCGTGGGTAAGATCAAAGTGGCATCTGCTGTGATGGGGTCACTGGATCAAATAGCACAAATGGGGAACTAATATTTTCAAGCTTGTAAGAGGCTATAGGAAATCATTGACAGATGATTAAGTCTAGATTATGCATAAAACTCTCAAGGGAAAAAATTGCTTAAAGAACCACTAATAAACCATTCAACTGTTTTGCTTTGGTTTTTGGCTTTTTAGGTTTTTGCCATAGGACGCATGTGTTCACCAGAAAGAGGTAGAGAGAGGGAAAGTGAGAAATCACCCCCCCCCGGGGGGATGGTCATGCCACAATCCCTTCTCCTCCATTCTCCTCTTGTGATCTTGGGCACGCACGCACACACCCCCTCACTGAGTAAAAAAATTTGGCTAGGTCGGAGTCCAGTCCCTTCACCACCACACCACCTGCTGGCCCCACCATTCCAGTGATTTTTAAAATGATTTCTTCCATGGGGGGACCAGTAGATGGCATAATGGTTACATCGCTGGACGCCCATGTAGTCGACCCGGAGGCTTGAAACTCACACCGGACATGTGTACCTGTGTGCCCGAGATCCCAAAAGGAGAATGGAGGAGACATTGCCATGTGGCTATCCTCCCAGGGCATGATTGCTTGCTTTCTGTCTCTAGGGTAGTGCACATGCCCTATAGCAAAAATCTCTCATAAAAAAAGAAATATGTATATGTGTGTGTGTGTGTGTGTGTGTGTGCATATATATATATATATATATATATCTGTGTGTATATGTATGTGTGTGTATGTGTATATATATATATATATACATATACATATATATATATCTTCTATGAGAAAGAGACAGATAGATAAAGAGACAGCACTTCCAACAGGGTCCTGATGCTGCCATCCACCCCCAGCCTCACCCAGCCTGGGATCACGGGTCTCCAGGCATGACCTGGACCCTTCTCATGGGAGTCAGCCCTCCAGAGCATTACGTTTTTCCACTGTGGACCATCCAGCTCCCCCTACTTCCATTCCTATGTTTAACAGCTCTCACTGCTGAGAAATCGTTCTACCATAAAAAGCCAATCCATGAACCGGATCCACTGGGCATGATTTATTGGTTTATTTATATTTTTGCTTTTGATCTGAGCTCAGTGAGGCCCTGCAGGCTCTGGAGCAGACCCTCTCTGGCTTTGACGTGTCCTCCTCACCCTGCACCTGGCTCATGCACATCTTATCTGCAGACATTCTCCCTCCGTCGAGGCCCAGATGTATGCTTCCTCCTCCACCATGTCTGCCTCCAGCCCGGTGCCCTGGGTAAAGTAACTGCTCCCTCCCTTGTGACAGGTAGTGTCTCGCATGTAACTACAGAGTCCTGACACTCTTCATGCATTCGGGATGCGTCTGGTCACCTTCACTGGATCATGACTGTTTTTCTAATTCCCCTTTTTAAAAAGTTTATTTATTGGGACCAGCAGATGGTGTAGTGGTTATGTCACTGGACCACATGGCCGACCACAATTCAAATCCTAGATCCAGAGGCTTGAAATTCATGGTGGGTGCATGTGTGTGTGTGCCCAAAATCCTGGCAAGAGAATGGAGGAGAAGGGATTGCAGTGTGGCCATCCCTAAGGGAGTGATTTCTTGCTTTCTATCTCTTGTATCTCTCTGGTGAGCACACACACCCTACAGCAAAAATCTCTCTTAAAAATAGTAATTAAAAAAAGGTTTATTTATTTATTTCATGACTGAAAAGAGGGAGACACCCTGATTAGGTATTGCCACACACCACGGCCCTCCCCCAGCCTGGATCATGGGCTACCCCTGTGTGGGGCCAGCATGTTCAGAAGGATCAGGATCTGAGCCTGGGATCTCTCGTATGGTTTCCACATCACACAGAGACACTCTACCACCCATGTCACCACAACTGGTGCTGGGTTGTCACCCTTTGAGAACCACAGTGTGTCACACAATGTCTTCTATCAGGAGCCTTCCAAAAGTTCATGGAGGATGCATATTATGAAAAAATTATGCATGGTTTCCTAACTTTTTATACCCCAATAAATTTGTACTTTAATTCCACTTTCCCGCAAACTTTCTGGTTTTTCTCTCATATATCCAGTCATCTATTAAGCCAACATTTAAGGTGTGTCTCTCCCTCCTGGGCTCTGAGGGTACAAAGGTCAAGCACGTTACTTCAAGGAGAGGGCAACCGAGTGCCAGCAGAGACAGCCAGTGTGGGGTAGGTAAGGCAACGCTCTGCGCTGGTTCCAGACACAGAGGCTTGAGAGACACACCTGGCGTGTCCATCTGTGCCCAAAATCCCCAAAGAGGGGAAACAGAGGGTAAGGGATTGTAGCATGACCATTCCTCATGAGGGGTGCTTTCTCATTGTCTCTCTTTCTCTGTCTCTCCAGTGAGCAGATGTGCCCTATAGCAAAGAAAAGAAAAGAAGAGAAGAGAAGAGACAAGACAAGACTCACTCCCTTTGTTAAATCAACCCAGTGCTTTGGGGCTGGCCATGGAAGGAATATGTCCATATGGTAAGAAAGGAGACACTGAATTTGACCCTTACTCTTTTTTTTTATTTGAAGAGAGATTTTGGCCATAGGGTATATGCACTCACTGGAGAGACAGAGAGACAGAAGGCTAGCAATCACCCCCTCAGGGGGATGGCCACGCGGCAATCCCTTCTCCATTCTCCTGTCAGGATTTTGGGCATGCATGCACATGCACCCAGCATGAGTTTTCCATCGCTGGATCCGGGACTTGAACTATGGTCAACTATGTAGGAGTCCAGCAACGTAAGGGTTATGCCGCCTGCTGGTCCCAACCCCTACTCTTGAGAAGGAGGCCACTCCCCAGCCCCGGGCCTGGCACTGCTGGCTGCTGCTCCCTCTGTGCTGGACTTGGGTGCTCCATGTCCCTGGAGCTCTTCAGCAGCAGTGACGACACACTTGTGGGGGGGTAAGTTTTTAAAATTTCTTTTTCTCTTTTTAGAGGGACAGAGATAGATAAAAAAGAATGAAGATAAAAGATAAAAAGATAAAAGGAAGAGTCTTCACACTGTGATCCCCCCGCTCCCGCATATCAGCTGGTCTGGGTCACAGATACACATGCATGCTGGCGTGCTCGGGGAGGTCTCGGGATAGGAACCCCGGACTTTCCCATGTGGGTCCAGTTGCATTACACTGCTCCAGCACCTGACATGCTATGGTTTTTGTTGTGTGATTTCCCACAGAACCTTTAGGCAAAGCTGGTCTCCAGACTTGAAGGTAACCAAAGGGGATGAGGGAAGGAGGAATGTGTGGGTAGCTGGGCTCGGGCCACCTGGTCAGGGGTCTCGTCCTTCAAAGATGCACTCCTGTTTTCAGGCGGCAATGGGTCCCTGAAACTCCTCTCCAAGGAACCCCAGCAAGTCATCTCGCATCCCTGAAACCCAAACCTTGTTGGAGAAGGGGACAGCAACATCCGTTTCCGCCCAGGACAGCCTCCTGGCTCTAGGATCCTCAGAGACGTCGTCACCGGCAACCAGCAGCCCCTCCCGAGACCTCTAACCCCAAGATGCCCCAGCGCGATGCCCCTTCACGTCTCAGGGGCGTGGCATACTTGGTTTGTTCCTAGACATCCTTCATCTGTCTACACTCCACCAGGATGACCTCGTGTGGAATGCACTCTTTGAACGACAATGACTCTCAATTTTCTATCTCTAACCCCGCCTCTTTGCCAATGTCCAGACCCACAAATCTCATTGCTCATTAGATGGCTCTGTTTCGAGGCCTCACAAACACCTTCCTAGGTCCCGAAGGAATTCGAGTTTCCTAACCAAGTCCCTCCCTGCCTGGACCCCACCCCACTTCTAGTTTCCCATCTTAGTAAACGATGTCACCACCTGTCGCAATACCTGTGACTCGTTCTTTCTCTGGAGGGTGTGTGCATTTGCTGGAGAGACACAGAGAAAACAAGCAGGAAATCAACCCCCCAGGGGATGGCCACACGCAGTCCTTTCTCATTCTCCTCTAGGGATTTCATGATGTTGTGGCTATGGCTCCAGTCATGGAGATATAGTCCAGGCAGAAAAGAGAAAAGACAACGAGCCAGTGGGGTGAGACACCGAGTCAGCTCCCTGTATTGATTTTGGGCACATACACACATGCACCCAGCATGTTTTCTCCCTTCCTTCCTTCCTTCCTTCCTTTCCTCCCTCCCTTCCTTCCTTCCTTCCTTCCTTCCTTCCTTCCTTCCTTCCTTCCTTCCTTTTTTTTATTTTTTTTAGGTTTTTGCTATAGGGCATGTGTGCTAGCCAGAAAGACAGAGAGAGACAGAGAGATAGAAAGCGAGAAGTCACCCCTGGGGGTTGATGGATACACCAAAACCCCTTCTCCTCCATTCTCCTTTCGGGATCTTGGGCACGCATGCACACGTGCCAGGCCTAGCATGTTTTTCAAGCTGCTGGTCCAGGATTCGAACTGCACAGTTGGCCAAGTAGGATCCATCCTCCTTAACCACCACAGCACCTGACCAGCCCACTAAACAGTTTTTAAAAACCATCAAATTAAGTAACAAGCATTTCAAATCATAACTCTTATTGAAATCACTGGAGAAACACTAACAGACATCACAGTAGAATGGCAAAATGTCCCCCAAAACTTACTGGGGAAGTAAAAGAGCTCAGACTATAAAAAACATTTTTAGAGTAAAATATTATTTTGTAGATAGTTATTTAAATAAAGATCATTCCCAGAGGGAGGAAAACTTTACAAATACTTGCACCCTGTGTGCCAGACCTGGCTGTTCCCCGTTTATCAAATGTAAGGTCAGTGGACCAGCAAGTGGTGTGGTGGTTAAGATGCTGGAGCCTGCATGACCAACACTGTGGATTCAAGTCTTAGACTCTAGCCTGAAAAACACACCATGCATGTGCGCACGCATGCCCCAAATCCCAAGAGCAACCCCTAGGACTATGTCTCACTCTCCTTCTCTGTGTCTGTCTCTGGCAGCACACATACCCTATGGCAAAAAAGAAAAACTTTTTAAAAAGATAAAGAAAGAGAAAGAGAGAGAGAGAGAAAAGAACAAGAAAGGGAGAAAGAAAAAGAAGAAGAAAGAGAGAAAAAGAAGGAGAAAGAAAGAAAGAAAAATATGTAATAGTAATTGGAAGCAAAGACTAGAAGACTTAGCTGTCGCCCTGTGTAACTTTCTCTTTTTTTTTTAGCTTTATTATTATTTTAATATCTCCAAAGAGACACACACAGAAAGAGGGGGAGAAGGAGAGGGAGGGAGGGAGGGAGAGAGAGAAAGCCTCCAGGCCCAGGACTCAAACCATGGTTGGCCATGTGCGATCCAGTGCCCTTAACCACCAGGCCACCTGCCAGCCCCTACCTGTGTAGCTTTCTTTACTTGTCATAGTTTTAATACTTCCAAATTTTAAAAAATGTCTTTTAAAGAAAACTATTTGATGATTATTTTAAACTTTAATTTATTAGGACATCATCAGAGTGGCCAGCAGGTGGCATGGAGGTTAAGACAGCCATGTGGTAACCACTGCACAGTTCAAATCCCAGACCTGGCAACTTGAAAAACACGCCAAGCATGTGTGCGTGCATGCCCAAAATCCCAAGAGGAGGATGAGGAAGAGATTATTGCATGGCCACCCCCAGGGGGTGCTTTCTCACTTTCTCTCTCTTGTGTCTCTTGCCAACAAGTGCACACAGCCTATGGCACGTCTGTGAAAAAGAAAAGGAAGAATCAGAGGAAGACTCGATAAACTCTGAGCCACATACCTCAAGTTTCTTCCTTTAGCACCTACCCTCTTGAGTAAGATAAAAAGTCGTGAGGATTCCGATTCTTTTCCTACCCACGAGTATCTAATGCGCCTTCCTCTCCACGTTTCTCTCCACAGGAGGCTGGAGCTCCGCCTCTTCCCCTCCACATGCCTTCTCCTGCCAGAGCCTGCTTTTCCTGTCACCACTGTAGCCTTTTCTGCTTCTGGACAGGTCTCAAAAACACCATCTGTTCCAATTTTAGGATCCCTGGAGCAGATTATAGGTGCAAGGCCTATGTTCTTTGAATCCCAAATCCCAGACACGTGGCAGCTGAGTTTCTTTTCTAACTTTTAAAACATAATTTACATAAATTTCCTCCATAGCCAGACTAGAGTAAATCATAGTTAGGGCTCCATAAAAGTAATACCAAACTTCAAACTGTATGATGATAATTCGGTCATCCTTCTGTGTCCCTGGGGGAAACTGGCTCCAGGACCCGGGAGAGTCACCACTGATGCTTAAATCCCTCGGTAAACCCGGATTAGCTGGGCCAGCTAGTGGTGTGGGGGTTGCAGTGGCTCAAACCCACAGGGCCAACTCTGCAGTCTGAGTCGCAGGCCAGCAGCTTGACAAACATGCCACCCATGCGTGGGACCAACATCCCAAAAGGAGGGAGAAATGGAAGATAAAGGACTGGCCCCTTCCCTTGTGGGTGGTGCCCATGTGCCGTAACTCATCGCTCGATCTCTTACAATACATGATGGGATGTAAGTGGTGTTGACTTGTCTGGTCCGGGGGCTAGCGGCAAGGAACGACGGTCTGTTCATGTCACAGACGCCAGTGCGGCAGGGGGGCAAAAAACCGGCCGGGACCCGAGCCTTTTCCATGCGCCTGTGGTTGGTGGGATCCGCGAATGCGGAGTCGCGGATCCGGAGGGCTGTGCACATTTACTCGGAGAAAAATCCTATTTAGGGCGTACTGTTTACATCATCGCCTTGGCTTTTCTTTAGCCAGAAAGTGTTTGCAGCTTGAGCATGATGGTCCTTAAGAGAGTTCGCCAACAACGGGGCAAGCCGAACCAGTGCAAGCAGCAGGCCTAACTCTCCGCCCCAGGCACCGACCGTGCGCGCTGCCCTGGGCACCGCGGGGACCTAGTGTTCGCGGTGGAAGGTGGTGCGGGAGCCGCGGGCGAGGGGGCTGGCCCCAGAGCGCATCGGCGGAGCTGGAACACGAAGCCCGGGCTCCGCAGGGAGCGCCCCTCGTCTGAACCTTACGTCTCCGAGAGAGATTTCTAGCGACTGGAAGAGTTGGAGCCCAAGGCGAGCGCGCCGTGGAGAGAGCGCGGCGACGGGAACTTGGGACCAAAGTTAGGCCTGCGCGCGCGGGGCTGCGCGCTCGGTCACGGGGCACCTTCTGGGGCCGGGCGCCGCGCCGGAGCAGAGCTGTCGGGCGGAGAGAAAGGGTGGCGATGGAAACCAAATGCCTTTCATCCCCTGGAGACAAAGAGGTGCCTTCTTTTGACAGCAGCTGCCAGTGCCACACACACCATACGGTCGGCAGGGGGAGGGGGCCCGAGGAGAGTCGAAGGCGGGGACCCGCTCTGACTCTCAATAATGGGGTGGTTGTCATGGTGACGAGCCATACATCTAAAGGGGTGGCTGAAAGAACCCATTGTTCAGGAGTCGGGCTGCCCGGGTTGTGCCTGTTTCTAAGGGACACCTTTAAACACCTCCCTTCGTTAAGGGGAGAAGTGTGGGGAGTCTCACCCCACGGGCGCATACCAGGGATCGCGAGGCCGCCCTGGCTCGGCGCTCTGCGGAGGGACAGGCAGCCACTTGCACTCGCCATCGCTGCCTCCCACGCAGGCGTTCACCAGCAATAAATCAGGGTAGGACACGTGCGCTGGCCGTGCCAGGCCCAGTCACTGACACAGTCAGAACGCTCCCGCTGCCACCCCGAGCAGGCAGGCGAGCAGGAGCCTTGGAACAAAGCTGGAGGGAAACCCAGAAACGCCACCGATCCTTGCTCAGATCTCGGGCCGGGGACGGGGAAAACCCCACAGAATCACTTTTCAGCCCCGCCGGAAGGAAAAGCAGAGGGAACCACAGCGTACAGATTAAAAGTAGCAGGGCACCATTGCAATTCGGCTCTTAGGAGCGAGCAGTTGGAAACAGCCTCGAAGTCGTCCCTGGGGGCTGGTTAAATAACGGGGGCGCATCCCTCGGTCGGAATACTAAGAAAGAGTACAAGGCAGCTCGTCCGCGTACATACAGAGAAATGGCCCGGGTGTTCTGAGAAATAAGGCGACGTCCAAGAGCCAGTATACAAGGGGTCAAAGGCCTGATGGAAAATGCATGTTATGAAAACATTTATTTAGTTTAAAAACATTTTCCCCACTGAAATACAAGCGCGTGTGTGCGTGCACCTTCTCCGAAGTAGTTGCTTCTTAGGGGATAACTATGGGACTAGAGCGTGGAATAGGGAAGAAAAAGGAAACTTCCTTTTCGCCTCGTAATCTTTTGGATCTTGCATTTTGCCATGTCTACAAGACAGCTCCTAAAAGGTCATAAAAAAAGGCATATACCAGAAGGATTATGCTTGTGTTTCAAAAATGTTTTACACCCAAATGAACTCACACTTCAATTCTATTTGTCTATGAAGTTTTTCAAGTTCCTTCATATTACATGTTTCTTGTAAAAAGAAACAAGCAAAAACATTTAAAAAAATACCTATAAGGGACTGGCTCCTTGGCCCAGCGGGAATGTGCTGCTCCAGAGAAGCTGGATTCCACGTGGATGAGTGTGGTTTGAATCCCTGGCAGGGTCGGCCTGAAACACACTGGGCATGCTGTGAGTACTTAAGACCAGACAGGCCGGAGGACTGGAGGGAGGGGACAGAGGGATAACCAGTCTGTGGAGGGTATGAATCTCTCTCACTCTTACAAATGTGTGCACGTGTTCCATCATGAATAAAGGAGACAAAGAGAGCTTTCTAAGAATACTTTAAAATGTAATAGCATTTGCTTGGACACTATCTGATGACATCTGAAACTCTCTATAAGGCATCAGAATTTTTTTTTTTTTTTTTTTTAAGAATTGTTTGGTTAATTTTATTTGTTATTATTATTTTTAATTAGACCAGAGATAGAAAGGGAAAGCGAGAAAGCAAGCCACTAGGTCCAGGACTTGAACTGCAGTCAGCAATGTGTGAGTCCAACACCTCAACCACCATGCCACATACCAGTCCCAACATTGGAACTTTTTTTTTAAAAAAAAGCATCAATAAATATTAATTTTTAATGTACACTACACAAACGAATGCTATTAATCCCTGACTATATAAAGGTAGTCAGTGGCAGGCCAGACACCTCTCTTCTTACCTTCTCGTGGTCCAGGGGTGGAAGGAGCCGGCTGTTGTTCAAGGAATACTCTGTAGAATTCACCTATCTTATCATTATATCAAATTAATCATAGGGCCCCCGAATTAAACAAGTCAAATCAGGGCCATTTTCCTAGTTACAAAATAACATAATCAGTGAAATGGACTATTGAATCCCATGTCATGGATGAGGTTTTTACAACAGCTGCCAGTGCCATACACACCAGATGGCAGGCTGGTGTGTGTGTGTGTGTGGGGGGGGTGCCTCTCTGACTCTCAGTAATGGGGTGGTTGTCATGGTGACAAAATAAAAATAAAAATTCTGGACCAGCTTCATAGTACAGCAGTTAAACCCTGGGTATAAGGAACTGGATTCCATATGGCTGACCACAATTTGAATCCCAGTCTTGGTGGCTTGAAAAAGATGCCGGGCACATGTGCATGCATGTCTCAAATCCTAACATGATGGAGAAACAGGGGAAAGGATTGCAGTGTGGGACTGCATTGGGGACTGCTTTCTCTCGCTGTCTTTCTTTCTTTTTCTTTTCTTTTCTTTCTTTATTTCTTTCTTTCTTTCTTTCTTTTTTATTTATTTATTTTTTTTTTGAGAAAGAGATTTTTGCTATAGGTCACATGCACTTGCTGGAGAGACAGACAGAAAGTGAGAAATCAGCCCCTAGGAGAGATGGGCACACCGCAATCCCTTCTCCATTCTCCTCCTGGGATTTTGGCACGCACACACATGTGCCCAGTGTGAGTTTTAAGCCTCCAGGTCTGGGACTTGAACAGCGGTTGACTACGTGGGAGCTCAGCAATATAACCATTATGCCATCTGCTGGCCCCTCCCTTGCTGTTTTTCTTTTTCCCTCTGGTGAGTGCATGCACTCTGATGCACACACATCAAGAAAGTCCCTATTTAGCAATGACAGTGAATGACAATGAGCAATGAGCTAACATCTACATGGCATTTTCTATGTGCCTTATTGGACACTGTATTTAGAGTTTAATATGCATTATTTCTTTTCATCTTCAAAACAGTTTTACCATTTTGTTAAGTTTATTTATTTATTGGAACAAAGAGAAGGAAAGACAAGCCTCTTTGACAGGAGCCCACGCTGCAATCCTCCCTGCCCTTCTCAGCCAGCCAAGCCTATAGGTACCTACTAGCACCCACCCAGCATGTTCAGGTCCATGGCAACTGAACCCTGGTCTTCCATGTGGCTTCCAGCATCAGGAAGCAGTGCACTACTGCTGCACCACCATGCAGGGCCTGCTCACCTAAATTGAAAACAAGGAAATGCCTAGAAATGTTCTTTAATGTATCTGATATTACACAACTGAGAAAACTGCAACGTTTGATCTGAATTCACGTCGGACTCTAAATTTGTTTGTAACCTCTGCTCTTCTTGCTACTTCTAAAAGTATGGTGAAGGGACCAGCAGATGGTGTAATGGCTATGTTGCTGGACTCCTATGTAGTCAACTATGATTTGAGTCCCGGGCTCGTTGGCTTAAAATCACACCGGACGCGTGTCGTGCATGCGTGCCCAAGATCCCAAGAGGAGAATGGAGGAGAAGGGATTGCAGCATGGCCATCCCCCAGGGGGAAAATTTCTCGCTTTCTGTCTCTCTCTGCCTTTCTGACGAGTGCACAAGCCTTATAAGACAAGCCTCTCCAAAAACACAGTATAGTGAAAATCCAGGCTCCATAAGACTTTCTCTAATCCTCTGTTTCACAAATAAAATACATAGTGTCTAAAAATCAAGAACTAGATTATGTTTGAGGGAACCATGGTAAACAGTGTGGTGGGCCTGTAGATTTTAACCGATGCTACAGCTTGAGTGTACAGAGTCAATATGAGGTTTTTGTTTTGCATAACTAACGTAGTATTTATTTCAGTGTCCACAAATAAAGTTTTATTGGGACACTGCCTAGCTCATTTGATTACATATTGTCTGTGGCTGTCTCTGCATACAATGGCAGAGTTTAGTACTTGCAACACAACACCGTCTGGCCCACAACTGCCAAATCATTTGCTCTCTGGACCTTTATAGAAGTATTTGCTGATCCTTGATCTGCAGTGATGGCTATGTACTCAGGCAAAAGAAGGAAGAACTTTCATAGTTTAAAAATACCATCCCCATGGGGCCAGCAGTTGGCACAATGGTTAAGATACTGGACTCCCACATGGGTGACCACAATTCAAGTCCCAGACCCAGTGGGTTGAAAATCACACTGAGTATGTGTGTGTGCATGTACAAAGTCCCAAGAGGAGAACAGATTGTGGTATAGCCATGCCTCCTGGTGTGCGCAGGGTGGGAGGGGGAGGTGGTGATTTTTCACTTTCCCTCTCTTTCTCCAGCGAGTGTACACACCCTATAGCAAAAACCTCATTATGTGTTAACTTTTCTATTCACTCAAGTAGTTCACCACTGTTCAAAACTGTGCATTCACTATTTAATTACACATTAAGTTCCAGAGGACTTCAGTATTAAGAAAATGACACCAATTTTTATAGGAGGAGTGTGGTGTACCCATGGCCTCAGATTTCATTCAGTCACAACTGCTCAGTTTTGTTTTGTTGTGAGAATACTCTGACCATACTCCCTTTGCTCTGGAAGTATTTTTTTTCTTTTCTTTTCTTTCTTTTTTTTTTTTTTTTTTTTCTATATGACACATGTGCTCACCAGAGAGAAAGAGAGAAAAATCACCTCCCCCACCTCTTGGGGAGGATATGGCCATGCCACAATCACACAATCCCCTCTCCTCATTCTCCTCTCAGGACTTTAGGCACTCACATTCATGCATCTGGCTTGATTTTCAAGCTGCCAGGTCCAGGACTCAAACCATACAGTTAGCCCCGAGGGATTCAGCAGCCCCAAACCCCATGCCACTTCTTGGTCCCTGGAGACGGTTCTTAAGCAAAGATCTTTCAGGAAAAGAAAGAAGTCAAGAACGGAGGCTGCTTTGCCCAAATGAAATGATCGTTATGAGCTGAAAGCTTTGGCAGGTGATAGCACACGTGATGACTGGGACCCCAGACGACCACCACTCTTTTCCTTTGATTTCAAAGAATGTGTTCCCTTCAGTGGTTTCACCTAATGGCTCTGGGACACACAGGGAAGGCCGTGCACACATGTGGGGACAGCACATGAGGGCAGATCACCACTGGGACAATTGCCCCCAATTCCAGCGTAGAACTTTTACACAGACTGCTGTTGAGGGGCGGGAATCTCAGTCACCCCAACTCTCCATCATAGTCTCAGTCACCTTCTAGCCCAGAGTAGTGGCAGCTGCTCCCGGGTTGCATAACCAGAAAGTCCTGGGCCGTGCCTCTGGTCATCACCTACTTTGAAGAGCCGAGACCTGTAGGTTGTCATTAGGCAGCAGGCCAGATGACTTTGAAATGGTGTTTCTTCAAGCTGGGACGGACTCTCTGGAAGCTCCTCCACCCAGGCACCGGCTGACCTGTGTCGGCTTGTTGAAAGTGCTCATGAAATTGGCGCGTACAGGACTCTTGGGAGGCACTGGCCTCACCGGCCGGAGCAGAATGCTTCTCTGTCACTACGGCAGAGCTATGAGGTTCGAGCGCCCTGTCCAACATCACACAGAGTTTTAGGCAATGCTAATTCTAGCTGCTAAAAGTTAAATTCAGTATAGAATCAAGGTAGCGATAGATGAGTATTTACTGAGTATTTCTTTCACTTCTATGTCTGGGACTTTTTATGATCAGATGCTGGAAAACAATTAGATTCTGGCTGAAATCTCCATTTCCTCCAATTTTCTGAGGAACAAAACAAGCCTGACATCTGAGGAGATAGGGAAACTTGTTTTAAAATGTGTATACCCTCTGCCCTCTATCCTCAATTAAGAGCCTCAGGATGTTCAGCATCATAAGAAACCCTGGATGAACTTCAGACGCTACAAGAATGTCTACGATTTTCTCCTGAGGCCTGAAAACTCTTCAAGAAAAATATTCAGAAATTCTCTCATAAAATAACTCCCAGTATTATTCTTAAATTATCAGTAAATGTTAATTCCAGTAATTGTATGCTTAAGTGGAAGGTCTCTTCCCTTCCCGTTCAATCTTTTTTTTGTTTTTTTTTTTTTGGAGAGATTTTCACTGTAGGGCGCGTGCGCTCGCCAGACAGACAGAGAGAGACATAGAGACAGAAAGCGAGAAATCACCCCCCAGGGGGGATGGTCACGCCGCAATCCCTTCTCCTCCATTCTCCTCTCGGGATCTTGGGCACGCACGCACACGCGCCCAGCATGAGTTTTAAGCCACCGGGTCCGGGACACGAACCGCGGTCGACTACGTGGGAGTCCAGCGACATAGCCATTACGCTAACTGCTGGTTCCCCCTTCCCGTTCAATCTTAAATTGCCATTACTTGTTTCAAATTCCTAAATTGCCCTCTTTACACACCTTCATCTACCAGAAGCTCCTAAAAAGCTTCAACCCAACATAGATATCAAAATCTCCTGTGTTCACACTTGGGACCCATCCCCGAGGTATCTCACTATATATCTATGGAAATAATCCAAATCCCCCAAATTCCAAAATCCGAAGCACTTCTGGTCCCAAGCATTTCGGATAAGGGATACTCTACCTGTACATTGACTTATCAAGGACTATGTTTTAACCAGTCACTACAACCTTCATCATATCAGGCCTTTGCTTTGATTATTAGAACATTTCCAGCACCTATAGTCATGCCTGGTTATCGTCTGCCCTCAATAAATGTTTGATACGTTGATGGATGTATATTGAGTAATCATTTCACACTAGCTGTGACATGACTTCATGGAAAGGACAGGGAGAGAAGAATTAGGAAGACTAAAAGCACTGAAAGAATAACCAGCCTCCATCTCCTGGGGCAGGAAATTCATAGACAAAGAGAAAACAAGCAAAAAGACGAGTCAAGAAAGAACAGTGAAAGGATCTGGAAGTCTAGTCCCAGAATAAATCGCTAAGACCTCAGGATGGAGCACCTCAGGAGAAGGATTCCACCCTGTGCTGTTTATGTTTTTGGGGTTCAGGGGACAGGGAATGCAAGTCAGTTAGGGACTTGGCTTCATGGGGAGCCTCTGGAGCTGAGCCCAGGGTCGTTCTGTTGATTTCATTGACACACTTGGCTAGCTTCTTGATACATTACGAAAGAGTGCTGTAGGCGGCCTGCAGGTGGTGTAGTAGTCAAGGCACTGGATTCCCACATGGCTGACTGTAGTTCAAGTCCTGAACCTGGTGGCTTGAAAAATCACACTGGGCTAATAATCTGTGTGCATGCCTAAAATCTCATGAGGAAAATGGAGGAGAAGGGATTGGGGGTGATTTCTTACTTTCTCTTTCTCTGTCTCTCCAGTGAGCATGCACAGCCAATGTCAAAAAGAGAGAGAGAGAGAGAATTGAACACATATGTCCACACCCCAAAACTTGCACATGATTATTCATTGCCTCACGATTCGAAATGGCCAAAAAGTAAAAACAATGTAAACATTCATTAACTGATGAATAAAAAAAACAAAACTTTGTGTGTCTATATAATGGGCTATTATTCAGGCATAAAAAGAAAGGGCTGCTATGGGGGGCAGGGGGCTCAAAAAGTTTGTGGAAAATGCGTAGTATGAGAAAATTATGCATGGAGTTCAATGTTTTGCAGTAGAATAAACTACTTTTTTTTTCAGGTTTGCTATAGGGCACATGTGCTCCCTGGAGAGACGGGGTGGGGGGAGGAAGCACCCCCTAAGTAGTACAGCCATGCTCCAATCCCTTCTTGTCCATTCTGCTCTCTTTTTTGGGCATGGACACATGCCCTGGATGATTTTCAAGCCACTGGGTCAGAACTCAAAGCAGTCAAGCCACCGGGTCAGGACTCTAAGCACGAAGTCTGCCATGTGGAATCCAGACCCTTAACCTCCATGTCACCTGCTGGCCCAGAGATTGCATTTTAATCCTAGAAATTGAGAAAGTTGGCTTGGGTTGGGCTGCATGTAAAGTGCTCCAAGGAAGAGTGAGCAGAGGAGACTGAGAAAGAGTGACCGAGGACCAGAGAGGAAAGCAGACAGCGTGGTTCCTGAACACAGGCAAGCAGGGACGGGGAGACTGCAGGTCTTCCACTAGTGCTGACGCAGAGGCTCTGGAGGACTGACATCAGAGCACTTCTGATAAAGTCCTGGAGTGCAAGATGGAAGGGAGGTGAGGAAGGAGAGCCATTCACTCAGCCGGGTAGCCAGAAAGAGAGGACAGAAAGGAGGTGATGGCTGGAGGGGCATTGGTGTGCATTTCAGGAGGAGAAACTGTAGGAAGACATTTCTACAGAAGCGAAAGTGGGTCACAGCAGGCTGGGAGGTGATGGGCAAGCGAGGACAGAGGAGAGACAGCTAGTTCACCCCAGTAGCAGGAGGCAAGGTGAGCATAGGGGTGCAGGCAATTCCGAGAACTTATCTCTCGTGATTGTGGCCACAGGTTGGGTTTTCCTGAAGCAGACACTGAGATGAAGATGTTTGCTGGAGATCAAGGTTTAGGAGCAGAAGGCAGAGGAGGCAGGAACCTGCTGGGGAGGAGAACGGGAGGGCAGTCTGGGGGGTGTGCTGGAGAATGTCCTGCCTCCAGAGTCATCCAGCCAAGCTCTCCAGCCCACTCTGTAGCCAGGAGTCTCCTGGTTCTCCCAGCACAGGCCGGGCCATGCCTGATGTGGGCCGTGAGCCCAAGTGCGTTGGGGGTAGGCCGTCTCTTCCAGTTCACTAGGAGCCAGAACTGGCCCCAAGGGTTGCGAGTCCCAGGCAGTCTGTAACAAGCACTACCCATTGGCTTGGTGTCCTGTCCAGGATGAGAGCTGTGTAGTGTGTAGACTGAGGATCTGGCAGGTTAGGCGGGAGCCAATAGAAACATGGACGGCATGAAAGGGAGGCAGACCACTTTATTAATGGACCCTTGGAAATACTGAGAACAGCCTCAAGGATCCAGGATGACGGCTGGTCTGTGGCCTTGTGGTTAAAGGAGCCGGGATCTGCATGGTTCAAATCCCAGCCCTGGTGGCTTAAAAAGCGTGCCAGGTGCTTGTACATGTGTGGCCAGGGTTCCAACAGGAGGGAGAAACGAAGGAAAGGGATTGTGGCATAACTGCACCTAGCAGGGGATTCTCTCTCTCTCTCTCTCTCTCTCTCTCTGGCAGGTGAACAGGCCCTTTGCCAATTAAAAGTAAAAAAAAAAAAAATCCAGAATGAGCTCAATCTCAGTTCTTTAATGAAATGGCTTCCTTTGGTGCATCTGGCTTTCTTACTGTTCATAACCATGAGCTTCCGACTGGGTCACCTTGGGAGCGGGGGTGGGCTGAGAAACCCGACGCACAAAGGAGGATGAGGCTCCCCTGTGACATGCCTGGGCCGGCTCTGTCTTCCATCACTGGGTGTCTGGTTCTCTCCCGGCAGGGCATCTACACCACTCTCCTTCAACCATGGGCAAGATTTCCCTTTCTCACCTTCCGGGCTACTCACTCCAGGTCCCTGTCCAGTCCCTATCCACACTCTGGGATTGAATCCCTTGGTGATAAACCCTTCTGAAATATTGGCTTTTCTGTGCCTGGCTGACTCCCAACCCCAAGTCCCGATCTGTGACTGGAGCAGCCGGAACTGGGCACAGAGAATTGGGCACAGAAAGGGCTGGCAGAGGTGTGCGGGAGGGAGGAGACTTGCAGGTCTGGAGGCAAAGTCCAGGGAACCTGATCAAGGTGGGATGGGAGCCTCACTGGCTTGTATAATGTAATATAACCGAGCAGCGCAGATGCCAGACATCCGACTTCAGCCATAACTGACCCAAGGATGGAAACACGGCAGGACCCCGTCCCTCGATCCATCTACCGCTTCTCGGTGTTAGTTACATCCCTGGGCAAGCTCCTCCTTCCAGGGGGAAAGGGAACTCAAGGCGACACTGTGCCCATGCCACCTTTGGCTGGTGATCCTACAGAAAGGAAGCACCCACTTCCAATAGCACCAGCAAAGGTCCCAGGTCTCCTACTGGCTGGTTGGTGCGGCCCACATGCCGGTCCCTGAACCAATCATTATGGCCACGGATGGAATTACGTAGGAACACCATTCTTACGTAATTCTTACGCAGCCCTGGTTCGTCCACACATACACACACACACACACACACACACACACACACACACACACACACCCCGCTCCCCCACTGGTGAGAGAGGGGG
>NW_006159519.1:1737913-1754265 GCF_000334495.1 Tupaia belangeri chinensis
CACACACACACACACACACACACACACACACACCGCTCCCCCACTGCTGTGGGAAATGGTGGAGGGCCAACCCTGCTTGAAACTCAAGAGGATGAATTCCGCACAAGAAGCCGAGCTCGGTAACCAGCAGCCGCGGAGGAAAGGGTGCCGTCAAAGCTGCAGCTACCACAGTTCGGGACCAATGGATTCAGGGTGGGGAAGTGAAGGGCAGCCAGGCAGACCTACCAAGCCAGAAGGTGTTAAGCAGTAGGTCAAGGACTAGCCTTAGGTCTGGGAACTGGGGACACCGACCTCCAGAACTGCGTGCGCAAAGCTGGGATAAGCACAGAGAAGGCAGAGGTGTGATGGAGAGCAGCCGTGAACTCGTCAGGCGATTAAAAACACTGCAGACACCAGGCTTTTAGAACGGTCATATCCCCATGAGGAGGGAGTAGTTTTAAACGGGCAGGCTTCACCAGATACATAATTGCCTGTAGGTCCCCAAAGAGATCATCACACCTGGCCAGCAGAAGCGAGACCAGAAAGTTCTAAAGCCATGTTAATTGCTCTTGGGGCCAAACTGCAAAGTCCAAGGAGGTCAGAGGTCAGAGGCCATCTGCCTTCAGTAGAAAAGAGTCAAGGAGCAATCAGGAGATGTGACAGCAATGGGAGAGGCAGGTGACAAGTAGATCTGGACCCCAGGGACTGGTTAAGGTGAGGTCCCAAAGTCAGAGGGGTCCTGAATGCAGACAGGAAGCTAGGAGGAAGAGGAGGTGGAGCTGGTTATCAGTGAGGGGCAGAAGCTGTCATTCTGGGATAAGACGCTGGCCCAGGACACGTTTGCATAGATGCCTGGTCTTAGCCTCGGCACTTATTTCTGTCTCAGGCCTTTGGGTGCCCCTGGGGTAGAGAGAGCAGGCTTTTGCCAGATGCTCAAAGACTGTAAAAATACGTGGAACCCCTCTAGGGAGAGACGAAACCTCAGATAGGGCTTCGGTGACTGGTGAGCACAGTACAGATGCCATGCAATTCTGCAGGACTTGGCAGTGATTGTCGTTGCTTTTTGAGTGAGGGGTGGGTATGGAAAAGAGGAACAGAAAGTGGCAACTGCGGCTAACTCAGCCCATTACTCAGCCCAGGAACAAAAGTCTCTGCTCCGGCCAAGACTGGACTCCTTCTCAGTCCTCCCCCAAACGCCTCCTCTGGGATGCGTGTGGCTGGGCGGGCATAGCCGCAAGCCTCCCCTGAGCCCGTGATGGGCATGTGGCACAATCAGGAGTGGCCCAGGCGGCCAGGTCCTGGCAGGCAGAGGGGATGTCCTCTTGCACCCGTTTCCCAAATGTCCATGCCTTGTAGACCGGGCCCCTCACCCCTCAGCAACTCGGCTTTGCTCAGGTCTTCTGTCAACAGTACTCTGGCTTTCCTTTTCTTTTAGGCTTCTTTATTTTATTCACGATAGAGTGTGCTTGCACACGAGAGAGACAAAGAGAGAGGAAAGCACTCTCAGTAGGTTCTCTCCGCTCTGTGATCCCCTTCCCTAAGCCCTGCAGCTGGTCAGGATCCTGGGCATGTGTGCACCTACATCCAGTGTGTTTCAGATCGACTGGACTGGGGATCTGAACCTGTGATCAGCCATGTGGCTTCCAGCAGTGCAGTTCTGCATGGCATTGACTGTGCCATGGCATTGAGGCTGAGCCTCAACTATGTTTTCTTTCCTTTTTCTTTTTTTTTTTTAATTTTCCAAAGGACACGTGCACTTGCTAGAGAAAAAGCAAGAGAGAAAGTGAGAAAGCACCATGGGGCATGGTGATGCTGCAATGCTTCTTCCTCCAGTTCTCCCTCCTTTTGAGATTTCTGGGCACACATGCACACATGCCGGGGCTTGAACCACTCGGTTGGTTCATGCAGGATCCAGCTGCCTTAACTGCCATGTTACTGGCTGGTGCTCAACTGTATTTTCTAAAGACAGTCCCATAATAACTCCCATTCCATGTGTTTCTTTTAAGTAGGAGGGTTTTTTTTTTTAAAAAAAGAATTATTTAATTTTATTGATTATTATAATTACTATTTAATTCACCAGAGAGAGACAGAGTGGGCAAAAGTGAGAAAGCAAGCTGCCAGGTCCGAGATTCCATCACAGTCAGCCATGTTGGGAGTCCAGCGCCTTAACCTCCACGCTACCCACTGGCCCCTTAAAGTAGGAGTTTTACTGAGATGTAATTTAAATGCCATATAATCCACCTATCTAAAGTGTATAATTCCATGGCCTTAATGTATTCAGAGCCATACATCACACCATAATCCATTTAAAACATTTTTATGACTGCCCCCCCAAACCACTTAGGCAGTAATCACTACTCCTCCCGCAAACCCTAGGCAACCACTAATCTAATTCCTCTTCCTATACATTTGCCTATTCTGGACCTTTCATATAAATGAAATCCCAATATGTGGTTATTTATAACTTTTTTTTTTTCACTTAGCATGGTTTCAAGATTCATCCACGCTGTAGGAATCATCAGAACTTCATTTCTTTCCATGGCTGAATAATAGATTATACACATATGGTGTATCTGATTCCTTTATCCACCAGTTGATGGACATTTAGGTTATTCTCACATGTGGGTTATGATGAATAATGCCACCACAAACATCCACGTGTAAGCTTTTGCACAAACATCTCTTTTCCTTGCTCTTGGATATGTACCTAGGAGTGGAATTGCTGGGTCACATGGCAACTCTATATTTAACTTCTTCAGACTGTTTTGCAAAGGAACCCTGCCATGTCACATTCCCATCAGCAGTGTATGAGGGTTCCAAGCCGTCTACATCCTCATCAACACTTGTTACTATCCACCTTGCTTATTCATGTTTATTGAGAAAGAGAACCGCACGAGGCCTTAATGTTGCTATCCCCCATGCCTCAGCTGGGCAGGGTCATGAGCTCGCACATGCATGTCTGGTGTGCACAGGGAGATCTCAGGATGTGAACCCAGGGGACCCTCCCACGAAGTTTGGGCATTGTGAAGGACTGTTTTACCACTGTGCCACCACAGCTGACCAGTCTGTCTTTTTATTATACTCATCCTATTGGGTATAAAGTGGTATGTTATTGAGATTTTTATTTGCATTTCTCTTGTGACTAATGTTGAACATCATGTGCTTATTGGTCATTTGCATATCTTCAGAGAATTGCCTATGGAGATCCTTCATCTACTTTTTTACCCCTTTGCTATAGTGCAAGCACGAGAGAGAGAGAGAGAGAGAGAGAGAGGAAAGAGAGAGGGAAAGTGAGAAATTGGATAGCCATACCACAAGCCCTTCTCCTCTCAGGATTTTGAGCATACATGCACACATGCCCAGCATGTTTTTCAAGTCACCGGTTCTAGGACTTCCACCACACAACTGGCCACGTGGGATCTAGAGCCTTAATCTCCGTGTCATCTCTTGCCTCTTGGGTTGTCTTTTTATTATTGAATTTTAAAATATTATATATTCTAGATTCAAGTCCTTTATGAGATGTATGATTTACACATATTTTTCCCATTTTTTAATATACTTTCTTGAGAGTGTTCTTTATAGCACAACAATTTATAATTTTTTCTTTTAGAGAGATTTTTGCTATAGGGAGCATGCACTCTCCAGAGAGACAGAGAGACAGGAAGCGAAAAATCATTCCCCAGGGGAATGGCCATGTAGCAATCCCTTCTCCATTCTCCTCTCCGGATTTTGGTCATACACGCACACACACCCAGTGTGAGTTTTAAGCTACTGGGCCCGGGACTTGAACCACAGTCAACTGTGGGAATTCATAGAATACCTTCACAACACCACCTAGATTGGTATTCTATTAAATAAGTGGGTTCAATGGCCAAGATGACATAAAAAGCAGACTATCCCAGACATGAACATCCTGGGGGCCATTATTCTGTCTACAGTGGCATGAACAGTGAGAATGGTAGGAATGGCCATCTTCTTTTCTGAGTCCAAGGCAGACCCCAAGAAAGGAAGGGAGGGTGACCTGGTGCTGATAATACTTGGCTTATGAGAATATCTAAAAGAGATCATTCCAGAGATGCAATTTTCTGATGTGAGACAAGGCAATATGCATTGTTTACATTTAGAGCTGGGGAAGAGGCTTCTACGAGCCACTCAGAGGTGTTATGTCAGGTGGAAGAGGGTGGTAGGCATCAAGTCCTACCCTGGAAATAAAGGTGCTGAGATGAAACCTCAGTCATCTTCCAGGTTCTCAGGTGCATTAGACCAGGGGCCACCAATGCACTCACTTCCATCCTTAACTTCTGTTTCCTCCACGACAATAAAAATTGAACATCGAAGTCCTATGTGCTTGTTTGTGGGAACCAGTTCCGAAAATAAGAGCACAGATGGTTGTGGTCCACTGGTGAGCAGGCTTCAAGTCCTTTAGGATGGGATGGATGGAGATAAATACCATGGACCCAGAATGAAGCTGCTTAGCTTCAATGGGAGCAAGACAGAACCTTAAGGTCTGTGACCAGAAGGTTAATAGCAGGATGACTTGGGCTTAAGAAGAGAACCTCAGGGCCACACAGTGAAAGGAATGTATGCTCAACTCTCTGACATTTGGTGGCCTCTGGGAAGCGGGAGCAGTCCTTGACTTCCATCTTTAGTCTTGCTTAGCAGCCTGGATCTCAACCTGACCAACGGTACCCCAGGACAGAGCCCTGGGTTTATGAAACCCATTATTTCAGCCTTCATAGGTAAAGCAGAGCCTGGATCAGTCACTCTAGAACCATCTGAATGAACTGGTTGTGTACATGAGTTTGGGAGCCATTCCCTAAATTGAGACCATGAAGACTGGGAATCTAGCTTCTGTGGGTTCTGGCTCCCTTTACCGCTAGGCCATGTGGCTAACCTTTTCTGCTATTTTTTCTATGTGAAAAATAAGCCAATGTCTATCAAGTTTTGAATGTAGAAATACATTGTTTATGGTCATGCTGTATTTGCCTTTATGGCTTGTAAAAATTAAAGATGTGTTTTGAGGAAAAGCTGCCAAATGATGAAGTTATAACTAGATCTGGGCTTCTTCTCTGTGAGCACATCACTTCCTGACCTCTGTCAGGTGTCTCCAAGATGTTGAGGTGTCTCCTGAGCCTCACACAGGACCAAGATTGGCCTGGAGTAGTCTGATGAGCTACAGATGTGAAGGATGGGGGTTCAGTTTCCCGATTGACGTATATGTGCCAGTTGAATACACATTGTCAGTGGACAAAACTGGGGAAGGTCTGTAGGTATATGTGGAGGGGAGCATATACAGGGCAACTGTGTTCATTAGCTGCATATGCATACTGAAAGCCGGAAGTTCACACCAATACCTCTAATTCATTGATTTTCCCTCTTCCCATTCTGTAACTCCTTTTCTGACCCTGAGAAAGCTAGCTCTCATTTTCTTCAGTGTATTTATGTTTTTTTCCCTTTATGTATGATGGAGCATGTGCACATGCACATGACAGTGGAGAGGGGATGAGCATCCTCCACAGGGTCCAGTCACCCTGTGATCCTCTTTCTGTCAGATATTGGGCACTTGCTCCCATGCCTGGTGTGTTTTGGGTTGACCAGGTTGGGGATTTGAACCAATGTTACTGTGTGTGATCCAGCTTCTCCTGAGCAATACATTACCACTGCACCACAGAGTAAGTTCTATATCTACTTTCTGAATCAATCCCAACAACCACCCTACCTGCCAACTGTTGTCTATTCAATGTCCTGTTACAAAATTCTTAATCTATAAAATAATTGGAAATAAAGAATCCCATTACTATCACCCACCATGCTAGTGATCTCCCCACCCTGCCAGGGCTCCGAGAGTGGCCGCCCACCCCAGCTTCAGCTCCTATGTCCTGGTCGGTCCTGCTAATGGTTTCTGGACTGAATTTATCCACAGAAAAGGAAAGAAGGCAAATAAATGTCTCTACTTAACTTTTGAACATATGGGATACAGTTATAATAACTTTTAATGTTCCTGTCTGCTAATTCTGGCTTCTATGTCAGTTCCGTGTCAGTTTTGATTGATTTGTTTATTTCCTTATTGTGGGTCATATTTTCCCCCTTTGCATGACTGATAAATTTTTACTGGATGCTAGACACTGTGGATTCCACCTTGGTGGGTGCTGGATATTTTTGTGTTCCTATAAATATTCTCGAGGTTTGTTCTGGGAGTGGGATGCAGTGAAGTTTGCTGGAAATAGCTCCATCCTTTTGGGTCTTGCTTCTATGGTTTGTTAGGAGGGTCTGGGACTGTGCTCAGTCCAGGGCTGGTTACTCCCCTCTAGGAGGCCAGACCTTTCTGGGACTCTTCACATCCTCCAACCCCTGACAGGCTGAGACTACAATATTCCAGAGCAGTGTTTCACAACCAGGGGGACACTTAGCAAAGGCTGGAGACATTGCTTCTTCTGGGGAAAGAAAAAAAATGTGTATTCCTTTCTTTCATGAGACAACAAAAAAGGTCCCTTCAACAAGGTCTCAGTCCAAGAACCCGCCCAGCCTTCCCAGCCAGCCAGAATCACGAACATGCACTTGTCCAACATGTACACGTCAGGGCACTGCACCCTCATCCTCCATGTCTGCAGCTCATCAGGCTCCCGTAGCCAGTCCTGGTCCCGTGTGAGCACCAGGGACTCTGCCTTCAATCCTTCAGTGGATCCTTTCTGCACACCAAGCTCTATCAAACTATATATAGATTCACACGTAACATGTTTGCTCCAAGGATTTTAAGGTATAAAAAAAGTGAAGATGCATGAAAAGTAAGAGGATGAAAGGGGCCTCCCAAGACTTGTCAGGAAAGGAACACCAGCAAGCCACTGTAAATGCAAGTACGCAGATAAGAATTCACTATGGCCTAGGGTGGGAGGAAAGTCTCCATCGCACAGTCAGTAGCTCACCAGAGTCCAGCTGGAAGCCACATGGAGACTGAGGTTCAGATTCCTAGCCGCTCTGTGTGTTTGCACTTGCCCAAGATGCTGAGAAGTCAGAGGTCCAGTGAAGTCTAGCATGAGAATTTGCTGGGGGAGGGTTGCTTCTTTCTCTTGTACATGCTCATATGCTATCACACACACACGCACGTACACATACACACAGGTTTAGTGGAGGCAGCATGGAATAGCAGGTGACCACGAAGACTCAGGTTGAGAGCAGTTATTGGGCTCAAATTCTGGCTTGTGCTTGAGGAAGTTAGGGAACTTCATTAGTAAGTTAGCAATAGATGACAAGCCTCCTGTTGGCAGGTATGTGGTGCAGATTGAAACAATATGGTCCATGTGGGCCAACAGGAGGTTAAGGATCCCTCATGACCAACTGCAGGGTTCAAGTCCCAGACCTGGAGGCTTGAAAATCTCACTGGATGCAATGTGCACGCATGCCCAAGATCCTGAGAGGAGAATGGAGAAGAAGGGATTGCAGTGTGGCCACCTCGCTGGGGAGTGATTTCTCACTTTTCCTCTCTCTCTGACTCTCTGACAAGTGCACGTGTCCGATAGCAAGAACTAAAAACTAAAATAATAACCATACAGTATATGTAAAGCATCTAAACAGTGCTGATGCCATCTAAATGTTGTTAAAAATGGGAGTAGAGGGAGACCAGCAGTTAGCGTAATGGCTATGTCACTGGACTCCCATGTAGTCGGTGGCAGTTTGAGTCCCAGACCTGGTTGCTTAAACTCGCACTGGGTGTGTGTGCGTGCATGCCCAAGATCCCGAGAGGAGAAAGATGGAGAAGGGATTGTGGTGTGGCCATCCCCCCTGGGGGGTGATATCTCACTTTCTGTCTCTCTGTCTTTTTGGTGAGTGCATGTACCCTATAGCAAAAACCTCTCCAAAAAAAAAAAAAAAATGGGAGTAGAACTTCAGTCGGGTGGAATGAGTGTTACATAATGAAGAGATTTCTCAGGCACGTATAAGAATAGCTAGGCTGGAAGACAGGAAGCAAACCGGCTTGACAGCTGTGCAGCTGCTATCGAGGGACAGAGTCATAAACGTTGGCATAGCAAGGTGAGGGCATGAGGAGGGTCTTGGACAGCTTTCCACTAGGCTGACTTTAACCTGTACAGTCAGGACACTCCTGAGGGATGTTCACCAGGGAGGGAACGGAGGACGACTTTGGGGCTGCCGCCCTTCGCCTGAATGGCAGCTGGACACACCCGGGGGCCACTTGCCAGCTGGCCCATAAAAAGACGCCTGAAACACCCACAGATATTCATGGCAACCAAGTGGCCTTTCTCTGCTCTGAAATTTCTGTCCTGCCTAGGACGACTTCAGTGGCTTCTGCAGTTGAGAAATGGAAATTTGAAATTTAGTCAGTAACTGACTTTAATAAATGTTGGTCTTAAAAATGCAATAGTCATTCTATAAAATTCTATTTCAGTTAAAAATGATTAGTGTCCCAGGCCAGCTGTGGCCTGGTGGTTAAGGCGGCTAGATTCCACATGGCCAACTGTGTGGTTTGAGTCCTGGACCCAGTAGCTTGAAAAACATGCTGGGCATGTGTGCTTGCGTGCCCAAAATTCCAAACAGAGGGAGAGATGGGGGAGAAAGGACCATAGCCTGACCATTCACTCCCATGAGGGGTGCTTTTTCTGTCTCTCTCCCTCTCTTTCTCTCTTGCCGTCTCTGTCTCCGACAAGCACATGCACCCTCTGGCACAATATGTACGTGTGTGTGTGTGTGTGTGTGTGTGTGTGTGTGTGTCCTTTAGCTGTTTCTTTCTCTGTTTCTCTGACTCTTTCTCCTTTATAAGGCAGGATCTCACTGTCATGATCTTTCAGCCTCAGTCTTCCAGGGGGAACTATAAGTGAGTGACACCATGGTGGGCTTTTTTAGACAGTCTCACTAATGTTACCTGGGCCAGTCTCAAGCTTGTGTTGCTCCTGCCTCAGCCATCTGAGTTGCTGGGATCACAGGTGCATGCCACCAACCCCTAGGTTGCATGGGGATTCAAACCCAGGCCTCCCATGTGGCCCCAGCCTGCAGAGCATAGTGTCTTTGCAGCATGTGCCACCGTGGTTAGGCCTCCATTTTTTCTTTTTATGCTTGAGCTAAACTTATGCAGGTCACTGTTAGTCTTTCAGACATTAATATGATTCTTAGACAAAATCTCCCACTGTGACCATCTGAGGTCAACCCACAAATGGTCACCCTAGGTGACAAAGTAAGCATGAACTGTTGTTTCTTTCCTTTCTATATAATGGGGCCGGGGGAGTCATCTGGATGGTTTAAACAAAACTAGAATTATCCCAAGTTTCTTTTAGTTATCTGAACTTAGCCAGCGGCCCTTGGGGATGAAGATGTTGGAAATAGCTAGAAAATAAACTACAGCACACTGGGGATAATGTGGAGGGATAGGAGAGAGGAGGAAGTCAGGGATAACACCTGGATTCAGCACTGATGCTTGGACAGAGAAGGTAAGGGGTACGGCCCAGCCATGTAACCTGTGGGGCCCAACGTGGAAAACAAATGCAGTGTCCCTTGTTCAACTTTCAAAAGCAACTCTTTTCCTTTCTTCCATTATCTCTCTCTACTGTCATGGTGGTCTTTATTTCCTGTTTAATGTCACACTCCCTTGGGTACAGAGATATGCACAGGGTGAGTACAGACCCTCACGGGCCCCTGTGGTCCTCACCTCATGACTGGGTACAGGGCTGCCAGGCTCCCACCCAGTGGCCAACATCCTATAAGTCAAGCTGGGTATGGCCCTTCCCCAGGGCCTGCAATCCCAATCCATAGCAGACAGGAGACCTCCCAGGTTTGCATTCTCTAGATTTCACATTTGGAAGCCCTAATCCCCAGTGTGGCTGTAAAAGGAGAGAAGGCTTTTAGGAGGGAATTAAGATTAAGTGAGGTCATAAAGGTGAGGCCCTGATCCAACAGGATTGGGGTCCCAAAAGAAGGAGACACACAGTGGTAAGGCAGCTGTCTGTAAGTCTGGAAGGGAGCCCTCAGCAGAACCCAGCCCTCCTGGTACTATCATCTCAGCCTTCCAGCCTACAGAACTGTGAGAAAACAAATGTGTGCTGTTGAAGCCCCCAGTCCATGGTATGTATAGACCAATACACCTGTGAAGCCAGTGCCAGGAGCAGGTTGTCTGAGGAAGATCACGAATCCATCATGGCCCTGAGTTAGGGGATCTGAGTGATACTCAGCTGGCAACTACTCACATGTGGACTTCTAGATCCAGCGGCCGAGAGTAAGGCTGGAAATACCAGTCTGAGAGTCTCTAATACATAAATAGTAATTAGACCAGTGGGGGAGGATGAGATCACCCTTTCAGTGCTTTAAGTGAGAAGATAGGAAAGTTAAAAACCGAGGTGGGGCTGGACAGCAGTGCAGGCGCAAGACACAGCACCCTGCAAGGCTTGTCTGAGTTGAGAGTTCCGAACTCACATCTAGAGACTTCCCTGAGTACACCAGACATACACAATCCAGGCTGGCTGAGCTGGGGGTGGATTGTGGTGTGGCTTTCTGTTGGGTTGCTTGTCCCTCTCCTTTTCTCATTTGCTCTTGCTCATGGAAGAATAGACAAATAAACTTGAAAGAAAGAAAAAAAAAGGAATAGTAAGTGTAAGAGCAGTTAGCCTTTAAAGAAAACAGCCAACATGGGGGTACCAATATTTGGGAGGTGACCGGGGTGGAGAGCCCAGAGAAGACAAAGAGAAGGGATGGCCAAGAATGGCAGAGATTAACTTGTCGAGCAGGCTCCATGGCCTGGTGATTAAGGCAGCTGGATCCCACATGGCCGACCCTGCAGTTTGAGACCTGGACCCAGCAGCTTGAAAAACGCACCAGGTGCATGTGCGTGCATGGCTAAAATCCTGAGAGGAAAATGGAGAAGGGATTGTGGCATAGCCATCTCCCCTGGGGGACAATTTCTCACTCTCCCTTTCTATTTCTCTCTGTCTCTCTCCAGTGAGTGTATATGCTCAGAGTGCATTTTGTCCTGTGGTAAAAACCTAAAAATCAAAAAGAGGGGATTATAAAGGCCAGCCGTGGCGTGATGGTTAAGATGACCAGATCCCACTTAGCCAGCTTGCAATTTGAATCCCAGACCCAGTGGCTTGAAAAACATGCCAGGCACATGTGCATGTGTGTCTGAAATCACAACAGGAGGGAGAAACGGAGAATGGATTGCAGGGTGGCCATCCCTAGGGAATGGTGGTCTCTCTCTCTTTCTCTTTCTTTCTCTCTCTGTTTCTGTATCTCTCCAGGGAGTGCATGGGACCTTTAACAAATTATTTTTCAAAACGTTTTTTAATTAAAAAAAAATTTAGAGAGATTTTTGCTATAGGGCATGTGTGTTTGCTGGAGGGACAGAGACAGGGAGACAGAAAGTGAGAAATCAAGCCCCAGTGGGGGAATGGCTGCACTACAATCCCTTCTCCTCTATTCTCCTCTCAGGATCTTGGGGATACACGCACACACACCCGGTGTGAGTTTTAAGCCTCTGGATCCAGGATGTGAACAGCAGTTGACTACGCGGGTGTCCAGCAATGTAACCATTGTGCCATCTGCTGGTCCCAATTTTTAAAAATTATTTTTTTTAAAGATTATAAAACATGACTAAGTGGGAAGTATTATAAGAATGCCAGGTTTGTTTCAGTTCTGAAAATCCTGGGCCAGCCAGGTGGTGTGGAAGTTAAGACAGCTGTATCCAACATGGTCTACTCCGTGGTCTGAGCCCCAGACGCAGCAGCTTGAAAAATACTCTAGGCACGTGTGTGAGTACCTAAAATCCTGAGAGGAGAGTGGAGGAGAAGGGATTGTGGCATGGTCATCACCCTTGAGGCTTTTCCCTCTCTCTCTCTCTCCCTCTTCTTTTTTTATTTTGGAGAGGTTTTTGCTATAGGGTGCGTGCACTCACCAGACAGAGAGAGACAGAGAGACAGAAAGCGAGAAATCACCCCCCGGGGGGATGGCCATGCCATAATCCCTTCTCCTCCATTCTCCTCTTGGGATCTTGGGCATGCACACACACACACGCGCGCCCGGCGTGAGTTTTAAGCCACCGGGTCTGGGACGCGAACTGTGGTCGACTACATGGGAGTCCAGCAACATAGCCATTACGCTGACTGCTGGCCCCCTCTCTCTCCCCTTCTTTCCTCCCTTCCTCATTTCCTCCATCCCTCCCTTCATCACTAGGGAGTGCATGTGCCCCATAGCAAAAACTAAAAAAAAAAAAAAGAAAGAAAAACCTGAAAACCCATTCTAATAAAACTAAGGGGGGGGGAATTCGATCATTTCAATAGATGCAGACAAAGCATTTGACAAAATATGACACTTTGACACCTTTTCATGATAAAAATGCTCAACAAAATAAGAATAGAAAGACTCTTACTCAACTCCGCTATAAAAAACTCTCAGCTGTCAATTGTGAAAGACGAAATGATTTTCCTTCTAATTACGAACAAGACAAAGATGTCTGCTCTGCACCTTTCTCCAACACTATACTGGGGAGGTTCCATCAGAGCAATTTGGCAAGATAAAGAAATAAAAGGCATCCAGGTTGGAAAATGAGAAGTAAAACTATCTCTATTTACAGATGACATAGTCTTATATACAAAAAAACCCCAAAGAACCCATTAATAAACATTCGAGTCAATAAATGGGTTCAGCAAGTTTGCAAGATACCAGATCAATATATGAAAACAAATGATATTTTTATACATTAGCAGCAAACATTCCAAACAAAATTAAGAGTCAATTCCGTTTACAATAGCATCAAAAAGAATAAAATATTTCAGTATAAACTTAACAAAAGAGGTGCAAGATCTGTACACTAAAAGCTATAAAACATTGCTAAAAGAAATTTAAGAAGACTGCAATAAATGAAAAGACCTCCCATATTGGCAGAAGGGAAGACTTAATATTGTTAAGATGGTAATACTCCCCAGGTTGGTCTACAGAGTCAATATAATTCCTATCAGAATTCCAGCTGGGTTCTTTGTAGAAACTGACAAACTGAGCCTAAAATTCACAGGGAAATCAACCTGGAAAAAGAACAAAGTCAGGCCAGTCAGTGGTGTGGTGATTAAGGCAGCTGGATCCCACATGGCTGACTGCATAGTTCACATCCTGGACCCAGTGACTTAAGAAACCCCTGATGTGTGCTTGCATGCCCAGTGTCCCAAAAGGAGTGAGAAACGGAGGAGAAGGGATTGTGGCATGACCATTCCTCATAGACCATCCCCTCTATGCTTTCTCATTTTCCCTCTATCTCTCCTTTCTCTCTCTTTCTGTCTCTTCCTGGCAAAATTTTTTAAAAGAAGAACAAAATCAGAGGACCCACAATTTCCAACTTCAAAATGTGTTACAAAGCTTCAGCAGTGAAAATGGATGGTCCTGGCATACAGATATTCATGCAGATCCATGACATGGAACTGAAAGTCCAGAAACAAGCCCTTATATTTATGACCAATTAGTTTTGAGTGAAATTAAACAATTACAAATAAACAAAAACAATTTAATGAAGAAAGAATCATATTTTTAACAAATGGTGCTGAAAAAAACTAGATATCTCTATGCAAAAGAATGAATCTGATTTCTAGTTCACACTATACACAGAAAAATGCTAAAAATGGCTCAAGATATAAATGTAGGAGCTAACACTATAAAATGCTTAGAAGAAAACAGTAAGAAATATTCATGATCTTGGATTAGGTAATGGTTTATCAGATGTAAATTAAAAAAACAATAATAATAATAAGATCGTTTGGACTACAATGAGAATTAAAAACTTTTGTGCTGTAAGTGATAACCACCAAGAAAGCAGAAAGATGACACACAGATTGGGAAAAAATATTTGCAGTTTATAAATCTGCAATGGATTCATAGCCAAAGCACATTAAAAATTTCAACAATGAAAAGACAAGTAATCCAATTTAAAATGTGTCAAGGACTTGAATTTCTCTAAAAAAGATATATCAATAATCAAATAAGCCCTGAAAAGATGCTCTATCTCACTAGCTATTAGGAAATCAAAACCACAATGAAGCTGCATCACACCTACTACATAAATAACTATAACAGAAAAATGGACATGCTATGGTGATGACATGGAGAAATTACAACCTCATGGGTAACTAGTAGAAGTGGAAAATGATATAGGTACTTTGAAAAACAGGTTGGCAGTTCTTCAAAATTTAAACATAAGACTTGTAGTATGACCCAATTATTTCACTCCTAGGTACATACCCCAAAGAAATGAAAATATACATCCTCCCAAAAGCTTGTATACCATATTGCATTATTGATGATAGCTCCAAGTGGGAAACAGTCCAAATGTCCATCAACTGATAAGTGAATAAATAAAATGTGGCATATCCATGTACAGTCATATTACTGAGTCATAAAAAGAAATAAAATACTGATAAATGCTACGACAAAAATGAATCTTGACAACATTATGCTAAGTGGAAGAAGTCAGTTCCAAAGGACTACATATTGAATGAACCAATTTACATGAAATGTCCGGATTAGGCATATCTATAGAGACAAAATAGATTAAGGATCATTAAGGGCTACTGGGATGGTAGAGGTGTAAGAGTTTAAGAGGAGAGGAAGTAGATGAAGAATAATAGCTAATGGGTATATTTTTTTGGAGAGGTTTTTGCTATAGGGCATGTGTACTTGCCAGAAAGACAGAGAGACAGAGAGACAGAAACCAAGAAATTACCCCCCAGGGGGAATAGCCACACCACAATCCCTTCTCTTCCTTTCTCCTCTCGGGATCTTGGGCATGCATGCACACTTGCCCGGCGTGAGTTTAAGCAACAGGGTCCGGGACTTGAACCATGGTTGACTACATGGGAGTCCAACAACATAGCCATGGGCCCTAAGGCATAAACCTCTACAAGAAAAAATTTAAAACAAAGTATGTGAGAATATTTTTCTTCTCAGAAACATATAGTGAAATATTAAGAGGTTAATGGACCCGATGTGCTGATCTCTATTTCCAAATGGTTTTGAAAAAAGAAATGTTTATTTATGTGTGTGTGTTGAGAGGCAAGATGTCAAATGTGGCAAAATGCTAATAATTGGTAAATCTGGAGAAGGGATATAGGGCCATTCTCAGTATTATTCTTGCAGTTTTTCTTCAAACTTGAAATTACATCTAAATAAAAAGTTTTTAAAAGTTTTCTTTCTTTTTTGAAGAGAGAAAGAGATAGAAAGCAAGAGAGAGAGAAGACAGGCATGCTTCACAGGGTGTTGTGTCATGATCCTACCTCCAGCCTTCTCAGTCAACCAGGATCATACGCATGTGCATGTGCCCAGCAGGTACAAGTTAACCCAGGAATCAAACCCTGATCTTCCATATGGATCCACCTTGTGGAGTCGCACACTACTGTTGTACCACCACAGATGGCCCTGAAGTGAAAAGCTTTTCACAAAAGAGAGAAAATGCATGCCGAATACTAAATGCAAATAGTATCAGACTCGTATGCTCCTAGTCAATGGCTATCAAATATAGTAGTCAGACCATTTTCCTACAGAAAGGAGATTTAAATATCCCTCTCTGGGGAGTTTGAGCAACTTGAAAGGAAGGATCTACAGATACTTAACTGTGGGATTCTGATCAAAAGAGTCCACTGGAAATGTCCTCCTGAACCTAACACCTATTAGCCCCACCACAGGGTCAGATCTTCTGCTCACCTTTTTAGTTCCCTATGCTTAGTCATGAACCAACAGCACAGATGCAAGATAGATACAAAAACAAACAAAAAAGCCCAACTTAGAGAACCAGAGAATACGCAAGAAAAAAATACCTGGGGAGAGAAACTATCATTAATATCTTTAGGGAGATAGGATAAAGTATTACATTCACTAAACAAGAGGAGATAATATTTAAAGGAGTATTAAAGAGAATTTAAATATAGGTTTTAGTGGAGCCAGTAGGTGATGTGGTGGTTAAGGCATCAGATTTTGCATGACCACTCCGTGGTTCAAGTCCTGGATCTAGCAGCTTGAAAAACACACTGGGCATGCATACCCCAAATCCCAAGAAGAGAATGAAAGAGAAGGAACTGTGTGGCATGCCATTCCCCCGGGGGAATGATTTCTCATGTTCTCTCTCTCTGTCTCTGTCTCTCTCTTTCCAACAAGTGCATGTGCCCTGTAGTAAAAATCTCGAAAGAAAAACCCTTAGAAATTTAAAAAATTTAGTGGAGATGAAGAACTCAATAAAATATTGGAAAAATAAGTTTTGAAAATTTGCCAAAAGTAAAGAAAAAAGACAAAGAGATAGAAAGTTAGAGAGAAAGGGGAGAAAATAAGAGCATCTGTTTAATGGTTCCAAAACCAGAACAATAGACATTCTAAAAGAGAGAAAATATGAAGCAAAAATCAGC
>NW_006159519.1:1754284-1770116 GCF_000334495.1 Tupaia belangeri chinensis
CAGGAAAATAATTCAAGAAGATTTCTTAGAATTGATGAACAAGTGGTCAAATTAAAAGCTCCATGGAATGTCTGGCACAATAAATTAAAAAGATTTATCCTGTAAGGAACATCACTGTGAAATTTCAGAACACTTCGAACAAAGTGTCAATTCTATTTGCTTCTACAGACATAGGGGGAAAAACAAGCTATCAAAAGAGAGGTGGTTGGGGCCAGCAGGTGGCGTTGTGGTTAAAGGCACTGGACTCCCACATAGCCAACCATGGTTTGAGTCCTGGACCTGGTGGCTTGCTTTCTCACTTTCTCTCTCTCTCTGGTCCAATTAAAATAAACAAGTAAATAAATATTACAAATAAAAAAAGAGAGGTGGTATGTTCTCCTATACATGGTATGTTCTACTATATAAAGTATTTTGGATTTCTCCTTAGAGACTCTGAAATCAAAAGACTGTGGAGCATTGTCTTTAAGATTCTAAAAAAATTGTTATGTGATTTTATTTTATACCCAGTTCACTTATCATTTATACATGATGATAGATTAAAACCATTCTCACACTCACACTTTCAAAATTCCCCAAAATTTGCTTTCTAGGTACATTTTCCTTGAGAAGCTCTAAAAGATAAGATGGAGGAGAGGCAAAATAAGAAGAATGAGAAGAAGATTAAGAACCAGGAAAACTGTGAGTTAAAAGGAGATTCTGGACCGGCGAGGGGCAAAGGAGAAAATATATGAAGGATGATAAACAGAGGTTCTAGGAGCATTGCTGCACAGCAGATGTAGAGGGCAACCTAGCCATGTATTGATGGGTTATAGTTTCTGAGATCTCAACTGCTGTTTTCAACTTGAGGACAGAGTGGTCCTAGCACTGATTCTTGTCTTAGCTTGGCTTAGCTTAACCATATGCAAACACTCTTCTGCTCTTCTCCTTATGCCCTGCCTGTATTACCTGGGGATTCTTAACTTAGCCCCATAGACATGGTCTCCTTTGACCTATTCATGAACACTAGAGATGAGCCATCAGCACAGAAACCTAAAGTACAGAGAAGCTCCCTCTCTCTTACACACTTTTGTCATGCGCCCACACCTGGTCCATATATACTTGCTGATGCCCTGATCATTGTGAGCCCACTGATACCCAACCCCACTCAGGACCTTTCCACTGTCCCTCTACTACCAGTAGACCTTTCTTTATACAACTAGATTTCCATCTGCTTCTCCCTTAAAACAAATAAGCAGTATACTGATTTCCTTAGGAATACATAGATAAAAAACTGTAAAAACAAAAAAAGAAAGAAAAAATTCAAAGAAGTAGCAAGAAAATTATTAACATAGGATGGTGGTTACCTGAAAGTTAGGGAGGGAGAAATGAAGGTAAATGCAACTGGAGAGAAAACATAGAAGAAAATATTCTATTTATTAACCTTAGTATGAACAGGTATGTGTGTGTGTGTGTGCGAGAAGGGTGTAAGGCTATGTGCACATTTGTCATGTCATTAGTCTGTGAACTGTACATTTTATATAAATTTCTATATACTATGTATATGTGTTAATGTATCTGTATGTTTGCCCTATTTCCCAGCAAAAAATTCCCTTTTAAAGAGATTAAGCAAAATCACTGGCATTTTGCTCAATATTTTTTTCCTTAATCAAGGATTTATAGATATTGGCAGAATATTTTAAAGCAATTGTTTCTCCCTAGGAATTTCAATGATTCTTCTAAAATCCATTTTTAAATGCTCATGGTTAGAGGAAGGATGAATGTAGCCAAGTATGGATGACTCTCTAGAGGCAGACAGTGCCAGATCATGAAGGGCTATGTATGCTAAACGATCCTGTGCTGGGGGGAGGTCTCTACCTGAGCCTAGGGTATGTGACAAAACCCAGGTATGTGCAGCTAGTACCTCCTTTCTTCATCAATGCGCTCAGGGCAGATCAGGCTGTGCTGTGATGCTCCGTAACATCTAACGTGTAAGCTCATTAGTGATGCCCTAGGTTCTTAAAATCGTTAAATACTCTTTTGATAAACAGCTCTTGGCTTGCCACTGGGTTTTGGTAGAGATTGAACACCTAGGCATGAGACACCAAGACACCATGTAACTTAAACTGCCTGACATGAATCAGGTGTCAGCTGATCCAATTCGCCTTACCCTGCCCTTGCCCACAGGTATGACATCATCAAAAGGAACGGGTATGTATAAGGAGAACTGTGCCTGAACAAGTCCTGAAAGATGATTGTCTCAGAGCAGATGGATCCTATTTGCAGCGTGCCTGCACATGGTACGCTCTGGCCTGTGCTCAGCTGTGGACGCCACTGACTCCTTGCAGGGGATTCTCTAATCCAGTTGACTGAGGGAGAACTCCTTTGCGCCTGGTTACTGATGGTGCCGATGGTGCTATAGCCTTACCAGAAGTTGTTCTGAAGGACAGTGAAGCAGAAGAATCCTCCCAGCAGGTAGAAAGCTAGGCAGCCCTCCTTAACTCAGCCCTCTTGAATTAAGGGCTTCCGTCAATTTGTGAGCAAAAGTTAGTGGTTTGACTGGATGATCAGGAGCCCAGGATGACTGACTGGGAGACTGCTGACAAGAAGTTTTGGGGAAGAGTTTGGAGGACAGACCACTCAGGGTGGGCCAAGACGGTGCAGCTATTTGAGCCCAGGTCAATATTTCCCATCAGCCCTATACCTCAGAGAAGGTCAGCCAGATGACTTCCGCTATGGATGCCAGTCACCATCCTCCTCCAAGCACTAAAGTACCTGTTCAGTGGCTCACAAATACCTTGGTCATGGTGGCAAGATAGGGCTGAGCAGAAGTTCATCATCATGGACCTCCTCTCCTGTGGGAGGTTGCGCACCAGCGAATATCGCAGGTTTCTCAGAAAGCAAACAATTACACAATGCCAAAGACCATGATTGGCTCCCCTTCAAAAAACCTCACCTTCAGAACCATACTCTGATTGGCTACTTCCCATAAAGGCCACAATTGGTTCCCTTAAAAAAACCTGACCTTCAAAACCATACTCTGATTGGCCACTTCCCATAGCAAATCGGTGAGCTTAGAATCCTTCAGATTTGCATAATCTGGCACCTCATGATTGGTCCACAGAAGCAACCAATCATAACCCACCTTTTACAATCCTTCATTCAACCAATCACGTCCCACTAGCATGTATATAACCACGATGCCTGGCCCACAGTAGCCAGACGATCAGGAAGACGACACAGACGACCAGGCAGATGAGGACCACCAGGAGAGCCTGAAGAGCTGAAACATTGCACAGTCTCCAGACGACCCTGAAGACCCTGAAGAGTTGTAACACTACATCATCTCCGGATGACCCTGGAGAGCTATGACACTGCGTCGTCTCTGTGCTGCTCACAATAGACAATGTGACCCTGAAGAGTTGTAACACTGCGTCGTCTCCGTGCTGTACCTTGCTGCCCACAATAAACAGACAACACTGAAGACACGGTGTCATCTCCGTGTTGTAACACTACGCCGCTTGTCCCGGCTCTCACTCCTTCACTCAGGAAACCTGTTCGACTGTCCCCCCAGGTCGGGACACTCTCCCCACAGCTTACGTTGCCAGTCGTGGGCCAGTTACTATTGCTGCTGCCTGATATGCCAGCAGCAACAATTGGTCCTGCACCCTCAAAAGATAGCTCCTCCCAGGGGATCAGTTGTCACTTGGGAGCAGATTGATACCATTACCACTGGGCCTCTTCAAAACACGGCACAGTTTCCAGACGACCCTGAAGACCCTGAAGAGTTGTAACACTACATCATCTCCGGATGACCCTGGAGAGCTATGACACTGCGTCGTCTCTGTGCTGCTCACAATAGACAATGTGACCCTGAAGAGTTGTAACACTGCGTCGTCTCCGTGCTGTACCTTGCTGCCCACAATAAACAGACAACACTGAAGACACGGTGTCATCTCCGTGTTGTAACACTACGCCGCTTGTCCCGGCTCTCACTCCTTCACTCAGGAAACCTGTTCGACTGTCCCCCCAGGTCGGGACACTCTCCCCACAGCTTACGTTGCCAGTCGTGGGCCAGTTACTATTGCTGCTGCCTGATATGCCAGCAGCAACAATTGGTCCTGCACCCTCAAAAGATAGCTCCTCCCAGGGGATCAGTTGTCACTTGGGAGCAGATTGATACCATTACCACTGGGCCTCTTCAAGTCATGCAAGAGGTAAGAATACATCCTCAGACGGATAGATGCTTAATATGAATTTGAATTTGAATTTGTTATTTTTGCATGAGGTATTGGTATTTTTTCTGGCACCATGGCCCATGGACTAATAGAACCCTACACTGTCAGAGTACTCCCATATGGTATGGCTTCCACCCTAGAAAATCAGCCATACTAAAGAGAGGAAAGGTAATGAGTTTATCTTCTCAGGATTACTGATTTTACCACAAATTCAGTAATCCCTTGGATTTGGTGACTGTTACCTAACAATAAAGTATGGGAAGGAACAAGCTCACAAATGGAGAAATCTCCTTAACTAAGCGGTCCCGATCAACACTACCATAACATATCACAGTAACACTGTATAGCCCCTGAGGCGATGCAGTGAGGACGCATCAATCACCTCTTGTGGTATTCCTCTCCAAAGCTGGTGAAGTGGTTACAGGCATCTTCTGTACTATCTTTGCAGCTCTTATTTAAATCGGAAATTATTTCAAAATAAAGGAAAAATTATTTCAAAGCAAATGTTAATTTTTTTAGAGAAATTTTTGCTATAGGGCACATACACTCACCAGAGAGACAGAGCAACAGAAAGTGAGAAACCACTTCCCAGGAAGGATGGCCATGCCAAAATCCCTTCTCCTCCATTCTACTCTTGGGATTTTGGGGACGCATGCACATGCACCCAGCGTGAGTTTTAAGCCACCAGCTCCAGAACTCAAACCATGGTTGATTACATGAGAGTCCAGTATGTAACCATTACATCATTTGCTAGTCCCCCAAAAGTTAATTTTTTAAGAAAGGTAGTCAGAATGGCTAAGATCAAAAAGTAAAAAAATGATAAATGCTGGGAGGCTGTGGTGAAAAGGAAACTCTCCTACATTGTTGGTGGGAATGTAAATTAGTATAACCACTGTAGAGATCAATATGGCCATTCCTTGAAGATCTACAAATAGAACTACCATATTATCCAGGTATTCTACTTCTGGGTATCTACCCAAAGGATAGGAGAACACTCAGTGGGAAAAGTGCTTGCACATCTATGTTTATTGTGTCATTATTCACAATTGCTAAAACATGGAACCAACCCAAATGTCCACCAAGAGATGAATGGATTGAAAATGTGTGGTACATATACTCTGTGGAATACTACTCACCCATATGAAACAACAAGACCCTGGCATTTGATAGAAAGTGGTCAAATATGGAAGATTTACTGCTGAGTGAAGTGAACAATAATACGAGTGTGGATTTGTCAGTTTCTCCTTTTGTTCTCAGTTTTCAATTAAATATTCTGAAGCTCTGTTATTATTAAGTTGTTGGAAAAGTCACGATGCATTTTTTGCACAGAAAAACATAGAAAAATATGTCACGACTTTCCCAACAACCTAACAGTTTCATAAACATTTAGGATTGTTATGTCCTTTGATGAACTGACCCTTTCATGATTCTGAGATATCTTTTCTAAATTTCTGGTAATATTCCTTGTTCTGAAATCTATTTTGTTTTATATTAATATGGCTACTCTGTCATTCTTTTTATTAGTATTTGCCTGGGGTATTATTTTTATTGCTTTACTTTTAAGCTATTTCTGTCTTTTTACTTAAAAATGTATTTCTTGTAGATAGTATATATTTGGTTCTCTTCATATTCAGTTTGAAAATCTCTGCCTTTTAGTTCAATGCCTAGACCATTTATGTATGTCTAGGCATACATTTTATATATATATATATATATATATATATATATACACACACACACACATATATACACACACACATACACATATATATATTTTTTTTAAGACAGATTTTTGCTATAAGGCATGTGTGCTCATTGGAGACAGAGAGAGAGAGGCAGAGAAGGAGAAAGTGAGAAATCACCCCCTGGAGGGATGGCCATACTGCAGTCCTCCCTTCTCTTCCATTCTCCTCTTGGAATTTTGGGCACAGAAACACACACACACACACACACACACACACACACACTCCCAGCAGGAGTTTCAAGCTGCTGGGTCCAGGGCTTGAACTGAGGTCAGCCATGTGGGAGTCTAGCTCTTTAATCACTATACTACCTGCTCATCCCTAGACCATTTATATTTAATGTAATAATCAATATGACTGAGTTTAAATATATCATCTTGTTATAGTTTTCTATTTGTCTTTCTTATTCTTTGCTTCTTTTTTCTTCTTTTCCTATTTTCTTCTGGATTACTTTTGTGATTCCATTTTATTTCCACTATTGGTTTATTAGCTATATTATTATTATCATTACTATTATTGTTGTTCTGGGGTTTACCATGTGCATCTTTGCTTGCCACAGTCTACCATCAAATAATGGCACTGAATGCTCAGTGTAAATTCTTTTTTAAAAAAGAATTATTTAATTTTATTTATCATTATTATTTTAAAAATTTGATACGAAGTACATGTGCACACCAGACAGAGAAAGGGAATACGGGGTACATGTGCACACCAGACAGAGAAAGGGAAAGTGAAAAAGCAAGGCACCAGGTCCAGGACTTGCATTTTGGTTGCCTATGTGGGAGTCCAGTGTGCTGGCTACCACGACACCTGTTGGCCCCTACAGTTACTCTCATTTCCCCAGACACGGCCCCTCCCCCCATTATCCATTTATTTACTTCTAGATAAATTTTAAACCCAATAGTACCTAGTTACTAATTTGTCTTGAACAATCATCTTATAAAATAAAAACAAACAAAACTTTAATTTTTTTATTGCCAGAGGGCACATATACTTGCCAGAGAAAGACAGAGATAGGAAGAAAAGTAGAGTGGAAAAGCATCTTACAATGGGGAATGGTCATATCACAATCCCTTTACCTCTATTTCTCCATCCCAGTGGGATTTGTGGCACGCACACACATGTACTCAGCATGTTTTTCAAGCAGCTGGAACAGGATTCAAACTGCATTCAGGGGTCAGCAGATGGCATAGTAGTTACATTGCTGGACTCCCATATGGTTGAGCACGTTTGAATCTTGGCCCCCATGACTTGAAACTCATGCCAGGTATGTGTGCATGTGTGCCCAAGATCCCAGTATGAGAATGGAGGAGAAGGCACTGCAGTATGGCCATCCCCTTGAGAGGATGATTTCTCACTTTTCGGCTCAGTGTCTGTCTCCCTCCAGAGAACGCACATGCCCTAAGGCAAGACCTCTGAAAAAATAAAATAAAAATGTACTGTGTTCAGTCATGTGGGATCTGAATCCCTTAGCCACTAAGCTATGGGGCCAATTCTTGAGCAAAATTTTATAAATGATAATTACCCACAATTTCATATTCAATGATCATATTTAAAAATGATAATTACTCACACATTCCAGTGCTTTTAATACCTATTTATAAATTCAAATTTCAATCTACAATAATACCTGTTCTTTTCTTTTGAAGAAATTTTTTCATTTCTGGCAGCTCAGGCCTGCTAATGATAAATTGTGTTAGATTTATTTCTTGGTCTGAAGTATTTATTTTCCTTTGATTTCTAAGACTTTTTTCTGAATAAAAAATTCTAGATTGACTTTTAAAAAATATTTCAGCAATCTTTAGAAACCTCTCTCTCTTGTTTTTGGGTAGGGGGAGAGGTATTTTCTCTAGGGCACGTGTGCTTGCCAGAAGACAGAGAGAGACAGAGAGAGAGGAAGCGAGAAATCACCCCCCAGGGGGGATGGCCAATCCGCAATCTCTTCTCCTCCATTCTCCTCTTGAGATCTTGGGCATGCATGCACACATGCCCGGCATAAGTTTAAGCCACCGGGTCCGGGACTCGAACCATGGTCGGCTACATGGGAGTCCAGCGATGTATTCATTATGCCATCTGCTGCACCCTCTTTTTATTTTTTGAGAGATTTTCGCTGATAGGCACGTGAGCTTGCCAGAGAGACAAAGAAAGAAAGTGAGAAATCACCCACCAGGGTGATGGCCACACTGTAACCCCTTCTCACTCCTCTTCTCAGGATCTTGTGCATACATGCACATACTCCTGGCATGAGTTTTAAGCTGCTGGGTATGGGACTTGAACTGTGAGTTGAACGTGGGATTCAAGCGACGTAACCATTATGCCGTCTGCTGGCCCAAGACTTTTTTTTTTTTTCATGGTTGCATAGCTTCTAGTAAGTCTGGTGTAATTGCTATCTTTGTTCCTTTCTATGTCTTTTTCCTCTGGTTAGTGCTAGGATTTTTTTCACTGTTTTTCAACCATCTTACTACAACTTGCTTCATTGAGGTTATGGTTTTGGTGTATCTTGCCTGGTGTTCATTGAACTTAGGTTTTTAGTTTCTCGTCAATTTGGTACTTTTTCAGCCATTCTTTCTTTTTTTTTTATTTTTAAAAAGTTTATTTATTTACACTCATTCACTGTACATCATTACAGCATACAAAGTGAGATTTTTCTATCCAGAGTACACAGTACGTTGGCTCAATCAAGCACACCAGCATACATGTTATCGTCAACAAATAATTTTCCATTTCTTGTTTCCTGTATGTTTTGCTTTTTACAGCCATTATTTCTTCACACCCCTCCCCCATTCCACTACAGGACAAAGTCACTGTCAGTATTAAAACGATGCTCTCCTGAGAACTAAAGTGTTCTCATTCTGGTTGGTGGAAACAGGCACTATTCCCCTCTAAATGGGAGTTCTGGGAATTGTTTTTCCTACTGTTTTTTGGTGGTTCTTCCCCAATTAGTTTCCAATTACTTTCTTTTTGAACACATGCAAATGAATATAATCCAGTCAAGGGACCCCTCTGCAGACATCTGGAGTTCTATAAATGTGCAGCTTTTCTGGTTCCCTGCTCTCTGTACATTCTGGCCATGTTGGCCTCTCTGAATCCTGATATTTGTCTCAAGTCTGCAACATTGCTGGGCTCTGAGATCCCCCCATTCTCCATCCTGTGGTCTGAAAATGATCCCAAGGTGAGGGCCTGGGGCAATTGTATTATATGGTTCAACTTATTTGCTCCTCTTCTGGTCATCATTGCCCTGCATGATCTATTGCCTAATGTCCAAAAACCATTGTCTCAAATATTTTGTCAGGTTTTCTAGTTGCTTAAGAGGGGAAGGGAGGAGCCAGCAAATGGCATGGTCGGTAAGGAGCTGGACTCCTACGTGACCGAGTACTGGGCCTTCTCACTTTCCCTTTCTCTCTGTCTAGTCAAATTAAAACAAAAATAAAAAACAAAGAAAGTTAGATAATTTGTTTTAAAAAGGGGAAGAGAAACCCCTCTTAATTGAGTCCTCATTATTCAATCAGGCCAGAGCAGATGTTTTTCCTGGAGAAATGTTATAAAGCCAAATTCATCTCACTTTCAAAATTCAGATTGAGTAGGTCTGTGTGGAATTCTGGACTCTTCACTTATTAAAAAGTATTCAAGGTCAGCCCTGTAGTGCAGTGGTCAAGTCTGGTGCTTTGGAAGCCAGATCCCACATGGCAGACTGTGGTTTGTATCCTGGCCCTGGCAGCTTGAAAACCATGCTGAGTACATACACATGGTGCCCCTATCCTGCTGATATGGAGAAATGGCAGAAAGGGATTGCAGCAGGACCATGCCCAACTATGGGCTGCTTTCTCTCTCATACCTGTGCCCTCTCCCAATTAAAATTAAAGTATTTGGGTAATTCTGATATGCAGGCATTGTTAGAAGAAATGCTCTTGCTATTTCAAGCAGAGCCTGGTTCAAACGTTCCATTTAGAAGGAAGACCTTTTCATTTAAAAAACTTTCCATCGTTCTAACGATGATGGTATACTTACAGGCAACCAATGAGCCAGCTGAAAACTATTAGCACAGCTAGCTAAAATAGAAAACATCTGTTTGGAGGTCTCCAGGAGCTGCTGAGGCCACCAGGACTTATTAGGGCACAATCTCAGAGAAGGGGAAACTATACATAGAGGTGAGATGACGTGCAGCAGTATCTTGGTTCCTCAGGGAAATTCTGGGCATCAGGCCAGAGTCTGAGTGTTGGTTCAGAGTACCCAAAGAGGCCCTAAGAGGCAAAAACACCGGCAGATATTGTGTCAGTTGAGCAGGGTTGCAGAGACAACACTTACAGATGAGGGGCTGGACTCCCAGTGAGAAGGGAGAAGTGAACACCTGAGTCCAGTTACCTGCCAGTTTTCCTTAAGCCGCTTCCCAAATTCTGAAGATGTCTGTGACGGAAAGCTAAGGGAAGCAGAATGTCTCTGATCAATTCAGGTGATCAGTCCTCGCTCTAGCCATTCTGCAAAGGAGTGAACCTTCTCTGGAGGAAGATGATAACATACTGAATGTGTGGCAATATGTTAAAAATTACCAGGCAAGCCAACAGTCAGAAGAAAGAAAGGAAAACAAAATAAACACAAAACAATGGAAAACATATAAAGTACAAATAGACCCCCAGAAGATCCAGGCATGACAATCAGGGAGAGCATTAAAATAGTGATGATAGACATACTCAAGAAAACAAAGAGGGTGAGACAAAGAGGTCAGGATCAGGAGCAGGCTGGTGGCTGGAGCAGCTTCAGAGTGAGAAACTTTGTGGCTTTAGGAAGCAACATTTGCCATGATGGCCAACTGAGGCCGGCGCTTCCAAGGGGCCATTGAGCTGAATGGACCTGGAGGAGGCAGCAGGACCTGGAGTGAGCAGGGCAGTAGCCAGGGAGACTCGCTGTACCCAGCTGGTTACTTGGCCTATGCCAGCGTGTGAGTGTCAGATGATCCTGGTGGAGAAGTGCTGCTGGGACACTGCCTTGGGTCCCCTGGAACAGATTCCCATGAACTTCTTCAACATGTACCTGGGGGGCAATACCATCTCCATCTTTCCTACTAGGATGACGTACATGATGGCCTGGTGACCCACTCAGGCACTTAGGGCCCATTCGACAGCTTCAGGATGCTAGAGAGTTCAAGTCAGAAGTTTCTCCAGAGTTTGGTCTGTCTCACTGGGAACCTGATGGGTTTGGCATTGGCACTGGACAAGTGTCAGTCCGTGGGACTGTTGCCAACACATGCCTCAAATTGGTTAGCCTTCACTGAGCCCTGAGAGAATGGAGTTCAGTGCCGGAAGACCGCTTTTGTGAACATGGGGCATCTGGTGCCCGAGCATTTGGGTTTCATTTATACCCTTTCAGCCCAGTGGCTCCTCAGCATACTCTTAAAGTGTAACACAAATAGAAAAGAACCAAAAGTTGGGGCCAGCAGGTGGCATAGTGGTTCAGGTGCTGAATTCCCAAGTGACCAATCATGGTTCAAGTCCTGGACCCTGCAGCCTGAAACTCATGCTGTGTGTGTGTTGTGTGTGTGCCCAAAACCCCAAGAGAAGAATAGAGGAGAAGGAATCGAGGCATCGCCATGGCCCCTGGGGGTGATTTCTCGCTTTCTGTCTCTGTCTCTCTAGCAAGCAGAAAGAACCAAAAAGCTCTCTATTCTCCATGGTAGAGAGATCCTAGAAGAATAATGTGCATATTACTACAAACATACAGAGAAAAACTGTATTACAACCTCTGAATGAAAATAACGTAGAAAATTTTGTTTCCAGTATAGAGCAAAACAAAACATAAACCGTAACTCTTTGTAAAATAATGTTTGCTGTTAAATAAAAAACCATAGCAGCATCTCCTTTCAATAAACCAAATGGTTGAGAATGATGCTTTTAAAAAGCTGCACATTTCCCATTAAATCTTTTAATATTTTGCTTCTATTTAACATAAGCTAGAGGAAATTAAAGTTCTGTTGGAGACACCTGTGGAAGAAACCAATGCTGGATTCAGAAGATATATGACACATATATAGGATTTCAGGGTGCCTATTTCCCATGTGGGGTACTTTCTTGCTCCCCCCCCACCTGCCCCCTGTCTCTGAGAGACCGCACATGCCCCTTGGCAAATTTTTAAAAAAAATTTGTATTATGAAAAAACTATGCATTTACTTCAAGTTTTTTGTACTGAAATAAACTTGTACTTTAATTGTTTTCCCACAAACTTTTGAAGTTGCCCTGTATGTATAATTTAAATCCTAAAGGAAAAAAAATAAGAGATAGTGATCAAGAATTTCCTAAAACAGATAAAAGATATCAAGTCACCAGTTCAAAGGATTCCTTGAGTGGTGCCATCCCGCTCATGAACCCAAGTCAGATGAACACAAATTTACATCTAGACACATCATAGCAAAACTGTTGGACACTAATCACAGTAAAAACCTAGACAGAGTCAGAGGGAAAAAAGACATTACTTGCAAGGGAGAGAAAAGGGGGTGATGATGCTATGGTTTGAACACCCACCCCCCTAATTCATCTGTTAAGATTTAGTTCGATGGATGAACAGGGTGAAAACTAATCTGATTATGGTGTTAAAAGGTGGAGCCTTTGGGCGGGCATTAGGATTGAGGTCATCAGGGTGAATCCCCGACGATTGACTGGTAGGTTTATGGAAAGAGGGAATGAGACCAGAGCAGGGAGAGCTACGTGGACACAGACACACAGTCTCTTGCCACTGCCACACTGTGATGCAGCCAGACGGCCCTCACCAGATGCAGCACCTAATCCTCAAACCTTCAAACCATGGGCTGAATAAATGTCTACTCTCTTCAATGACCCAGACTTAGTTAGATATTTTCTGTTACTGGAAACAGATTAGATCTGATGGAAATCAGAAGACAACAGAAGGACATTTTGAAAATGCCGAAGAAAACTTGCCAAAGTACAATGCTATACCCAGCAAAAATATGAAGGCTAATACGAAGATCTTAAGCAAACAAATCAACTGGAGACATTAGTAACCTGCTCTAAACAGAAGAATTATTTAAGTGGCAGGAATACAGCAGCACAGAAATGCCTACTGGAATAAAAAGAAACATAAAGAGTAAGTATGGGGCTGGCATGTGGTCTGGTGATTAAGGGAGATGGATCCCACATGTCCAGCATGCAGCTTGAGACCTGAACTCAGTGGATTGAGAAATACATTGGACATATGTGTGAGTGCCCAAAACCCCAAAAAGAGAAAGAGGTGAAGAAGGGATTGCCACTTGACCATTCCCTATGGAGGGGGAGGGGGCACTTTCTCCTCTCCTCTCTGGCAAACACATGCTCCCTTTGGCCAAAAATAAACAAACAAAAATAGTAAATATGTAGGTAAACATAAGTGGTATTGACTGTATAGAAAAATAATTACAAAGTTTTGTGTGGCTTAAAATATATACACAATTAAAATCCATGATGAAAAAAAAAAAAAACACACAAATAGGTGAAGTGTAAATGGAGTCAATGTATTCTAAGATCTTGGTATTCCCGGGATATGGTAAAGCAAAAACTTACATTTGTATGTAATAAAAAAAAAATAGAATGTTGTAATCTCTAGGATAAGTGAATAGAGGGGGTCAATGGAGTAATCAAAATCTTTTTACTAATTTGAAAGAAGTCAAGGGAGAAAAAAAGAGTACAAAATAGGTGACCCTAAATAAAATAGTAACATGGTAGGTATAGATCCAAATACACCAGTAATTATATTAAATGTAAATGGACTAAAAACTTTTCCTGTTGACACCAGTATAGATCAATTTTCTGATTTTAAGTTGACCTGGACTCAGAATAAAACGTAGTCACCAAAGTACAACTGAAAAGAGAAATTCCTGGAAGAAGAAACATTTTGCTGCCAGCCCAGTAGAGCTAAATTTTGAGTAGAGGTTAAGTTAAAAAACAAAAACAAAAAACTGTCCTTTTGGGGAGCTGTAGGTTGTTTTAACTTGCAAAAGATGAGAACTTTAAGTTGTCTTTGTTGCAAATTTTCTATTTTGAAAAGACCTCCTGAATGTGCCACTTAGTTATGTAAATGTAAAGCAAAGATTCTTTCTGGAAGCTGTTGGAAAACCTCAACAATGCTTTGTGGTTGCAAATTGTTTTAAATTCTTGATACTGGGTGCTTAAACTCCAGTTCGGGTCTTTTCACACAGAAGGCTGTGGCTAATTTTCCTCCAAATTGTCCCAAGACAGGACATTTTCTGTACTATTTTTCTTCTGAAGACCACACACTATTTTCACATGAAGAACTAATTTTGTGTTACCATAACTTTACCTGTCTTTTTTGGGAACTAAAAACCTTGCCTTATTCTTCTAAGAGAATTTGCCTCTCCCCATGTGTTTCATTATACATAGATCCCATTTTACCAGAGAATGCATTAGTCTGATTCACCTATAAAATATTCTAAGAGATTAACTCATATCTGCAAATCTCTCCTAATTTGGAAATAGGGCTTGAAAACAGGTGACAAAAATGATTGAGTAAACTTCAAGGGCACCACACTTAGGTTACTTAGGCGAGCGTCAGGATATTGAATTGGCTGGGCCATCATTTGAAAATAAAAGTTTTCTGTTACTACCGAATGCTCTAAACAGCCTCTGGGACAGAAGGAAAGTACGGAATAGAAGGGCTAGAGAGGAGAGTATGGGCTTGGGGGGAGTAGAAACTTCATCTCTTGGTGGTGTAATATCCTCCATCAGCAATTTTTTTTTTTTTGACTACTTCATAATACTATGCTAGGCTCTGGAGATGCAGTGGCGTCACGGGAGAGCGATTATCCGGGCATGTACACGTATTGATACGTCACACATTAAGTGCGAATGAATACAGATGTTCAGAAAAGGAGGTACACATGGAAGTCAAGTCCGTAAGCAAGGAGGAGGTCTTTAAACGGTAAAGCTGAGACTAACCGAGGAGGTGTTGGGTAGGGAAGATTGGGCAGGCAGAGAGCACAAAGCCCACAGTTTCAATAACAAGAATACACTTCACGGAAAACTGTCAGCTTGTAGTCTGGCTTTTTAATGGTCATTTACTGTCTTTCCAGTGAATGCAAAACAAAAAAAAAGTATGACTCAGTCTCTGCCTAGAGATTAAATTAGATGAGAGATGAGACAAAGAAACAGACATGCAGGCCACGACAAAGTGCCACTTGGCGGTCCAGCCATAAATGAGGACGAGGAATTCTGCAAAGGCACGAACAGAAGACGGGATCCTAACTCAGGTGTGTGCCGCCTACTAGCGGCGTGACCTCCCGGCAAATCGCACGACCGCGTCTGCGCTGACTTCTATTAAAAATGGCTCTAGTGAGGTCTGACAACTGTCCCAGCAGTCGTGGGAAGGATGAAATGAAGTCATTGTGGCGAGGGGGGCTCGACGCGGGTGGCGAAGTTCCCCCGTCCTCGCACCTACGCTTCCCTGCGGGAGGCTGAGCTGTACGGGGGCGGATGGTGGTGACCCGCGCAGAACAGGGACTGCAGGGAAGCCACGTCCTCGCGGGGGCCGGCCACGGCAAATTCGTGGGGAGGGAGGATTTGCTAACTGTAAACACAGACGCCACCCAGAGCTCCGATCCCGTCTGGCTACCGGATTTCCGGGCCGCGGAGAAGCCACCCCACCCATGCACCGCCCTCAGTTTCCCCAGCTGTGTAATGGGGGCACACTGTCCCCCCTTCCAGGGTACCCGCCTGACCTAAACGCGTGAGAAAGGCGAGAAGGAGCCCCCAGCTGACGGCCTCCGGCCCCCTCCAGGCCTCCTCCCACTTTGGCTTTGGCCTTTTGTACCGGCACCACGTGACCCGCCCGGCCGGCTCTTCCCTCCGGCCCCGCCCCGCCCTCCGGCCGTTCCCGGCC